>NC_041226.1:43402499-43462050 GCF_002837175.3 Physeter macrocephalus | reverse complement strand
TGGGGAGGGGGAAGGGTAAGCTGTGACGAAGTGAGAGAGTGGCAGGGACATATATACACTACCAAATGTAAATTAGATAGCTACTGAGAAGCTGTCGCATAGCACAGGGAGATCAGCTCTGTGCTTTTTGACCACCGAGAGGGGTGGGATAGGGAGGGTGGGAGGGAGGGAGACGCAAGAGGGAAGAGATATGGGAACATATGTATATGTATAACTGATTCACTTTGTTGTAAAGGAGAAACTAACACACTCTTGTAAAACAGTTATACTCCAATAAAGATGTTAAAAAAAAGAAGAAATTATACTCCAATAAAGATGTTAAAAAAATATATAAAATCAGATGTGATATTTGTTCTAATAAAAGTAACATGTATAGGTATATATATGTACATTTTATAAGTATGTCTTATGTAAAACAGAATGAACACAATTTTAAACATACATTTAAAAAGATCAAAATAATATCACTATGTTACAAATATGAAAGTAAAATAATTAATTTGCTTTACTTGGTAAAATTTTGTATTGTTTCAAACATTTTAGCAATAATATCTATTATTTTATGGATAAAAAAATGGTTGTTAATATTCTTTCTATCAGGGTACCTACATTTGGTCAAATACCCTGTATACTAATTGCATTCCTAGGAATCTACATCAAAATAAATATAATATCAATGTCTTAAGTTATTATATAGGAAATGTGCACCTGCTTTGGAAGTGTGTAGTTTTTAAACAAGATGAAGTAGTCTACTCAAAAATTAGATGAAGGGACAGTTGGGGTGTAGTTAAGGAGAGGTTATGAAACACTATGAGAAGAGAGTTTGCAAAATTATTTTAATAATCAAAGCACATCAGGAATGTGTCAGTCAAATCGATGTTGTTGGCAGGAAAATAATGGCAGGAGGAAGCAGGTGGGGTTTAGAAAGGGATATCATAGACTAATCATCTGTGTTTTACAAATTAAATAGAATTATTGAAGCAATTGATTTCTTCAGGCTCGGATAGTTAAAAATTACAGTATATTTCAACATTCAATGCCAGCTTAGTGATTCAGGGTACAGGCTTAGTTTAGAGCCTAATCCCGACTTTTTTTGAGTCAATGAAGGCAAAAAATATGATACAGAATGTATTTGGCCCTATCATTTCTTACAGCTTTCTCTTTATTTTCAGTTGATAAAAAATATTTTCATTCAATTTTCCAGACCTTTAAAAATTATCTCTCAGATATTTTGAAGTTTACTTTCCTACTTCTGTATGTAACACACTCCACAACTGTGTATAAACATTGAATGTGTGAAACTTGAACCAGAATGTGACATTGAGAAAGAAGGGGTTCTATTCCCAGAGAATTTCAAGATATTACTTCACTTTTTTTTTTTTTTGTGGTATGTGGGCCTCTCACTGTTCTGGCCTCTCCCGTTGCGGAGCGCAGGCTTCAGACGCACAGACTCAGTGGCCATGGCTCACAGGCCTAGCCGCTCCGCGGCATGTGGGATCTTCCTGACCAGAGCACGAACCTGTGTCCCCTGCATCGGCAGGTGGACTCTCAACCACTGCGCCACCAGGGAAGCCCTTACTTCACTTTTAAGACACGATATTCAGCAATATGTTTCCTGAAATATTTTTGTTTAATTTGTTATTTTTCTTAAAATTAAACATACCATTGACTGTCTTTGGTCCACCTAAGCATCTGATTATTCTCACAATTTACAATCTAGAATATCTGAAGAGTTTCTTTCTATATTAGTTTGTGAAATCTACATGTGTTGTCACTAGAAGCAACAATTTTAATATTCAGGTTTAGATTTAGAAGTTATTAAATCTAAAATTAAATAAAATAGACATACAATTAAATTAAAAACAATTTAATAACATTTTTCTACAGAAAAAATAAAACCTGTAAAAGGTATTAAAAGTAAGCTAATGGCCAGCAGGCAGTGTTTCTCCATGAAACATCAAAATATTAATTGATCAAATAATGACCAAAAATTAATTGATCAAATTAATTGATCAATAATTGAAACTCAGCTTTAGGAACATTCTTAAAACTCCAGAATCTGACGTTGTATGAAGGTCAAACTTACAAAATTGAGCATTAGTTATATCATTCCTTCAATGCTTAAATGTATAATTCATTATTCCCAAATAATCCTGAAAATAGCTTCTCAATCGGCAAATAAAGATAAACCATTTTTCCTTATATAAATTCATAATTTTAAATGTTCATAACTGTAGAATATTGAAAAATTACTTAAATCTTTGCCCCAGATATACCACTATTTGCATTCAGATGGCAAATATTTTAAAATTTCCCTTGTTTCTTAAAATTTTAAAACAATTTTTATTTATTTATTTTTTATTGAAGTATAGCTTCTGTACAACACTATGTAAGTTACAGATATACAATATCTGTACAAAAATAAAATACAATATCTGTACAAAAATCACAATTTTTAAAGCTTATATTCCATTTAGTTACTATAAAGTATTGGCTATATTTTATATGTGTCCAATATTGACTATACTTTATTTAAAAAATTATTTTTATTTATGGATAGTCATAATTATGAAACTCATTTGACCTTTTTTTACTTCTATTTTAGTATCTAAAACCATCAAAGTTATATTACATAGCAGACATTTAACATTTTAAAAAATTGAATAAATATGTGACAAAATAAATTTTATTAATCTTAGATTATAATTTAGATATTGAAGTTGCGACTTTTGTTTTCAATAAAATCTTGATAACTTTTGGTATCATTACCATTGTTAACTTGCTATAATAAACATGCTGCTTCAAAAATTCTGGATATTTAAGAGTTATAGTTTTTGATTTTTGGATACTCTGTATTTGTTTTATTTTCAAAATAACAAGGAAAGGGCTTCCCTGGTGGCGCAGTGGTTGAGAGTCCACCTTCCCATGCAGGGTATACGGGTTCGTGCCCCGGTCTGGGAAGATCCCACATGCCGCGGAGCGGCTGGGCCCGAGAGCCGTGGCCACTGAGCCTGTGCGTCTGGAGCCTGTGCTCTGCAGCGGGGAGAGGCCACAACAGTGAGAGGCCCGCGTACCGAAAAAAAAAAAAAAAAAAAAAAGCCCCGTACCCAAAAAAAAAAAAAAAAAAAAAAAATTTCACAAGGAAATTTATCATCACAAATGTCAATAAAAAAACAAAAATAGCTATAATTTTTCAGTATTCATTAAGCGCAAGTCACTTCTTAGACCCATTAACTCAATGAAACTTCACAACCATCTTATAGGTAGACATAAACATCATTATTATCATCATCTTTATTATTATCATTTTATGATAATATAAAAAGCATGTTGAAGCTTAGACGCTTTCCAAAATAGACAAAATTACTAAGTGGCAAAACCAGTATTTGAACACATGTAACACTGTTAATCACTATGTTATAATTTAATATTTACTATATAATTATATGTGTAATAATATATATTAATATTATATTACTAAAAATACATATAATATATGAATCATATGTTATATTTATCATATAAATAGGTTAGACAGAACTAATGCAGATAAATACTACCTAGGTCCTTTCCCATTGTTATGTGAAAATTGGACTCTGCAATTAATGTGTAATGCAAAAGTTTCATAAAAAGTTAGTTATAAATAGCTTAAAGAATTAAAAAGTAGAATATTATAGACAGATATGTTATAAAGAAAAAAAACCTCTAAAGTGAATTTATTCTCATGTAGTGGTTTTTGTTCTTTGTAAAAGGGAAATATAAATTTTAAAATATAAGAATGAAATTTAAGAAAACCCTTTCATTATCAGCATGTATTTAATTAAACAGCAAGTTATTTCTTGGCTCAATGATTTTGTACATATTTCTCTTTCTAGAATGCTCTTACTGGTAACACATCTCCCCTTACCCCTGTCCAATACACCGTGGCACTTGGTTTATTCCAACTCAGCCTCGAAGTCTCAAGTTAAATATTGTTTTCCCACTGTACTACCACATCACCACATATATTTTTCTTAATGTTTTCCTTGAAACTAATTATAATTCAACACTTAAATGTATTTTGTGATTATTAAAATACATGTATTCAGCTAGGCTCTCATATAAACTTTACAAATGTTTAACTGTTAAACCTTTCAAAAAAAAGTAATATCAATGAAGTATAGAACACTTAAAAATACAGCTAAGCAAAAGGGAATTAAAAATGCACAGACACACACTCATGCAATCCCAGCATCCAGATGTAGTTTGTAGTAAAATATGGTTATATATACATATGAATATACACACATAACGGGATTATACTGTATATGCTCTGTGGTAACAGGTTTTGTTTACTTAACAGCACATCATAAACATCTTTCTACTTTAATTAATATTCACCTATTTTTATGATTTTTTTTAACTATTATAAACAGTTCTGAGGTAAACTCTCTTCACAGTAAAATTTTCAACCATATCCCTCATTATTTCATTAAGATAAATTCTTAGTTGTGGAACTGCTGGGTAAATGTTATATGTGGTTTTAAGGCTTTTGACAGTTGTTCCCAAATCATTTTCTAGAGAGGCTGTAGCAATTTATAATCCCATCAGTAATATGTGCAAGTACTCATCTCCCTATGCTTTCTCCAAAACTGAAATTATGTAATCACTCAAATATTTGAGAATTTTCTAAAATTAAAATATTAACCTCAAAAAACCCCCAAAAAAACTCCTTTCTTTTTTTTAATGTGAACTTATCAAAATGTGTGGAAAATAGAATATATTGAGTAGATATGTCTTTAGTAACGAATGCTACTTTTATTAAATGTTTACTATGTACATATGTATTATATGTTTTATATGTATCATATTGTAATACATATATATTATTTAATAATATATTATTAACAATTAATATAATAGTGTTATATAATATTAATATAATATATAATATAACACTAATATTCTATAATATATAATATAATATTGATATAGTATATAATATTAATATAATATATAATATATTATAATAATAAAATATATTATAATTATAGAATAGAATAGAATAAAAATATATTATTATAGATGTATTATATTATATATATGTAATTTTCATATGTATTATATTGTTTAATTTTGACAACTCTGTGGTATGATTATTTTCCTCTTTTTATGGGTAAAGATCATGTTTTTCCAAGAAGTTAAGTGATTTGTCTAAAAGTACAGTGTTTAAGTTAAAGGGAGTAAAAGGGCAGTATTTGACCCCAAATGTATGTTGTTACTAAAACATAAAATTTGCATTTGTATTAAACCACCTCCTCTTTGATAATTAAGGGTTTCTGGAAATATTGCAAACTGTGTTTTCTCTATGTGTGGATTAGTAAATTAACAAAATGAATCTAAAATCCAGATGTAGGACAAATGACAAAGAATTCCAGGGAAATACTAAAGAAGACATATAGAAGTATTGAACAAGAGTTAGAAAATAGGTCAGTACTGCGGAATGAAGAGACTAGAAACAGATCTACACAGAGAGGTGACATTGCAGATAATTGAAAAGAGGCTGAATTTTCTTAGTAAAGGGTGTTGCATGGTGACTGTCATTGTGAATAAAATACAGTAAAATAAAATCAGATTCCTAAATTCACCATACTCCCACATATTAATTTTATGTGTGTTAAATAACTAAATATAAATATTAAAATATAAATATTTTTAAATGGAGGAAAATGAAAAGGAATTCTTGAGTAGCACACACAAACACACAAAGTCACAGAGTGCTTTTACTGTATTAAATCATAATAATAAATTGTACTTCACAAAATATAAAATGTGAAAAAGCAGTCCTCAGAATAGAAACAGTTGTATGCAACACATATAACTTTCTTCTAGGGAAGATTTTCTTTTCCCTCAGAATAAGCAGGAATACTGAACTTCTTTGAAGACAGTAATATAGAAATTAGAAAAACAATTTTAGGTTATTTACTTTCTGATCATTGGATTTTAAAAATAACATATAATAAGAAAATTAAAGTCTTGAGACTTTAAAATTAATTTTAATTTTCTTTTAGAATTAAATGTTCTAAAAGAAAATGGTGAGAGCTTTTTCTGAGTGGAAACATCCTTCAAGGCTGTGGCCCTAGACTTGTGCTGTCATTCTGCTTTGTTTGGCTTAAAAGAGAAAGAACCTCTGGGGTGGGGGAAGGAAGTATTGGGAGTTTGGGATTAGCAGATGCAAACTATTATATATAGGATGGATAAACAGCTAGGTCCTACTTATAGCACAGGGAACTATATTCAATATTCTGTGATAACCCATATGGAAAAGAATAAAATTTATGTATAGCTGAGTAAATTTGCTGTACAGCAGAAATTAACACAACATTGCAAATCAACTATACTTCAATAAAATTAAAATAAATAAATAAAAGAAAAAAAGAACTTCTTACCAACCGTCCAAAAGCCTCCAGGATGTCTAGGGCCTGTGGATTATCTCATTAGGATTGGGCCAATAATGCATAGTCTTTGATGATCTTTTTTAAACTGCAAGTGTTGAATACTATAAACAAACAAACAAACCTGAGTTTGGGGGATGGAGCTTCATACTCTTCCGCATTTGTAGCCAGGGTCTAGATTCCTTTTCTCAAATTCAAGGTACAATGATGGAGTTTCCTGTGTCTCATGCTCATCTTAACTGCCCCTGTACAGCTTATTGCTGTGATCTATCTGGTTTATGATATTATCCTCCACATCTGGACCCGTTTCTGGAAAAATGCAGCTGTTTATTGAAAGTTTTTACTCAATGAATGGGTCTCTGAGGTAAACTGCCCATTTACTGTTTCTTGCTCTATTTTCCAGGTACTCTGTTCTGCTTTATGCAATCCACTTTGTTGTAGAATCTGCAATGGTCACCTTCTCCTAGTTTCTGTCTTCCTACTGAGTGTAAGTCAACATTCACATCATTCTCCAAGTCTACATTTTTCCATGGCAGAGAAACTAAATCAGGTTCAGTTATTCTATACACATATTTTAAGTACTACTTTGTGCCATGCAGAATCTATCCCTGTTCCAAAGATACTTTTCCCTGTAGCACTTACATGTTGGCATAACTTTTAAGACATTAAGTGGACTTTGTTAATAAAAATAAATAAATAAATAAATAATAAAATAAAATTGAACTTTTTATTCTATTTCCTTAATTATGTCAGATTTATAAAGTCAAACTTATAGAAGGGTAATTCAGAACTATAACGGTTTTTAAGGATAATAGAAAATTTTTGTAAACCACACATATAACTCAACGTCAGCTTTTAAAAATGTAACATATTTGAGAGTTTCCATTATTTTAAATCTGTGATAAATAAAATATTGAAATGTAATTATAACGAGTTTAATTTAGCCACAAGGAAGAATTCACGGAGGAGAGCTAGCATAAATATCAGTGAGTAATTATCAAATCCATTTGAAAAGAAAAAACACATTTGGTAATTTAAAGTCATTGTGTTTTTGTTTTGTTTGTTTGTTTTTCAGAACCTCCTCCAAAACAACAATAACAAAACATAAAAAAAAAAATGCTGCAAAACCTCAGGCCATATATTCTGCTTCTCTTTGCATTGCCCATATTTTTCTCTTTGCTGTTAATACTATTTGCCTGCACCACTGTCCCAGAAAACACCTTCAAAATTATGTTCAAGACTTGGCGAACTCCAAGTAGAGTATGTGAATGAGTTCATAAATTTAATGCATCATCTAATATTGTGAATAAAGATATTATAATCACGTTCCTGGTGTTGGAAGATGTTTTTCCAAAGATGGCCTCAAAAATATTCCCTATACCACAGGCTCTCCTGCAGTGTGACCTTTATACTGTCCCTTCAAGGAGGACTCTCTATTTCTCCAGCTCCTTGAGACTGCATGGGCTTTATGATTGCTTTGATCAATATAATGTGACAGAAAAGATGTGTAACACTTAACTGGCTTGGCAGCTTCCTTTCCCTGCCTATTAGAAGTTAATTGCCATGTCATAAGTGTAAATATTCTGAGACCACTCTTCTGTCGGAATCCCAAGCCTCACAGAATTTCCCCAGAAGATGACATGTCACAGAGAGAGTAGCCAGGGAGCACCTCAATGCTGACATGTGCTTGATAAAACAATCTTGAAAGTGGGTCTTCTAGCCACTCCAGACTGACAGCTCATCAGATATGACTGGCATAGCCCATCCAAATCTCCAGATCCACAACATATTATGCAAAATAATAGTTGTTTAAAGATACTAAGTTTCAGGGCTTCCCTGGTGGCGCAGTGGTTGCGCATCCGCCTGCCGATGCAGGGGAACCGGGTTCGCGCCCCGGTCTGGGAGGATCCCACATGCCGCGGAGCGGCTGGGCCCGTGAGCCATGGCCGCTGAGCCTGCGCGTCGGGAGCCTGTGCTCCGCAACGGGAGAGGCCACGGCAGAGGGAGGCCCGCATGCCACAAAAAAAAAAAAAAAAAAAAAAAAAAAAAAAAAAAAAGATACTAAGTTTCAGAGTGTCTTTTTTTAAATTTCACATTTTATAATTAACTCACCTAGTTTCTATTCCTTATTCTACATACTAGATGCATAGCTTATTATACTTATGTCTTGATTGCCTTAATCATAAAATGGAAAAATTTGCATAAGAATGTTGTAAAAATAAAATCGGTTAATATATATATAATCACTTAAAATGTTAACGTGAACATAGTAACTATGAAATAAATGTTAACTAAAGTTTATTCTTGCAACAAAAATCACCACTTTCTCACTCTGTGCCAGGCACTGTGCAACATGTTGATTATTCCATGTGGATTGATATATATGCACTAGTTTTATTATCAGGGAAGATATTAAATTCATAACACAAATACAACATGTTCATGGGCCTCATAGTCTATGTTGGCTCAATATCCTTATATAATATTGCATTGCAATTTTATATTGCAATATTGTATATACAATATTGCAATTTTATATTGCAATATTGTATATACAATATTGCAATTTGGGGAACTTCTGTTTGTCTCCGACAGACTATGCAATCCTGGAGGCAGGAAGTTGTCTTTTTCAAATTGTATTCTTTGAAGATTTTACTGTGCTTTCACATAGTAAATGTGTAATTAATATTTTTGAATGAATGAGTGAATGACTAAAGCAATGGCAATTTTAAGGTTAACAATGTCAAAAATTTATCATGATCTATTGGTAAATTTTCAGTACAACTGCTACTATTCTGTGCCTAGGCTCAAAAACTTCATTTTGGACATAGGAAAATTGAGGCACAGAAATATTAAAATCAAATATCCACAAAGAACCTAAATGGGTGGGATAGGGAGGGTGGGAGGGAGGTGCAAGAGGGAGGGCGTATGAGGATATATGTATAAATATAGCTGCTTCACTGTGTTATACAGCAGAAACTAACACCACATTGTAAAGCAATTATACTCCAAAAACGATGTTAGAAAAAAATCAAATATCCATAGTTTTCAGACAAGTGAGATAAGAAAAGAGTAGTTAGAATCAAGGTTTTCTTAGTCTATTCATTCAATTAATGTATGGAATACTGAGTCTATGTCAAAGTCTTTCCTTTTATTTTATTGTTTATCATTACTCCAAATATAGTTACTAAGTGGCCTTAGAACTGCATAGAGATGTTTTGTATATTTAAAATAGATTTCACCTGGAATTTTGATGGTCAGAGCTGCTTAGGAGTATATAGTTTGAAAAGTTTCCCAAGTGTTTAGAACATATGTACAATATAAGGACACCTAATTAATTTTGCTTATAACTTCTCTGATACATTAAGATAAAAAATACAGAACTAATCAATTTTTGAAAGATTAGCAAAGTCAACTCAACTATGTCAATATCTCAAGTTAAATGTTGACTCTATGAGAGGGATGTTTCCTCTTAAAAATTTGTTTGTACTAATAAATTTTAATTTCATAATATGTGTTTTAACATAGTATGTTGCATCAGTGGAAATATTCAATCCAAGCAAGTCTGTAGTCAAAAGAATTAAATAAATCATAGCTGTAAATTAATTTATTTTATTTGCTATGACTATTTACATAAGATCTATATTTTCAAAATGTTTATGAGGAGAAAGAGGAGACTTTTTTGTGTTTCTTTCTGATCTTAGAACTTGAAACATGTTGACCAATGGCACTGAGCTATACTAATTTTTATCATTTGATCTAGTTTTCTAGATTGCACTTTTTCTTAGTAGATACACATCCCAGTTGTCATTTCAGTACAGCATGCAATATATTCTAAAAGCTGTACAAATTCACAAAGACTGAAGTAATTTAAAACCTTTTGTTATTTTGCAAGATTCATAACATACCTTTTAGGGATTCATTGTCACCTATAAAACGCCATGACAATGAATCAAAGGATCAAAAGCCTAGCTCTTTAAATTTGAAAATAATTTTCATGCCTTATGGACTATAGCAGGTTAAGCTTTCTAAAGTTATAAAATCAGAAATGGCTTAAGTAGTCAAGTGCCAATTCATTACTTCCATATGTATATACTTCCACATGCTTCAGAAGTTCTCATCCATATAATATATGGTCTGGTTATGCACATCTCCCCCTAATATGATGCACTAAAACTACAAAATAGGGCTCTTAAGGCATTCTTTACTATGATTCTGGCTTCTCAAGATTCCTGCCCAGAGATTATTTTACCAGAAAAGAAGCAAAGTTCAAATAGGTCTCATTGAAAAACAAGTTGAAAATATGCACCTGTTCTGACCCTGTTTTTTTCTCCTGGAGTGTATCTCCAGTAGAACATGGCATGTATATACACAAAATATGCAAACCAGCATTATGTGTTAAAACCAAAAACCGCACACAACTCAAATGTCCATCACACATATAAGAAAAAAATGTGATCCATTTATACAATAAAAATAATGAGCTACAAATACATGGAATTGTATACATCAGCACTCCCCAACCTTTTTGGCACCAAGGACCAGTTTCGTGCAAGACAATTTTTCCATGGACCGGGGGTGGGGGATGGTTTTAGGATGATTCCAGCACATTACATTTATTGTGCACTTTATTTCTATTATTATTATGTTGTAATATATGATGACATAATTATACATCTCACTGTAATGCAGAATCAGTGGGAGCCCTGAACTCCTTTTCACTTGTTACTCACTGATAGGGGTTTGATATGAGTCTGCAAGAATTTGATTTATTATGGTCTCTGTGCAGTCAGACATCTCTGCTAATGATAAACTCTATTTGCAGCCACTCCGCAGTGCCTCAGCTCCACCTCAGATCATCAGGTATTAGATTCTCATAAGGAACGTGCAACCTAGATCCCTCGCATGTGTGGTTCACAGTAGGGTTTGCGCTCCTATGAGAATCTAATGCCGACGCTGATTTGACAGGAGGTAGAGCTCAGGTGGTAATGTGAATGATGGGGAGCAGCTGTAAATACAGATGAAGCTTCACTCGCTCACCTGCCCCTCACCTCCTGCTGTGTGGCCCGGTTCCTAAAAGGTCATGAACTGGTACCAGTATACATGAATATCACAAACATTGTGTAAGCTGAAAATATTCAGACACCAGAGAATAAACAGCATGCTTCTATACATAATATCCAAAAAATTGAAAGCTACAACATAGTATGTCAAAAGGCAGAAATAGCTGGAAAACTATACTATTGCGTCTGTGCATATTTATGTTTGCATTATTTTTCACAAAAAAAAAAATTAAAGATTTTTTTTTAAAGGAGAAAGGTACTAAAATCTCCTGACAAGCTCTATTATTTGGGTGAGTTTTGTTCACTTATGGCTATGTTTTATTGATGATTACAATAATGTCAGGATATCCTGAATCAGTTAATAATATAAACCTCAAGTTAAATAATGAAGCAAATATATCATATTATCAGGAGTCCACATGTCAAGTAAGTTTCATTGTTTTATTTACTTGGTGGCAAATATTTTCAGTGACCATTCAAGTGTTTCTGTTCCTGTATCCTCCCATCCACAGAGTCAGATGACAAAGCCCCTAGCAGGTGGGGCCCATTTTGGACTCTCTGTGCACACATTATCAGTATTGACCACTGCTACTCAAAATGTACTTCACACAAAAGGGAGATAAACCAAAACTTCATCCAGTTGTTGCTTCTAGCTCCAAATTTAGGATTCATAATATATAGTGTAATGACTCACATGAAATAGAAAATTTATTTACCTGCAACAGACAACCTGGCAATTACAATAAGATACCTTTTATGGAAAAAGAAAGGATAAAAACTAAAAACTGGAATTATTTACTCAATGTTGTTTTAGTGTAGGTGTGTGTAATAAAAGATGCTACCAAAGCTTACCTGACTTCCTGAGGGCCAGAAATCACAAGGAACACCTGACCTGAAAGTGGATACTGTTTCCTTGGGAAGCTACTTCATTTGGCAGCCTCTGGGTTGAAAATCTGGTAAGTGTTATTATATTCATGTTTTTCCATGAACACATCCAACTTAGGAATGAGAGGATTGTCCTCTTAGAGACTAAACTTCTTTGGAAATTCACTTCTTGAGTATGGTTCAGGAATATTTGAATTACTTTAGCAGTTCAAGAGTCAACAAGGGTATTGTTAGTCAACTTTCGAATTTCTTTGGCAATACATAAAACAAAGAATTCCCTGGCAGGAAGTGTCAAAGCTAAAAGGGATTTGGAGGGTTACTGTATTGGGGGGACCAACCTGAAGTGGAATAAAGAGGGGATACACATCAAGGTGTAGCCTAGCACAAGATGTTAGAGCTCAGATAGTTTGGAGAGTTTACATGTAAAAGGTTGGTCTCTTGCAAAGTGTCAGAGCACATCAGAGTGATGAAGTTATCCAAGAGGGGGGACAGCAGTCCTGCGCAGGTTGTCAGTTCAAGAGAGGTGAGGAGGATGGCCAGATAGAAAAGAGGGTGCAGATGACAATGAGAAAGTGATTAGACCTAAGAGGTGTTGTGGGCTGAATTTTGCCCCCACCCAATTCACATGTTAAAGTCATAACCCCCAGTACCTCAGAATGTGGAGATAGTGTTTTTACCTATAAGTCAGACAGAGAAAGACAAATACTGCATGATCTCACTTACACTCACTTTAGTGGAATCTAAAAACCAAAACGAACAAACAAACAAAAGAAAATGAAAACAGATTCATAGATACAGAAAGGAAGGGGACGGGGTAGTGGCAAAGTAGGTGAAGGAGAATAAGAGGTTAAAAACCTCCAGTCATAAAATAAATAAGTCACAGGGACGTAATATACAGTGTAAGGAATATGTTCAATAGTATTTTAATGACTTCATGTGGGGAAAGATGGTTATTAGATTTATAGAAGTGATCATTTCATACAGTATCTAAATGTTGAATCACTATGTTGTAGATCTGAAATGAAAATAATAAGTCAACTGTACTGCAACTTAGAAAAAAAAAGAATATCTAAAGCAGCTCTTTCTTTAGCCTGTGCTTGGTGTGAGACATTTTAGAAAGTCTCTTAGTTAGCCTGGGAATATTAGACACAGTAGCTAAGAGATAGTATTTCACTGATCTGAAAATCAAGCTACTAAAATATATATTTAGTATATAGAAGTTGCAGTTGCTACAAGAATCAGGTCTTAAAGGTGTTGATTTACTACAGATAATTTAAGTCCTTCACTATGAATTAAAGCCCAAGAACCCCTTTACTACTTGAAATATTAATCAAAGTAAAATTAGAACAAAGTCATCATTCCATATATAATAAACAGAATTATATATATATTGATATTATCAGAAATATTGAGGATTAATTAAAAATTAGGTAGAAAACGTCACTTTATATATGATTTTCACTTTATACATGATTTCACTTTATGTATGCTCAGTTTGATGCATATCTGCAAATAAAGTTTCACTGTCATAAGAAAAATCAACAACAACAACAACACTATATTTAAAAATCCAATTCCATGCATTCACCATCTAACTACTTCTACTCATAGAAGATTTTAAAGGACACTTTCAGGGGGTGAATAACTATAAATGCATCTGATTCATCAGTTTTCCCCCAAATCAGTCTCAATGGTCATATAAAATTAAAATAATATTTTTAAATATGTTAAAAAAATTGAGTCCATAAGACATCAAATTCTGAGCATTATCCATTTAATACCCATTTAATGCATTTCAAAACATATTAATAATTTGAAAATAAAATAATTAAAAATATGCAAACTGTGAAAAAATCATAACAAAGCTTTATGTCAGTTGATTTGAGAATAATTTTGTTAATATTGAGAACTTATGTAAATTATTATATTTTGTTAGATCATTGGCACTGTATATAGCATTCAAATAAAATGCCAGACATTTTTAAAAGCTTCTAGAACTGTGAGTTTTGTAAATTTAACATTATTTTCTTTATTATTATTCTTCCCAAGGAAATCCTCTTTCAAATAAAAACAAAAGCCTAGAGTTAAACTAAAATGTAAAATGGATTAAAATAAAAATTAATTTTGTGAGTTCCAAGAAGTATATACTCAAAAAAAAAAAAAAAAGTGGTTTAGGTAGAAGAGTGAATCTAACACAGAATTACTAAGATTTCACTTATGATTACTTTCTTTGCTTTGAATTCTTTTCACTGCTCCCATCTTGCGTTACATCTCTGGTATATGTTCAGATTAATTTCAGTTATTTTAATGTAAATACCTAGCTCTTATACCTGGTTGTTACTTCAAATTTGTCTTTGTCATATAGTGGACTGTGTTTTTACTTAATAGTTCTTCTATTCCAAACACAAAACATACCCTACGATATTAGGACTGTCACTAATATTCACTTCCCTACCAAAAAAAAAAAATAATGTAAGAGCAAAGTAAGAATATGTATTTATATATTAAATTATGTTTATCTGTAAGATGTAAGTTTGTTTTGGAATACTTAATGATTTCTGATCCCAAGCAATTAGCCTATCCCTTCTAAATCTCCATTTCTGTAAATGACTTATGTTGTGTTAGTGCTATTCAGAGTTTTCAGACTCCTAGGGGGGAAAAAAAATCATATCAAAAGCTTTATTTTGGAATTTGTAGGTTTATAGAGAAAAAAATAATTTGGTTATTAGGTTGAGAAGTTCCTCAGAGACAGAAGCAAAAGGTATATGTGATAATCAGAGAAGTTTTTGAGAGCTACCAGAAATCAGGAAAAAAGAGGAATTTGCAGGTTCCTTCAACACTACTTAATTGACTGCATGGTGCATCCATGGGGCTGAAATACTTGAAAACAGTTGAAACATAGGCTCCCAGTCTTGGCCATGACTCCTGTGTTTCTAATTTGAAACAAGAAAAGCCGAGTTCTTTGTCTTAGAAAGACCAGGTATGCTATGCAAGGGCCATTTCATTATAATCAGCACAGACTAAAGATAGAGAATATTGTCTGCATTTTCCAGACTATATAATTGGGACATTCTACATTCTACTCTTTATGGAAAATGAGGTAAACCCTCTTATTATAATGAAGTTTTACTTACTGTGAGCCATATTAATATAGAACCAGAATAGATTGTAAAACTTAGAAAAATAAGATAATTAAAAAAAATTATAGGCATATAAAACCTGGATATGCTCTCCTGTTTCTCCAATCATTTCTTTCCTTTGTCCTAATAATTCTTTTCTTCTCTCCCCTTGGAGGTGGCAGCATAGCTAGAGACCAAAGAAATGGTGGGGCCATAAAAAAAGACCACATTAGGGCTTCCCTGGTGGCGCAGTGGTTGCGCGTCCACCTGCCAATGCAGGGGAACCGGGTTCGCGCCCCGGTCTGGGAGGATCCCACGTGCCGCGGAGCGGCTGGGCCTGTGAGCCATGGCCGCTGGGCCTGCGCGTCCGGAGCCTGTGCTCCGCAGCGGGAGAGGCCGCAGCAGAGGGAGGCCCGCATACCACAAAAAAAAAAAAAAAAAAAAAAAAAAGACCACATTAGCATCAGGAATCAATGGTGGAGCCAGAAATCAAGGAGGTGACTAGCTAGGTTGGGATATATAAGGTTATTTAGCAAATAAATAAATATATTGGGGTTAATGGAAATTAAATTTCTCATTGTCAAAGAAAGGCTTTACAAATATAGAAAAATAGAAAACTGGGAAAAACAAACAGCGTAATACATACAAAGTATAAAACTCCTTGGATGTTGAATTGGAATTAGAGGTGCTGGTGTGAACTCTAAGATAGGGTAGGTAGATAAATGATAAAAAGATAAATGATAGACAGATGATAGATGATTGATTGACTGATTGATAGACATAGTTATATATGTGAACATGTATGTATTGGTAAGTGTATGTGTGTGTCTCCAGCTCTAATTCACCACCACAAGTTTAATTCTAGCTTTCTCCCCCCGCCATTGCTATTTGTAATTTCTTTCTCTGAGAGTGAAAAACTTGGCTATCATTACCTGCAGTTCATTTGCTTATTTGTTCAACTCTATAATGCATCTTAAATACTCTCAGAATTCCTAACTAATGTTCATATGTAAAACATACTCACCAACAGTTATTTTGGTGGTTAGCATTACAATTTCCAGTCAGAACACCCTTTTCCAGAACTACTTAGCTTTGGTTCTTTTCAATCCATATATCTGCTAAGTTTTCCTTTCATAATTTCCTTTCTTTTTTCATTCTTCATTTATATCTTTTCAAGATAATCTTCTACTTCACCACTTTTACTTTCTCTCTAATATTAACCAAACCATTAATTAATTTGTCAATAGCAGCTACATATTATTTTTTTTTAATTTTCAATTTGGTTGTTCTTAAAACTTCATTTATCATCTCTGAAAAGCTATTGACTCGAATATTTTGCCACCATCCTATACGTCTTTAATTACATTAAGCATGAATAGCTGTACCTTGAATCAGATTATTTCAATACCTCCAGTTTTTAATTAGACTCCTCAATTTTATATTTTTGGATGGTACTTTTGTGGTTGACTGGATTGCCTCTCATTTTTTATTTTATTGTGAACTTAAATTTTCTCGATTAGTAAAAATTATTTGTTGCTTGTATATAAGGTGTATTCCTCTAGAAGCATTTCAAAATCCTGCAACAGGACACTATGTGCACTAACGCAGGTTTATTTAAATACAATACCAAGCTTGGCATATTTAGATTTATTTGCATGCAGGAAGTTTGAATTCTGGTATTTTCCTCACTGGAGGATAACTTTTTAGTTAGGAATTCTAAGAAATCTTTTTATTTTCTCTTTATACCCACCAATTATAACTTCAAGGTTTTATGTCTTCATCTTTTACAGGTTTCTGTTTTATTTGTAGTGTCTCTGATTCAACTTCCCACTTTACAAGGGAACAAGCCTTTGTCACCTTCCTGCCATGTGTGGATTGCAAAAGCAGAAGCTCTAAACTACTAGATTTGGCAGTGTAAAGCAAAAGTCACATTCAGAGCCAATGCACTCCTTTAAAAAATGTAATTTTTCATGTTTTTTATCTGTATAAGATTCCCTGCATGTTTATCATTAATTTGCATAAGAAAGTTTTTCTAGAAAGTATATTTGTTCTATAATTTTAGATATTTTGAACTGGAGGGTTTCTCAAAGCATGTGGTGTTTCATTTCCCAAATGATTATTTTTTTTCTGAGTGATGTGGAATACAAACCCCAACTGCTGTCAGTTTAAATTATTGAATTTATTATTTAAATTATTCATATGGCCATAGATAAATGAGAAGTCTTTAATCTTATCAGATCTTAAGATAATTAAAAGTTCATGTTTTAGAAAGCAGTGAGCAAAAGATACAACATTCCAAGAAAAAATATTGGTGTGAAATATTTTAACTTATAATATTAAGAATAATCATATATATTGAATAATTTTTAAGGTGGACATAAGGAATCTTTTCTTGAAATATTTAAACATTCTGAACATTACTAGAATGTGTTTTCTCCTTTCTTCCATCATTTTCTCATAAAAGAAGACAGGGAAAAAAAATGTCTCCCACATCAAAAAGAAGCTGCTCTATGAATGGTTTCTTCATTTGTGATCATCTTCAAATCTTTAGAAACCATAACATACTGTATTAATACCAATGATATTTTTATGTTCTTGTTTGTGGCATCTATGTGTGAGTCTTCTCTATTTTCAACAGGCAAGTACACAAAAATTATTGCAGTGCAATGCAAGATAGAACAAGAAAAGATACATTGGACAATGAAAAATGATGAACTGGGTGGGCTTTACAGCAGATTATACAATGAAGAGTAAAGTGTTATTTGAAGTTGAAATCAACACAATAAAAAATTTCCAAAATAAAGACTCCTAAATAAATAAATAAATAAATAATAAGCAAACCTAAGAGATAAAGAGCAAAGCATCAAACAGCTATGGGAAAATTTCAAGCAGTCTAGTCTATATGTAATTGATTCCCTAAAGGAGATGAGAGAAAGAAGAAAAATTATGTAAAGAAATAATGCCTGAAAACATTTCAAGTTTGATGAAAACTATAAACTGATTCAACAAGCTCAATTAAGCCTATACAGTATAAAAAGATCATGAAGAAAACTTCCAGCTACATCATAATCAAGTTTCTCAAATGCATGAAAAATAGAAAAACAGAACAATGTGTTAATCTAATAACCTGAAAAAGGACATAATCATATCATAGCAAACGATCCAAAAAGTCTGAAAAAACAAATAATATTAATAATCAAATGAAAGAGAAAGGATGTAAATACTCCAATTAAAAGGCAGGGATTGGGGCTTCCCTGGTGGCGCAGTGGTTGCGCGTCTGCCTGCCGATGCAGGGGAACCGGGTTCGCGCCCCGGTATGGGAGGATCCCACGTGCCGCGGAGCGGCTGGGCCCGTGAGCCATGGCCGCTGAGCCTGCGCGTCCGGAGCCTGTGCTCCGCAACGGGAGAGGCCACAGCAGAGGGAGGCCCGCATACCACAAAAAAAAAAAAAAAAAAAAAGGCAGGGATTATCACACTGGGAAAAAATATTATGTTATCTAAAGAAATCCTCTTTAAATATAAAGAAAAATGTATTTTCAAAAAAATGCTGGGCAAAAAATGTAACATACATCAATCAAAAGAAATCTGGAGGCTCAATATTTAAATCAGACAAGGAATTAAAAAGTAATTTCATAAGGATACTGTTGTCAATTACTCAAGAGTACATAATATATAAAGCAAAAAATTGATAGAACTTCAAAGAAAACCAGATAACCCTCAACTATAGTCAGATTCAACAACTCCTCTCTATAAATGATAGAACAAATTTCAGAGAAACTTTAAAGAATATAGAAAGTGTTCATCAACTTGACCTAATTAACACTTATGTGATATTCCATCCAATACAGCAGAATGCACATGTATTTTAGGGTGAACATCGGAAATTTAACAACATACCATAATATGAGCCATGCAACAAACTTTGACAAAGTTTTAAAAATTCAAGTGTTACAGTATGCTTCTGATCATTATGAAACCATATTAGAAATAAGTAATAGAAAGATGTCTGGAAATTCCTCATTTTATGGAAAATAAATATAATAAATCTAAATAATTCATGAGTCAAATAAAAAATGGGAATAAGAAATTATTTAGAGCAATTACTTTATTTTGAATTCAAATATAATAGAACATAGAATTGTGGAGTGTAGCTAAGCAGTGTTTGTTGAGGTACTTATATCACTAAACACATATTAAAGATTAGAAAGTTCTTAATGACCTTAGATTGCATGTTATGAAACTCAGAAAAGAACAAATAACCCAAAGTAAGTAGTATTTATGAATAAGAACAGAAAATAATAAATAGAAAACAGAGAAACAGAATATAGAAAATTAATATAATCAAAATTTGATTATTTGTGATTAATCAAAGGAGTAAAATTACAACCAGAATGATTAGGAAAAAAGATAGAAATTACTAATTTTAGGAAAGGAAGAGAATAGTAAATCCAGTTGTAAACCCACACGTTCAGTTTAGTTTGAAAAGGATGCCAAGGTCATTCACTGGTTCTAGAGCTACTAGATAGCAATATGAAAAATAATTAATCTTTTCCCTCACATTCCACCTGATATAAGAAGTGGTTTGGTATTTATCATATTCCTAAATATAATAACTGAAACTATAAATTTTGGAAGATACATTAGAAAATCTTAATGACCTTAAGTTTGACAAGGATTTCTTCATTAAGAAAATAACTAAAGCACAATCCATTAAAGGAAAAACTGATAAATTAAACTTTATCAAAATGAAGGACTTTTGTTCTTTCTACAACACTGTTAAAGAAAGAAAGAACCAGGCCACAGAGTGGGAAGGACTTCCATCCATAAAGAACCTTCAAAACTCAATTTAAAAAATCCTTTGTTTCTTAAATGGGCACAATAGTTGAATAGACAATTCACGAAAGGAGCTATATGGATGACAAATAATCACAAGGAAAATGCTCAAAAAAAAATGCTCAGCTTTACTAAATATTTGGAAAGTGTAAGTTTAAACCAAAATGAGATACTGCTAAACACGTTAGAATGACTAAAATTAAAAGACTGACCATAGCAAGTGTTGACAAGCATATGAAGCAACACTACTGGTGGAATGCAAAATGATATAATTTCTTTGGAAAGTAGTTGACTGCTGCTTAAAAGTTAAAAATATACTTACTATCCAATGAAGTCACTACAGTACTAGTTTTTTACCTAAAGGAAATAAAAACAATTGTGCAAAGACTCTTACATGACTGTTTACAGCAGCTTTGTTTGTGATAGCCAATAACTGAAATCAATACCAATACCTGTGAACTAGGGAATAGATGTTTGTATAACCATACAGTGAAATATAACAGCAATGAAAAGGAATGAATACAGACATTCTAACTACATGGGTGAATTTCTAAATAAAAATGCTGGGTAGAAGAAGCCAAAGAATAGATTATTCCATTCATATAAATTTCTAGAAAATGCAAACTAATCTATAGTGATACAAATCATATCAATGGTTTGTTTGTGGACAGTGTATAGGCATCAGGGAGAGAGGGGAAAAGAGATTACAAAGACACACAAGAAAACTTTGGAGATAATGGTTATATTTGTTTTTTTGACTGTGGTAAATGTTTCATGAATGTGTACATATATAAAAATGTATCAAGTTGTACACTTTATATATGACATTACTGTGGTCAGTTTTACCTCAGTGAAGCTGTAATTTCAAACAAAAATAATAAAAATAAAACAAGATAGGAGCACTTTATGCTCTTAGTTTTTCTGTCTCTGTCTCTTTCTCCTCTCTCTCTCTCTCTCTCTCTCTGGAAAATTTAAATCTTCTCATGGTAAGGAAAACACTCAAACCTTGTATCTGTGTTGTGTCATTTAATAATGGTTAATAATTCCTTTTGTTAAGCAATGAATAAAGAATCATTAAGTGGCAAATGGCCAAGCAACTTCCAGGCCTGCTCTTATAGAATGTCTAAGGGTCCATAGGCATAAATCTATGTATTAAGATAGATTCTATTTATCTCATGAAATTAAATGCAATTCATCTTTGAAATTCAATAACTTTCTGCCTTTCAACAATTATTTCACTATCCCTAAGATTATTTAACTTCTTGTCTTAGTCTTTTAGGGCTGCTATAACAAAATACCAGAGGTTGGATAGCTTATAAACAATAGAAATTATTGTGTTCTGGAAGCCGGGAAGTCCAAGATCAGGGTGCCAGCATTGTCAATTGAGGGTTCTTGTCTTGGTTCATAGCCAGTTCTTTCTCACTGTTTCCTCACATGGTGGAAAGGTGTAGGGAGCTCTGTAGGGTCTTTTATATAAAAGGACTAATCTTACTCAAGAAGGTTTCTCCCTCATGATTTAACCACCTCCCAAAGGTCCACCTCCTAATACCATCACAGTGGGAATTAGTTTTCACATATAGATATTTTGGGAACACAAAACATTCAGACCATGGTACTGATAAATCTCTTAACTATATCAATATGCAACATGATGTAAATTAGGATCATGGTATAATATAATGTTATTAATGTAAATCAAGAAATGTATACATACATATACCATTATATATATGTGAATATATACTTTGCATTATACAAATAGATAAATATACTAGACACTCCTACAACGTGAGCAAAGCAAATAAGCTAAAGATTCAGAAAAGGCCAAATGTTAAGAGCTATTTGATGGAATGGTAATGATCAAAGTAGCTTTAATTTTTAAGACAAAATTGCCTAATTCGAGTGTAATACATGTGCCTGAATGCATTTTGCAAAGGATAAGGTTGATGCCTGTCCCCAGAAAACTAACAAATATGATATCTTAGTAATTTTTGTTATGTCTTCTCTGGACATTTTGTAAGCAATCCCTATGCAAAAATAAGAAATTTGTAAGATTTTTAACACCAGCATATTGGCCTTTACCTTGAATATCTGGTATAACTGAAACGCAGCAGCCTATGACATACTTAGGATACACAGTTAATGTGACTTAATGAGGTTACATTAACCTGAGTGTGCATGTTACTATAGGTTAAGTCCCCATTCTACCTTACCGCACAATGTTCTGTCTTTTAACAATTCATCCTACCTAAGGGTCATGGACCCCTCCAGTGGATGCCTTTATCAGCCCACTAATCTCCACTGGATCTTATTTAACTAACAAACAACATAGCTCTCTGGTTCTGCAAAGCTCTATCTCGATACAATTGATTACATTTTTTGGTTCAAATCAAGATGGTTATAAAATAGGTAAACAGGAAATTACAATCAAAGAAAGTATTTAATATTATTCCATATGTATTATAATAAAGTTAATCACTTCTGTACAATGGAGGAATTTTTTATTGTTATATTCTTATTGGAAAACAACTTTTTATCTTGCCAAAAAGAAAGAGTAGATTATTCAACTTTTGTCAATGCTTTGGACAACTCAGAGAATTTTTTAAAAGATCAAATTATCTTACATTTCAGAATTGTGTGTGTTTTATCTGTGTGTGCACCTGTGTATGCACATATGCATATGTGGATATCTGAACACTTAGGGACAGGAGTAGAGGGAGTTTCATGTATTAATCAAATAAATCTTAGAACCACAGTTGAGAGACTGAGAAATCTGCTATTTGGATTTTTAAAAAATAGACAAAATCAGTAGAAAAAAACATTTTTATGTGAAATAGAATAACCTGTAAGAGAAAATAATTGCATAATATAATACCCATATTATATACATATATGTAAGAAATGTTTTACACCCAAATATGATGTACCAATTCTTGTTTGTACTTGCTCGCATTTTGTTCACACTTTTAAGTTCCCTACACACTGCTGTCATGAGTCTCTGCAGGAAGAATATATTTTACCAAGTCACTGATTCTGGGCTAATCACATAGTTGGCTTTAGCCAATGGCATGCAAACGGATGTGACATATGACATGTTTAAACTATAATTTTAAATATCATTACATGGTTTGATTACTCACTTTTTCCTGAATCCATACTTGAATGTTGGGCTTCTGCTGTGATAATAGGATGAGAAGACATGTAGAACTGAGTCAGGTTCAACCAAATGTGGCCATGAAATCCCAGGCAAGACCAGTAGAGCTACAGCCAAACTGATGTAATGAACCCAAGGAATAAATGTTCAGTGTTTTAAACCTCTGAGATTTGTTGATTTTTTTATTACTTGAGCAAAAGCTGACAAATGTGCCCTAAAAAGATGCTAAAAATAAATGTGAGGACCATACTTTTTTTTAAAAAATTAAGTTTTTATATAGGCAATTATTCTGTTTACTATATCTAAATGTTGCTATTTAGATATACTATCTAGCACATTTTATATCATTAATTCCAAACTTCTGGTTAAGAATATAACATTTGTTGGAATGTTTCTTTGCTTATTTTATTTTGTTTTACTAGACAGTCCCAAAGTATCAAGCTAACAAATCCCTTCAAGCATTGTTAAGGAAGGATATATAAATCCAAAGAACTCAACTAACAATGTAAAATCAAGATTTTGATGCCATGTGTGGACAGTCTAAGCTAACAATTTCCCTTACTACCAAATAAAGTCTTAGTAAAGGTTTATTGTTAGCTAGATTTGAAATGTCCTATACTTCCACTATTTAACATTCAATCTCAATTTAAAATTCAAATTTGCTGCTCTTTTCCTTAAATCATTACTTTGTTTTTCTTTTAAAATATGAGAAGTGGCAGTTAATGACTCTCTGCACCATATAAGTGATATTTAAATCAAGAGAAAACAGATTAAAGGGGAGAAAATGGTTAGTCCTTTAAGGTGCTGAATTTTTCTAACTCCTTAAACTTGCCAGAGAGAATAAAAATAATTTCTAATATACCATGTTTGGTATTTGAAAACTGCCTAAAGTGCACAAATAATAGAGCACAAAGACTGTTAGTTGATTGTATAGTCTGAAAAAGTATGTTTTTTCCAATATGTGTATTACGAGTGTGAATTGGAATTTTATATTGCTTGATTTGTGTATGAAACTGAAATCTACTATGCTATTTGTAATTTTGATGTGCAAAAGCAGTCTTAAAGTTGCCTTTCTACACAGTGTTCAATTTTAGTTCTATTATCACTAAGGTTTTTAGCAATTTCTAAAATGGTCTAAATAGCAGTGCTCCCTCCAAACAGCCCAAACCTAAAACAAATAAAAAAAGAAAAAATGAAAATAAACAGACTGAGATAAAACATATTTGAGAGTAGACCTATTTTTAAAAGAGTATATCAGTACCACTATCCTCTGCCACTGATTTCCTGAGGCAAGTAGACACTCCAAAAAAAAAAAAAAAAAAAGTGGTTTAAGTGTCTATGAATCATATTATAGGTTAGATCAAGGGCTATAAAGATTATAAATATATGTAGGGTCATTATTCCCTAGAGGAAATATTTGGGGTCTAAAAGTATTGTGGTTATGAGATTCACTGTGCTCTTATTTTTTCTTTTTATTTCCTTTGTATTTAACCCAAGGGCTTCATGTAGTTTCTTTAGCTATGAGTTTAAATGTCTGATCTATTTTTCTTCTAAATGTTTTGCTTTTCTGTGTTAACCTTTTTTATCCATCTATATTTAGCTTGGTCTGTAAATAGTAAAAGTGCTGACTGAACTATCTCAAAGGAGAATGAAGAAAATAAAAGTAGACCTGAAAATCAAGGAAATAAAGGAAATCATTTTAACTGTTTGTAGTCATTCTTAAAACAGTATTTTGTAGGGAAGTAGTACAAATTCATAAATAGGCTGTCTTCTTAAATGACAGCATATGAGACTATCACTTGCAGAAGATAATGGACCATTAGCATTTACCATAGATTTAGAGAACATGCAGCTAAACTATTTCCCTTGATTTTATAGGAAAAAAAAAAATCCATGCTCAGAGAGCTAAAGGTCACATAACTAGTTCCTTGGTAGATTGATAAGTATCAACAAGGTTTTCTGATTTCCATGGAAGCATATTTTCTGTTTAGAATTGATCCTTGTAGTTGATTAATATATTCCTCGGAAAAACCTAGCTAATCATTCAGAATAGCATTTTGTATTATGAACTGATTTCATTTACTTGTTAATATGTATATGAGATACAAGAAGAGTTTAATTTAAGTAATTTTTACAGTAATTTTTGTTGTTGTTGTTGTTATTTAAAAAATGTCATCAGGACTTCTAATTTCTGGTCAGACATGTAACAAATTTGGAATAATCCCTTCCTTTCTCACAACGAGAAAAACACTGAACAAACTGGAAATTAATTCTTCTTAGATACATCAGAGAACTGAAGTCACAGTGCAAGCTGCTGCCCTGAAAACTGGATATATAGGCAAATGCAGTAATCCCTCATCCACAGTTTCACTTTCTGTGCTTTTAGTTAGCTGTGGTCAAAATTGGTCCAAAAATATTAAATGAAAAACTCCAGAAATAAACAATTCATAAGTTTTAAATCGTGTGCCACTCTGAGTACATAATGAAATCTCAAGCTGTCTTGCTCTATCCTGCCCTTTGTGCATTGTATCGGTGCTGTATGCACCACCCCCACCTTAGTCACTTAGCAGCTGTCTTGGTTATCAGATTGGCTGTTGTGGTATTGCAGTGCTTGTGTTCAAGTAACCCTTATTTACTTATTAACAGCCCCAAAGCACAAGGGTAACAATGCTAGAGATTTGGATATTCTCTTACTGTGCCTAATTTATAAATTAAACTTTATCATAGGTATGTATGTATAAGAAAAAAACATAGTGTGTACAGGGTTTGGTATTTTCTGTGGTTTCAGGCATCCACCAGAGCTCTTGGAATGTATCCTCTACAGATAAGGAAGACTACTGTATATAAAGAACCACAGCTCACCAGGACCAGAATCTGTTTCTGGAGCCAGAAATTGAGAGGAACGCTGAAAGGGTAATTGAGTAAATGCTATAAACTATGGCTTGAAAGCTAAAAACTCACACTTTTGTGGGTTTTACTACCAAAAACCCCATTAAATTATCAGGGTAAAGAATGTAGAAAAATTCCCAGTATTTCCTGCAGGTAAAGTGGAGACGTAACCATTTTAAAATAAACCCATAGTGTTTCCTTCTCCTTAACAAAGCTCTTCCCTCAAGGAAAACTATTTTGACAGAGCTTAATTGACTTAGGTTTCACAAGAGCCTAATCAACCTGGGAAAGGGAAATACCCAGCTACAGCCTCCACATGAATGTTTATTGCAGCTTTATTCTTAATTGACAAAAATTGGAGGCAACCAAAATGTCCTTGAATAAGTGAATAGATAAAAAAATGACACATTCATATAAAAAATATAATTAAAGGAAAACAAGTCACAGAAAGACAGGGAAGAGCCTTCAATGCGTATTACTAAGTAAAAGTGAAAAGTCTGAAAGTTTGCATACTGTATGTTTCTGTCAATGTAAAATTTGCACTGGACAAAGTTAAACAGGCAGGGAAGACATTGAGACTACTGCAGTGGAGGAGAGAGACTGAACTCAACCCCACTGAAACAAAATTCAGTAGGATTTTTAACCACAGGGGCTGTCTAGTGGAAAATTACTGGAGGAAATTAGAGGGAAGGTTGATCAATGAGTGTGTCCAACACATTGAGTTACTCCTAAGTAAATGTTAATCCTGGACAAAAGTTTTTCTCTTTAATTAGGCCATACGTGTTTGCTAATTTGTGCCCATGTAAGTTATGCCCCAACCATGGAACAGAGACTGAAAGATAGGGTTGCTATCTCCTTCCATGTTTACATTTCAACAAAATGGTTCCCTGATCATTAATAAAATCATTTCCCGGGATTGTAAAAGCGGCTAGAGGCTGGGAGAAAACGTCCATACATTTCAAATGGGCAGAGAAAGAATTTACAATTATAAGTTTTCTAAAGTAAATGCTCTAACAAAACGAACGTTAGGGGTTTATAGTCAGAAAGAAACCTGTTTACAGTTTAATTAAGCTGAGGAGAATGTTAAGGCAGTGTTGATCATTTCAGCTAAATGCAATTCTGGAAAGGCAAAACTATTGGAGATGGTAGAAAGATGGGTGATTGCCAGGCTGGGGAAAAATATGTGAGGTGGAGCATGAGAGAGTTTTAGGTGCACTGAAACTGTTCTGTATGATACCATAATGATGGATACAAGACATCCCATAGAACTGTACAAGACAAGGAATGAACACCACTGTAAACTAGGACATTTAGTTAATAGTAAAATATCAATACTGGTTCATTGATTATAACAACTGTACTACCATAAATACAATATGCTAATAATAGGGGTAACTGGGTGACGAGGAGGCTGAGGAGTTGAGGGGGGTATATGGAAAAACCTTTACATTTAACTCAAATTTTATGTAAATTTAAAACTGTTTAAACAAAATCTATGCAGTAAAAAAAAAAAATTATCACAATATTTTTATGTTACCCAGTTGTTTCATGTTATTACTATTACAATTCATTTCCTTAAAACGGTATTAGATATATCCTAAATATTTGCTGTATATCACTTGGGATAAAATTATACTTAGATAAATATAAAATACATTGCCTAAAACTATTATTAGCATAAATTTTTTTTTTTTTTTTTTTTGGTGGTATGCGGGCCTTCCTCTGCTGTGGCCTCTCCCGTTGCGGAGCACAGGCTCCGGACGCGCAGGCTCAGCGGCCATGGCTCATGGGCCCAGCCGCTCCGCGGCATGTGGGATCCTCCCAGACCGGGGCGCGAACCCGGTTCCCCTGCATCGGCAGGCGGACGCGCAACCACTGCGCCACCAGGGAAGCCCAGCATAAAATTTTTGAAATAAATGTTGAAAGGAGTTTTATTTCATACTTCTTTTTCTACCACTAGTAATTTAATATACTTATTTCTTGTGTTCCATGTAGAAAGCTCCCTTCTAAAGCTTGCTTTATACGAATTAACTTATTTTTTAATTAAAATTACTCATCATTTCATCAGTTTTGAAGGAAACTATATCATCTTCAGTGTATTTATGTCTGCAAATTATGGATTAATAAAATCTGAATTATATTTTCAAGGACAACTGCTAAATTTTCTCTTCTACTAATCTTATATGTTATCAATCCAGAAAAAAATGCCTGCTTCTTGTAAAACTGAAATAACATTCATATATAGCTGCTCATATTTTGTAATTATAAACATATTAGGGCATGCTTTTCCCAAGATTAAAGTAAAAATTTTAAAATTCTAAAACCAATATAGGCACAAAACAGACTATTTGGTAAATGATGTTTGATGCCAGAAAGCAACAATAATATGTTTTCATGTCACTACAGCTCTCACCATTGGTGAGGAAGACCATCCAGAAGGTTATTAAAGATGACATTTTAGATCCCTTGGTTTACAAAGATATGATGTATTATAAATGTATTGCAAGAGATTGTCTACACTTGTTAAAAGCAAACACATTTTTTTCCAGAGAGTAAATATAATACCGTAAAAAATTCATAGTGGTAGTTTCTCTGAACCTGACTTTTCATTTGGAATATTCATTTGGATTTGCCTCTCCCACCACACTGTCTGGTTAGAAGAGGAGTTTCTCAGCCCTTATAACTTTGTCTCAAGTGTAGATATAGATAGGAGCCAGTATAAAGCAGCACTAAAAATAACCCTTTCCTTTTTTCTTCTTAGCTTAATATTGATTGACTTTTTCCAAATTATTACTTAAAACTAAATGTGATCAAAAGGAAATCATTGCAGAAAATATCAACTCCTTGTAATTAGTAAAATATCCACATACAGATAAGCCTTATACTATTTTACATGTGTTTTCTTGATTCCCAACTCTCAGCCTATCTCCAATGGGGAAATAAAATATATATAGTAAAAAAATCTAAATCACCATGAGATGGATTTATTGCAGTGCTACTCAAAGGTGCAGCTCTGGACTGGTGTTGATTTGCAAATTATTTGTTGCAGGTCCTTGACGAGATATATTTAAATGCTATATTATTTGAAAAATGTAGATAAATTATGATTCACTTGTACAGACCTTTGATAGAGTAAAAGTGTTTCTCATAAATATAAAAGAAATTGGGCTACTACTTTGTATATTTTTTGTTTTATTTTTCTAGTGTTTTACATTTATTTTAATTTTACTAAAATATCTATGTGTCAGTGAATTGTAAATTAAAAAACAAACAAACAAACAAAAAAACCCTTCCTGCTTATAAGGCGGTTGTTCAATGGTTAATTTGCCTCTCTCAGTCTGGCAGAATTCTGAGGAACAGAGGCCCTGGTGTTAATTTCCAAAGTTCAGATCCCAGGTGTCCTCTTATTTTCTATGTTACATGGGGTGGTTATTTACCTGTGTCTCTCTCATGATGTACGTGTGGCATTTAGCTCTGTGCCTGACATCACTAAGTGATCAATAAGTGTCAGTAACATCTATTATTGTTATTCTCTGAGTCAAAGAAAATTTCTCATCCCACTTTCTCCCAAGTGAATCCTGTTCAATTCTGCATCCTGGTCTGAGGGACACAAACAACAAAACCCAAGATTTGTCCATGAATGTCTTCCAGGATTGTGAGGAGAGGAAAAATTATACTTATAAATTGAAACATTAGCACAGGGAGAAATAACTTTGAAACTTACAACTCCAAAGAATTATAACCTTAACTATGCAATAACTATGCATTAGATGATTAAACAAATACAAAGTTATCAGACTTCTACTAACAATTGTAATATCTGTCTTTCTTACTATATTCAAATGGAAGCAGGAGAGCTTTATGATTTTGTTCACTGATATCTATCCTTGGAATATCAGAGTGTCTCAATAAAGTTTAAGAAGTGTCTCAATAAAGTTTTATTAACTAGATAAATAAACACAAAGTGAACATCAAGGTGTATAGATACTCCTCATCTGCTCTTTTGGTAGCTCATCTAACAGCAGCAGCAGAAGAAAAACAGATCAGAATTCTCTCATTCTGGCAGTTGTTTTTGTCCATACTTTTTTGACTGCCATAGAATTTATGTAAAATTATTGTAAGGCATCTTCTGGACCCTTAATTATACCAAATGACAACCAATTAACCCTCGGAAACTTTACAACACTAAGCTTAAAGCTTGGTCTGCAAACAACCTAAATAATTATAACTGGGGAATGCAATAAACATGAATATTCTAAGCATTTAACTTCTTTTTTTTAAACATTTTTAATGGAGTATAATTGCTTTACAATGGTGTGTTATTTTCTGCTTTATACCAAAGTGAATCAGTTATACATATACATATATCCCCACATCTCTTCCCTCTTGCATATTCCTCCCTCCCGTGCTCCCTATCTCACCATTCTAGCTGGTCACAAACCACCGTGTTAATTTCCCTGTGCTATGCGACTGCTTCCCACTAGCTATCTATTTTACATTTGGTAGTGTATATATATCCATATATACACTACCACTCTCTCACTTTGTCCCAGCTTACCCTTCCCCCTCACCATGTCCTCAAGTCCATTGTCTAAGAGGTCTGTGCCTTTGTTCCCATTTGCCCCTAGGTTCTTCATGACCATTTATTTATTTATTTATTTATTTAGATTCCATATATATGTGTTAGCATACAGAATTTGTTTTTCTCTTTCTGACTTACTTCACTCTGTATGACAGACTCTATGTCCATCCACCTCACTACAAATAACTCAATTTTGTTTATTTTTATGGCTGAGTAATACTCCATTGTATATAAGTGCCACATCCTCTTTATCCATTCATCTGTTGATGGACACTTAGGTTGCTTCCATGTCCTGGCTATTGTAAATAGAGCTACAATGAAAATTGTGGTACATGACTCTTTTTGAATTATGGTTTTCTCAGGGTAAATGTCCAGTAATGGGACTGCTGGGTTGTATGGTAATTCTCCATACTGTTCTACACAGTGGCTGTATCAATTTACATTCCCACAAACAGTGTATGAGGGTTCCCTTTTCTCCACGCCCTCTCCAGCATTTATTGTTTCTAGAGTTTTTGATGATGGCCATTCTGACTGCTGTGAGAAGATATCTCATTGTAGTTTTGATTTGCATTTCTCTAATGATTAATGATGTTGAGCATTTTTCTTGTGTTTGTTGGCAATCTGTATATCTTCTTTGGAGAAATGTCTGTTTAGGTCTTCTGCCCATTTCTGCATTAGGTTGTTTATTTTTTTGATATTGAGCTGCATGGACTGCTTGTAAATTTTGGAGACTAACCTTTGTCAGTTGCTTCATTTGCAAATATTTTCTCCCATTCTGAGTGTTGCCTTTTCATCTTGTTTATGGTTTCCTTCGTTGTGCAAAAGACTGTGAGTTTAATTAGGTCCAATTTGTTTATTTTTGGTTTTATTTCCATTTCTGTAGGAGGTGGGTCAAAAAGGATCCTGCTGTGATTTATGTCAGAGTGTTCTGCTTATGTTTTCCTTTAAGAGTTTTATAGTGTCTGGCCTTACATTAGGCCTTTAATCCATTTTGAGTTTATTTTGTGTATGGTGTTAGGGAGTATTCTAATTTAATTCTTTTACAGGTAGCTGTCCAGTTTTCCCAGCACCACTTATTGAAGAGACTCTCATTTCTCCATTGTATATTCTTGCCTCCTTTAACAAAGATAAGGTGACCATATGTGCATGGGTTTATCTCTGGGTTTTCTATCCAGTTCCACTGATCTATATTTCTGTTTTTGTGCCAGTAACATACTGTATTGATTACAGTAGCTTTGTAGTATAGTCTGAAGTCCAGGAGCCTGATTCCTCCAGCTCTCTTTTCCATTCTCAAGATTGCTTTGGCTATTCGGCGTCTTTTGTGTTTCCATACAAATTGTGCAATTTTTCATTCTACTTCTGTGAAAAATGCCATTGGTAGTTTGATAGGGATTGCATTTAATCTGTAGATTGCTTTGGGGAGTACAGTCATTTTCACAATGTTAATTCTTCCAATCTAAGAACATGGTCTATCTCTCCATCTTTTTGTATCATCTTTAATTTCTTTCATCAGAGTCTTATAGTTTTCTGCATCCTGCTACTTTACCAAATTCATTGATTAGCTCTAGTCGTTTTCTGGTAGCATCTTTAGGATTCTCTATGTATAGTATCATGTCATCTGCAGTGACAGCTTTACTTCTTCTTTTCTGATTTGGATTCCTTTTATTTCTTTTTCTTCTGTGATTGCTGTGGGTAAAACTTCCAAAACTATGTTGAATAATAGTGGTGACATTGGCAACCTTGTCTTGTTCCTGATCTTAGTGGAAATGGTTTCAGTTTTTCACCATTGAGGATGATTTTAGGCTGTGGGTTGTCATATATGGCCTTTTTTATGTTGAGGTAAGTTCCCTCCATACCTACATTCTGGAATGTTTTTATCCTAAATGGGTGTTGAATTTTGTCGAAAGCTTTCTCTGCATCTATTGAGATGTTCATATGGATTTTCTCCTTCAATTTGTTAATATGGTGTATCACGTTGATTGATTTGCATATATTGAAGAATCCTTGCATTCCTGGGATAAACCCACTTGATCATGGTGTATGACCCTTTTAATATGCTGCTGGATTCTGTTTGCTAGTATTATGTTGAGGATTTTTGCAGCTATGTTCATCAGAGATATTGGCCTTTAGTTTTCTTTGTGAAATCTCTGTCTGGTTTTTGTATCAGGGTGATGGCGGCCTGGTAGAATGCATTTGGGAGTATTCCTTCATCTGTTATATTTTGGAAGAGTTTGAGAAGGATAGGTGCTATCTCTTTTCTAATTGTTTGATAGAATTCACCTGTGAAGCCATCTGGTCCTGGGCTTTCATTTGTTGGAAGATTTTTAATCACAGTCTCAATTTCAGTGCTTGTGATTGGTCTGTTCATATTTTCTATTTCTTCCTGGTTCAGTTTCGGCAGGTTGTGCATTTCTATGAATTTGTCCATTTCTTCCAGCTTGACCATTTTATTAGCATATAGTCGCTTGTAGTAATCTCTCATGATACTTTGTATTTCTGCAGTGTCAGTTGTTACTTCTCTTTTTCATTTCTAATTCTATTGATTTGAATATTCTCCCTTTTTTTCTTGATGAGTCTGGCTAATGGTTTCTCAATTTTGTTTATCTTCTCAAAGAACCAGATTTTAGTTATATTTATGTTTGCTATCATTTCCTTCATTTCTTTTTCATTTATTTCTGATCTGATTTTTATGATTTCTTTCCTTCTGCTAATTTTTGGAATTTTTGGTTCTTCCTTGTCTAATTTCTTTAGGTGTAAGTTCAGGTTTTTTATTTGAGATGTCTCTTGTTTCTTAAGTTAGGAATGTATTGCCATAAACTTCCCTCTTAGAACTGCTTTTGCTGCATCCCATAGGTTTTGGGTCATCATGTTTTCATTGTCATTTGTTTCTCGGCATTTTTGATTTCCTCTTTGATTTCTTTAGTGATCTCTTGATTTTTAAATATTGTATTGTTTAGCCTCTATGTGTTTGTATTTTTTCCAGATTTTTTTCCTGTAATCAATATCTAGTCTCATAGTTTTGTGGTCAGAAAAGATACTTGATACAATTTCAATTTTCTTAAATTTACTAAGGCCTTATTTGTGACCCAAGATATGATCTATCCTGGAGGTTGTTCCATGAGCACTTGAGAAGAACGTGTATTCTGTTGTTTTTGTATGGAATGTCCTATAAATATCTATTAAGTCCATCTTGTTTAATGTATCATTTAAAGCTTGTGTTTCCTTACTTATTTTCATTTTGAATGATCTGTCCATTGGTGGAATTGGGCTGTTAAAGTCCCCAACTATGATTGTGTTACTATCTATTTCCCTTTTTATTGGTGTTAGTATTTCTTATGTATTGAGGTGCTCCTATGTTGAATGCATAAATATTTACAATTGTTATATCTTCTTCTTGGATTGATCCCTTGATCATTATGTAGTGTCCTTCTTAGTCTCTTTTAATAGTCTTTGTTTTAAAGTCTATTTTGTCTGATTTGAGAATTGCTACTCCAGCTTTCTTTTGATTTCCATTTGCATGGAATATCCTTTTCCATCCTCTCACATTCAGTCCTTATGTGTCCTTAGGTCTGAAGTGGGTCTCTTGTAGATGGCATATATATGGGTCTTGTATTTGTATCCATTCAGGCAATCTATGTCTTTTGATGGGAGCATTTAATCCATTTACATTTAAGGTAATTATCCATATGTATGTCCCTATTACCATTTCTTAATTGTTTTGGGTTTGTTATGGTAGTTCTTTTCCTTCTCTTGTGTTTCCTGCCTAGACAAGTTCCTTTAGCATTTGTTGTAAAGCTGGTTTGGTGGTGCTTAATTATTTTAGCTCTAGTTTGTCTGTAAAGGTTTTAATTTCTCTATCAAATCTGAATGAGATCCTTGCTCCATAGAGTAATCTTGATTCTAGGTTTTTTTTTTCCCTTTCAACACTTTAAATATATCCTGCCACTCCTTTCTGACTTGCACAATTTCTGCTGAAAGATCAACTGTTAACCTTATGGGGATTCCATTGTATGCTATTTGTTGTTTTTCCCTTGTTGCTTTTAATATTTTTATTTAATTTTTTATAGTTTGATTAATATGTGTCTTGGCGTGTTTCTACTTGGATTTATCCTGTATGGGACTGTCTGTACTTTCTGGACATGATTAACTATTTCCTTTCCCATATTAGGGAAGTTTTCAACTATAATCTCTTCAAATATTTTCTCAGTCCCTTTCTTTATCTCTTTTTCTTCTGGGACCCCTATAATTCAATGTTGATGAATTTAATGTTGTCCCAGAGGTCTCTGAGACTGTCCTCAAGTCTTTTCATTCTTTTTTTCTTTATTCTGCTCTGCCATAGTTATTTCCACTATTTTATCTTCCCGGTACCTTATCTGTTCTTCTGCTTCAGTTAATCTGCTATTGTTCCCTTCTAGAGAATTTTTAATTTCATTTATTTTGTTGTTCATCACTGTTTTTTTTTGCTCTTTAGTTCTTCTAGGTCATTGTTAAACGTTTCTTGTATGTTCTCCATTCTATTTCTAAGATTTTGAATCATCTTTATTATCATTATTCTGAATTCTTTTTCAGGTAGACTGCCTATTTCCTCTTAATTTGTTAAGTCTGGTGGGTTTTTACCTTCTTCCTTCATCTGCTGTGTGTTTCTTTGTCTTCTCATTTTGCTTAATTTACTGTGTTTGTGGTCTCCTTTTAGCAGGCTGCACGTTCGTAGTTCCCTTTGTTTTTGGTGTCTGCCTCCAGTGGCTATGGTTGGTTTAGTGGGTTGTTTAGGCTTCCTGGTGGAGGGGACTAGTGCCTGTGTACTGGCAGATGAGGCTGGATCTTGTCTTTCTGGTGGGCAAGTCCACATCTTGTGGTGTGTTTTGGGGTGTCTGTGACCTTATTATGATTTTAGGCAGCCTCCCTGCTAATGGATGTGGTTGTGTTCCTGTCTTGCTAGTTGTTTGGCAAAATGTGTCCAACACTTTAGCTTGCTGGTCATTGAGTGGTGTTGGGTTTTGACCTTGAGATGGAGATCTCTGGAAGATTTTTGCCAATTGATATTACATGGAGCTGGGACGTCTCTGGTGGACCAATTTCCTGAACTTGGCTCTCCCAACTCAGAGGTACAGCCCTGACGCCTGGCTGGAGCACTAATAGCCTGTCATCCACACAGCTCAGAATAAAAGGGAGAAAGAAAGAAAGAAAGAATGAAAGAAAGAAAGAAAGAAAGAAAGAAAGAAAGAAAGAAAGAAAGAAAGAAAAAAAAATAGTTATTAAAATAAAAAACAAAAATAATTATTAAAGAAAATTTTTAAGTAATTTTAAAAAAAGAAAGAAATAAAGAAGAGTACAACCAAACCAAAAAATAAATCCACCAATTTTAACAAGCACTGAAAACTATACTAAAACAAACAAACAAAACAGACAGACAGAACCTTAGGACAAATGGTAAAAGCAAATGTATACAGACAAAATCATACACAGAATTCTAAGCATACACACTCACAAAAAGAGAAAAAAATATATATATATATATATATATATATCGTTGTTCCCAAAGTCCATCTCCTCAATTTGGGATGACTTGTTGTCTGTTCAGGTATTCCACAGATGCAGGGTACATCAAGTTGATTGTGGAGATTTAATCCGCTGCTCCTGAGGCTGCTGGGAGAGATTTCCCTTTCTCTTCTTTGTTCCTACAGCTCCTGGAATTCAGCTTTGTATTTGGCCCTGCCTCTGCATGTAGGTTGCCTGAGGGCGTCTGTCCTTTGCTCAGACATGATGGGGTTAAAGGAGCAGCCACATTGGGGGCTCTGGCTCACTCAGGCCAGGGGGAGGGAGGGGTACAGAGTGAGGGGGCGAACCTGCGGTGGCAGAGGCAGGCATGACGTTGCAACAGTCTGAGGTGCACTGTGTGTTCTCCCGGGTAAGTTGTCCCTGGATCATGGGACCCTGGCAGTGGCAGGCTGCACAGGCTCCCTGGAGGGGTGCTGTGGAGAGTGACCGGTGCTTGCACACAGGCTTCTTGGTTGCTGCAGCAGCAGCCTTATTGTCTCATGCCTGTCTCTGGTGTCCATGCTGCTAGCTGCTGCTCGCGTCCATCTCTGGAGCTCCTTTAAGCGGCGCTCTTAATCCCCTCTCATCCTGCACCAGGAAACAAAGAGGCAAGAAAGCCTCTTGCTTCTTTGGCAGTTCCAGACCTTTTCTTGGACTCCCTCCCAGCTAGCCGTGGTGCTCTAGGCCCCTTCAGGCTGTGTTCATGCAGCCAACCCCAGTCCTCTCCCTGGGATCCGACCAAAGCTGGAGCCTTAGCTCCCAGCCCACGCCTGCCCCGGCAGGTGAGCAGACAAGCCTCTCTCGCTGGTGAGTGCTGGTCAGCACCGATCCTCTGTACGGGAATCTCTCCACTTTGCTCTCTGCACCCCTGTTGCTGAGCTCTCCTATGTGGCTCTGAAGCTTCCCCCTTCCACCACCTGCAGTCTCTGTCTGTGAAGGGCCTTCCTAGTGTATGGAAACCTTTCCTCCTTCACAGCTCCCTCCCACTGGTGCAGGTCCCATCCTTATTCCTTTGCCTCTGTTTTTTCTTTTTTCTTTTGCCCTACCCAGGTACGTGGGGGAGTTTCTTGCCATTTGGAAGGTCTGAGGTCTTCTGCTAGGGTTCAGTTGGTGTTCTGTAGGAGTTGTTCCACATATGGATATATTTCTGATGTATTTGTGGGGAGGAAAGTGATCTCCCTGTCTTACTCTTCCGCCATCTTTAAGCCTTTATCATTTAAGAAGCACTGGTATGCAGAAGTCTATTTGTTATAACCTGGCACCATATCCTTTTAGTTAAATGTTATATGTCTCAGGTTAATCACTGATTTTTCAAATATTGCATTTATAGCAATCATGGTTTTTTGTTGAAGTCACAATTCTTGAGAAAACCTGACAAAAGCTGTGGACTCACACTCAAAAAACCCCAAATAAATGTATTCATAAATATATTCATAAAGATTCCATGTGTTTAAATTCAAGGGATTCATGAAATCTTCAGAAGAAAATGGACCCCGAGTTTACAATTCTTTCTTATTAGGTTTTAAAAATACCCGCTGCTGTTCCCACCCAGAAAACTTTTTTTTCTCAAAAGTGCTTTATTCTATTACCTTTCACTTACTTTTTTTCTCATATATTCAGAGTTGTACTTAAAAACATCAAATGACAACATATTTTCTTTAAAATATTTGTATAGGAGTTTAAGATAGAATGTTCCTCTCTCTTTTAATAGTAAGTTCCATATTTTGATTACTGATATATCCTTATGTTTTAAATATTTTTTTTTCATACCTTTCTTTTTTAACTCTTGTTTTCTTCTTCCTTCTTTCCTTCTATTATATTTAAGGGGTTTAGTTCTTTTTCATTTTTGATTTTTTCCCCAACTTGTTTTGAGATTGACATTGTTTAATTTTTATTTTTATTTTAGTTAATATTATAAATGTTTGACATCCATTCTAAACATGTATTAAAAAATTCAATCATTTTATTCTTGTAACTCAAATATTTAAAAATATTTAAAATCATTTACCACCAAATTCTACCCTCTCATCTTCTCCTTTTGTAGTGTTAAACCACAAAAATTAATCATTAATATATAGTTTTTTTACCCAATATTTATACATGAACCGTTTTACAATTTATTTTCACTAACACGGTGGGTCTTCCAGTGGTTAATTTGAATTTTCATTTCTGAAAATATCATCACCTTCATTCATTAATGCTAGTTGGAGATATTTTCATCTTGACTTATGGTAGTTAAAGTTACTGATAAAAAGTCATTTTTCACAAGTAATCCATTTTGTTTTGTTTCTAATAGCTTTTGAGATTTTATTTTGGGGAGGAGTAATCTGCATTTTTACTATTATGCACCTTTATTATTATTATGCATGCTTATTATTATGTATTTTAATCCTTTAGAAATGACTCATGACTTTTCAATCATGAAAAATTATTTACTATTGGATTTTAAATATTGTTTTATTTCCCCATTTTCAGTTTATCTTTTATTTTTATTTTATATTTTACCAAATTCTCTTTCATAATTTACACCTCTCACACCTTTGCTCCAGTGTGTGTACTTTTCTTTGATGTATGTTCTAAAAACAAATTCTTTTTAAGATAAAATTAGTCTAACTGTTAATATGTCTATCATAATTTCTCATTCAAATAATTATTTTTTTTATTCCAACATGCCTATTCTTTTCTCTACTGTTATGCAATTACCTTATGATTTCTCTTACTTTATTTGTGTTATGTACATTTTAAACATTCTTATTTTGGAAACTTTCAAATCTTTATGTTGTTTCTTATGTTTGGTAAGAAAATTATCTAAATTTTATGTCAGTTCTCTTCATCTCTTGAAGTTTTCTTTCCTTAGTTAATTTTTAACTTGTTTTTCTTGACTCAACTTCAAACAGTTTTGATGGAATACCAATTTGTGTTGTGTTGTGTAGACATGTATGGGATATCTAGTCTTGATGTCATTTTAAGATTGATGCCTTTGGTTGAAATTACTAAACTAAGGATTTAGTAAGATTTTGGGTCCAGCATATATGTTTACTGAAGTCTGCTCTGTATTTACTGTTTGGAGAATAAAAGACTTCTCAGCCTACCTCTGAGCCTATGATCAATAAGAAGATTATTTGTAGTTTCCCAAGGATTGTAGGTGGAACATTTATAATCCCTGTTTCACAGATGTGACAGTGATTTGCAGATCTACTTTATACATTTAGATCAGTTTCAAACTCAGTTTTAGCTTTCTCTTTTGGCAGAATTCTACGAATTTTCTTCTGTCATCACAATGTAATTAAAATCTCAACTCCACAATCAGTGTCTTATTGCCTTTTGATATTTTATGAGTTGCTTAGCTTCAGTTTGTGGTCATTTAATATGATTTTTGGCAGCTGGGTTGTTCTTATTTATTTTTTCTCCTTCTATAATATGTGGTATTAGAAAGTATCTGGCATTTTATGTGTTTTTAATAAGAGAACCCTTCCTTCTAATTCAGTTATTTTTGCCATAGTAACCATAAGTCCTCATTATCACTTGTTTGCATAATACATAACTTGAAATGTAAAGTTATTTTCCCCAACATATCTATAAATATGGGAAACTTGGCATTTTCCAAAGTTTTATAATTAATTTAAATCTTGACTGATGAGCATATTAATAGTTGCTATTAAAAAAAATCCTTGGGTGTTATAACTAAAAATTGCCTAAGAAAGTATGAAAAATCATTTTCAAAGATTATTTAATACATTTCAAATTTAGTGTGCTTTACACTGTTTGAAAGTGATCATTTTGTTCAAATCTGTTATAAAATATATCGTGTGGTAAGTGTGATCAGGAAAACTGAAGAATTAAAGTGTTGCAAGAAGCTCCTTTTAAAAATGTAAACCTATTGCTTGTCAAATCTTCATTCTTAATATTACGTTTTTCTTTTGTGTTTAAAATGGAAAGGAAATGTTAAAATACGATCAAAATTGATATTCCTAACTTTTATTTGTAATGCTTTTAGTTATAGACTCATGCAATCTCTAAATTGGAATATACAAACTCTTCCCAATTTTGAATCATAAATCTGCAGGTCATGAAAATAAGTTTTATGCATTTGAAGTAGTATTGAAAGGGAATTTTTAAATTTTTGCCAGCAAATTTTATTGTGATATACATATTAAATATGTTTTCATATGCATTGAAACATACTAATAATTTGTATCTTATTAAAAATTATTGAGAAATTTTAGTACTATGTCAAGGGATCTATAAATGATATAATGTTCCATGATAAGTTTGGAGGCTTAACTTTTCCAAGTCGACATGAAATACTATTTAATATAGTGTCTCATCTACACATTAAACCATGCTGATTTTAGTGTAAATGTAAGGTATTAGATTCGTGTTTATTTGAAACTTTTAAATATTTGACGTAAGGCTTGACAACAATTTCAAGTTGCAATCTATGACAACAAACAGTTGTCATGAATCCATGTCAATGAACAGCTGAGAAATTTCAAGTTACAATTCATGAAATTGAAAAGTTTTAATTAAAAAAATAGTGAAAAATTTTCTATATCTATCCTTTACCATTTGTATTCTGTGTGTAACAACATTTTCAGAAGAAGAAAAGGAGGTTTAATTATATGCAGAATTTTATCTTGTTTGCTTCAACTTGAAGGAGTAAAGAGGAAACATGTATGTTAATATGGTAAAGAAATATGTATGTCATAAATAACTTCACTAATGCAATAATTCAGTATTTGATTTATTGATGATATATGATTGAATCAATTTTCAATTATCTTTTCAAAGGGCATTTACTATTGCTTATACAATAGGATAATTATTAACTTCCATTTGCATAGCATATTTTATTTAATTTTGTTTAACTGAAAGTTAGAAATTAATTAGGAAAACAAAGGTGAAGTCCATTAACAATAAACTTTTGAAATTGTGCCAAAAAATGAGTGGCTAGAAATAACAAATGTTATATTTGAATTCAAAATTGCCTGTTCTATCGCTACCATGGGGCATGGATCCTTCAGAACCCCTCTACCTCACCCCATGAGATCAATTACAACATGTGTATTCTCTGGGTACATGTACTTTTCTGAGCAGCAGGATTCATAGTCTCATCAGATTTTCTAAAAGACCTAGAAATAGAAGAAATATTTCTAAACCCACTTGTAGGGGTGGACTAGATCCATTAAGTGTAACATTCTCTGTGATTATGTAACCTAATGAACTTTGAGAGTACTTTATTTTACAGGGTTAGAGGAATACAGGACTATAGCTCTCTTTTAGGTTTAGGGTTGAGGAGAGGTGGAATTAAGATGTTTTTGATTGAGAAGAACATTTGAAGAAATATGAATTTATATATTTTAAAAAGCATATGCTCTTAAATGTACACATTTCAGAATACTGTTCCCCGTAACCACCTCTGCAGTTTGTCATGAACTTTTTGATCTCATGCCATTACCTTTTTCTTTGGCCTATAAGTCAGTATAGAATGTCAGACAAATTTGGGAAAGGGAGTTGTGAATTGAGAGAACATCTAATCTAACTTTTTAAATTTACATTTCAGAATTGAAGACTAATTTAAATTCCCAATGACAAAACAAAACAAAACAAAAAAACAAAACAAAAAGCTAGAGATAAGATAGAAGTCAAAATGAACATAAAAATAAAAGTCTCTCTTCTGCTTTCAGGTTTGTCTTTTCACCTCACTGTCTTACATTGCCTAGAAAAATAATAGAAATCACCCCAGGAAAACATTCACAGGTTAACTGAACTGTTAGTTAATATTTGCTTTACCATTACTAATGGTTCCCATAGTTAGGGATAAAACAGGGACCCAGTTGCTAATATACGTAGAGTAGCATTGAAACAAAACTGACCTCAGGCAAAATCACAAGCTGGGATCAGTCCTTGGAGGTTTTAATGTATTTTGCCAAGGGTGTTTTTCCACTGTTCATTATCTTCTACCAACAATCGCATTAGAGTTGTTGAATTGTTGTTTTACCCCTTGGGTAAAGTATCCCAGTAATTTAAGCCTAAAATCATTCTACAACATAAAAATATGAAAACCACTGTATACTATTGTAAGGTCCTGGCCCAGAAGTTTTGATATTTTACTGCCTTAAATGTGTCAATCTACAGTATATTTCTGGAGAAGTTACATGGATTTGAAAAACTTTGTATATACAGCTGAAAGATCTCTTAGATGGTGACTGGCAGTGGGAAGGAAATGAAATAAAAAATAATTTGGAGAATCAGGAAAAATATATGGAGGCATGTCACATATTGGCCATTGCATTGATGTGGGGAAATGCTTCTATAGAACAAGAAACTTCTTTAAATGTGAGGCATTGATTTCTAAACCTGCATATACATTTAATAATAATAATAATAATTGCCATTTACTGAGTATGTACTGTTTGCCAGGAACTCTTGACCCCTTTGAATATATAACATTAATACTGACAATATTTACTTACATTGATCCATTTTATGGAGGACACTGAAACAAGAAGAGAAAATATTTGAAATCTGAAAACCATTTTGCTTGGGGCTTCAGAAACAGCTTTCCAGAAAAGAAGATGTTCTCAGGATTTCCTTTAATGGAAAACAATAAACACTTAATGAAAAGCTGAGGTATTAAAAACAGAAGGAAAGAAAGAAAAACAGATTATAGATGGAAAGATTGAAATGCACAAAGGAACTGGTTTGAAAATAACAAATATACAAATTGTTCAAAATTATTGGGCTGCAAAATGAGGAGGTAAGAAAGAGCAAGGCTAAAGCAGAAAGGATTTGACAAATGCAGCTTTCTGTCAATTACTGATAATGATTATGGATCTATTAAGAAGAAAAGAGGATTGGAAAGATGCAAGGAATCTCACAGGATAAAGAGAGGTCCTGAAGAATCAAATCCAGAAAATGGGCACAACCCAAGGAAGAGAGACCGTGGAGAATACAGTCACTCACACCATGGGCCTCGCCTGCTCAAGACACCTCCCTTGGACCTCGGTAACAGTGGCTTTACCACAAAAGACTTCACATCCCTCACTGGATGCTTTCCACTGCTACTTGTGGAAAACATGACAGCCTCGAATAACTTCCAGTTGATATGAATCTTCGAGTCACTCCTTCTTGTTACAGATCCTTCTTGGAAGAGTCCATTTGGTCAATCTTGGTTCACATATATATGTCTCAGCTGACATCATGCCAGCTGAGGTAATTACTTTGTGGTTACATTTAGCTTCTAAAGGATGACACCAAAACTCACAAAATGGAGGCATCTCACAAATAGGACTGGGGTTATGTCATAGAGAACAGCTTATTGGAGGAATAAATCTAAAATTAGGCTTAAATTTTTAATACTGGAAGCCTTCATTTTGCAAGATTCAGACATGTTCGAATTTCAGTTACCAAGGCTTATCTCACTAACAATAGTTCTTCAACAAGCAGTTCACTTTTTAATTTTTACTGTTGAATTAATTAATTAAACTAGGAGGCCATTAGACTGAGGGGGCTCTAATATGGGGACAGCCTACATAAGCCAACTAAAATCTAAACTTGTAAATGCCTCAAAGATTTGAAATTAAAATGCTAAGGACAACCAATAACAAACAGCCAAGTAGGTTTTAAGCTAGAGCCAATCAAATAACTTCCTTTCTTTGCGTCTGCACCTTCTCTATATGTCTTTCCCTTGTCTCTTGTTGGCACATCACTCCTAACCATTTCCTGGTTTGGCACTGCCCAACTGGATTCAATTTTTGCTCAAAATCAACTATTAAAAATTTTAATGTGCCTCAGTTTATCTTTTAACAATTCATTAACTGTGAGTAAGTACATAAAGAACAAACTTTCCTGCTAGTTCTACATTCCACAAATCATTATGTAAATAACAGATGAACATCAGGATCAGTTACCAATAATGTAATTTTTTTCAAATTCTGTAGGTAGTTGGTCACTCTGCATCTGTTAATAAGTTCATGCACAGAAAGCAAAACATGAAATTGTGTTGATTCCTTGTCTCCTAGTGATAAACTCATTGTGCTAGCATGATTACAGCATGCATTTTGAAAATGACTGCAGAGCTCTTTGAGAAAGTTATGTATATAAATGCTAGATAACAACATGTATATCTAATTTGTTCTTGCATTATAGGATATCTAAAGCTGCAGCAATTTTGAAACCTCTTGAATATCAAGTAGATATTCATTCTTCTTTTGCATCACTTTTCTTTTCTCTCCGTTATGATACTGTCAACTGCAGACATTGAATTGAATAATAAATTCAACAAATAATCAATGTCTATTAGAATTCAGACATTTTGCTAGGCATTAGAATTCAGAAAAAATCTATCACTATTTAACCAATTCTACAATTTTAGTTCTATTTCTCCAATTCTTGAATTTATACACAGTATTTAACTAAAATAATGTTATGTGTTTTTCTATTAAATCCTTTATATCCTCACACTAGCATTTTCTCTACAAACTAACTTTCTAAAAATTCCCACTCTTAGCAATTGTACTCCACAGATAAACCAATATGCTGATGTTTCCACCAATTAATTGCATTTTATTTTCTCTTTTGTGTTTAGTAAAAATAGTTTATAATCATTTACTATTTTATTTCATTTCATTTGATTTTGTTTTATTTTATTTTTTGGCTGTACCACACGACTTGTGGGATCTTAGTTACCCCACCAGGGATCAAACCCCAGGCCACCAGCAATGAAAACGCTAAGTCCCAACCACTGGACCACCAGGGAATTCCCTCATTTACTCCATTATATATTTACTAAACTGTTACTAGGTATCAAGCTTACTCTGTTATACTTTTAATCCATTTACACTCATTTTATTTTTCATTAATTTGTGAATAGGAAACTTCTCAGCTAAAAATTCCTTGAAACATTTTCTCATCTTCAAAATTCTGATTGTTTATAACTCAATTCCTTGTCTAGAACTTTAAACTATTATTTGCTCCACACTTTTTATCAGGAACACTCAAGATCAGACACAATTCACTTACCTTAGAAAAGTATGAAGTAATAATAATAATAGGTTCCCTCAATGTGAGAGGATAGTCTAGCAGCCTAAGCTGTACTCCATCATTTGAGCATTTGGATTTTGATATTTTCTGGAAAGCATATGTCTTAGGAAAATATGTTTTAAATCTGTGTATCCAATATTCCCCTAAAAAATACTAAAAAAATCCAAGTTATCTTTAAATTATACATAATAATAAAAACACATAATATATGTCATTAAAACATTGCTAATGTCAATAGAATAAACATACAATACAAATGAATAGATATAAGATACTGATTTTCTGATATGAAGATTTACAAAATGGAGGTGACTAAGGTATTTCAAGTCACATTATATCTTGTTTGGACTATTGTGATTGTTTCTTTCCTGTTTTCCTTACATCTAGCTCTCTTCACCACACTTGGAAAACTTCCACATTCTTGTTATGGCCTGCAAGATTTTGCATGTTTTGGTCTATAGCTTTCTCTTCCAATTAACCTTATTCTACTTTTCCTTTACCCAGTGTACTCCAGAAACTCCAGTAATACTCAATTCTTGAAATGCAAATCTGGTCCTTTGGAGTTGCTTCTTTCCTCAACTTAGAATAATATCTACCCTGACTCCCATGTTTATTTGCTCAAAACATAGGGCATTTCAGTTTAGGTAAGTTAAAATTACTTTTTGCACCTAACATTACAGTATATATAACTTTCTTCATTGAAAAGTCAACATACCAGCCTTTATTATTATAAGGGTAAAAATGACTATCATAAATATGATAACCTGGATTGCTTGTTAAAAGTGTTCTTTTTTGCAGTCATTAAGTTCAAAGTTTTAACTGTTTATATTTTAGCTGCTTTAATTTCCTAAACATTTTTTGGTGAAGTTATTAAGAGACCATGTTAAATTACTATCATGACTAATAGAGATATTCTGACAGAAGTAAAAATGCTATTTTTTAAATAGCAAATACACATATGTCTTGAATTATGTGTGTAAATATACCACTCATACATTCTGGATGACAGAACTATGACTCAAAAAAGAAAGAAAATAGAATTTTGAAAGAAGATTTAAAAAATAAGAAGAAAGACTATGGATGTATTTGTATAAGTTTTATACATAAGATCTTTGCAAAAGAATCTTTTTATCAGCTATTTTTGTTACAATTTCTTTGTTTTTTCTAATCTAACTACATACACTTTACATGAATATAAATCAAGGTCAACCTAATATTATTAAAATAATATATACTTTTATTTTCAAATGTTTTAATCTTTATTTTAGAATATTTCAGTCAAAAATTATCACAGGAACTCATACATAATCTCTATTACATCATTTTTACATATATTTTCTATCACATAAATTTTTATTCCTTTGTTTATTAAAAAATTGTCAGCTTAAAGTCAGTAATGATTTAAGCTTAAATATTAGCAATTGCCAAACTGAAATCTAGTATATACATTTGGACAGTTCACAAAAAATGTTTAGTTTATACAGAGGAAAAAAAATATTGTAATGACTGCTAACCTTGCAATAGTAGGAGCAAAATACTTTGTAAACTGTTAAAAAAGATAAAAAGAAAAGCAACATATATTGAAAAGATCAACTTACTTTTTGCCCAGGTCTCAATTTCACATTATTTAAAAATATATGCAACACCTACTATACTCAGCCTCTAGGTATTTAAAGGCAAGAAATAGATATGGCATATGAGAAGGAAGGAGAAAGAGGAGAGAGTCTATTTGTGTCTGCAACACAAGAAAATGGATAGGAATAAAGTTGGAATGGTTGCCTTTAGAGAAGTATTTTTGACTTTTTATAGGTAGATTTCCACAAGCTCAGCTTAGAGGGCAAGGAAGAACACTTCTGATTTTATCCAATTGGAAAGAGGTCATTTGGGGTTACTGAGAAAGTCACAAAGCATAAGCAGAAATTGCTAGTTGCTAATAGAAGCTTATTCTCTTAACTGTATGTTGGCAAACTTGACTTATTTATCATTATGATATTAAAATATAAATACTGAGGATATTAAGTCACAGAGATCTTAAGTGGTTTCCTCAGTTTAAGCTGTGCTTAAGAATGGAGTTATTTTACAGCTGGAACTAGGATAGCTCTATGTTTATTTCTGAATATGCCTGGATAATTGGTACTTACCCCTGGAAGAGATAAGGATGAGATGCCCTAGCTAGTGATTTATAATGAACACATTGTTAAAAGTTTGAAACTCCCCTGGAATTAAGATGGATGGTTTGCAGCTGGTTCAACCACTTACAAAGCAGGGCTTTATAGCTTTTTGACTAATGAGGTATAATATATACCTCAATAAACTCATGCCTGAGCTCCCTGAAACTGAAATATGTTGCATTTTTTTTTTTTTTTTTTTTTTTGCGGTAGCGGGCCTCTCACTGTTGTGGCCTCTCCCGTTGCGGAGCACAGGCTCCGGACTCCCAGGCTCAGAAGCCATGGCTAACGGGCCCAGCCGCTCCGCGGCATGTGGGATCTTCCCGGACCGGGGCACGAACCCGTCTCCCCTGCATCGGCAGGCGGACTCTCAAGTACTGCGCCACCAGGGAAGCCCTTGTGCGGGAGTCCAGCTCCTGCAGGTCCAGGAATACCCGAGGGATGGACAGCGTCGGTGAGGGAAAGTTAAATAAATCAATAACGCTATGTATGTACAAGCATGATCTCCTTCTTTATTCTCTCATAGTCAGATTTATATACCCTAAGTGATTACATCATCAGGTGCTTAGCTAAAACCTCAAAAATATTTACAATCGATTGTACCTAATATTTCTAGATGTACTTTTAAAGTAATTCTAAAGGTTCTCCAAACATCATTGTTTTTTTTCTTAGAGTAGGTTCAATCTGTACTAATAACAAAGTCAAGCTAATATGTAACAAGCCATTAAAAGAAACTATGGAGGGGGAAGTTTCCTGACCTTTCCTATGTGTCCCAGAGGTCCGCATGGACAAGTTTTAACAATGTACCCCTAAATCATCTACAATATAGTTCACAATTTAATCTATCACTGTGTTCTTCTGGGCAAGAAGCTTTGTCTGAATGGACGAGTCAACAATTCCAATGTTGGCAGTTGACTCTGTATGATTAATTTATCCTTATACCAGAACCAACAATACCCATAATCATTTATTACTCCCATTGCTTTTTTGTTATTGGTGTTTTCCATAGAAACAACCCTACATTTCCAGGTTGTTTGTTTTTTCTCCCACCAGCCAGGGGCTGTTGTTAAAAAGTCCCAATTCATAGGTTTTGGTTTGGGAGGGGGAAGAGGATGTTTTACACGGTTAAGCTTGGGACGGGGGGCAAATCCCCCATGTACTTTTTCAAGGCAGAAACACAAAATTACAAAACAGATCAGAAGAGATGTAGTCAGCTTCCTGGGCACAGCACTGCCCTGCAGCACTGTCTTGGTGTTGTTCCATGACCCTGTCATGGCACAGAGGCTCCAGGTTGGCTTCCAACACCCTTGCATATTTCTTGAGGTTCAGAATCCAACATGTGTTCCTTGTGGTTAAAAAAGTACACTAGCTTCTATACCCACAAATATTCAGGCCTCTCCATGACTGCATTTTCTTTCTCTTCTTGTTGAGACAGGCTGGGACCTGGGACTCTTTGCTGTAGTTCTGCAGTGCTTGCACCTGGACAAACCTCTCCTCTAGCAACAAAATACAAAGAAACTATATGGGACTAAAAATAACTGCATGCATGTGGCAGTTAGAGCAAATTCTGGACAAAAGATACAAAGAGACCAAAAACTCAACTGCCAATTTTTAACAGCCTGGAGCAAAAGCAGGGGATAGGGAGCAAAAACAAGGTACTGCATATGGCCCCTGCACACAACACCACCTAAGCGGTGGGCAAATCACCTAAGCCACCCCTCCACCCTGAGTCCTGGACACACCCCTACCCTCACCTCATATGAGGAACAAGCTTGTCCCCCACTCAGGGAGCAAGTGAGCAAGTGAACCTATTATTGTTCTCACTACCCTCTGCTGCAACAGGGGCCACAATAAAGCCTTGCCTGAATTTCTTGTCTGGCCTCTAGTCAATTTCTATAGATTGGGGAAGGCCAAGAACCCTGGTCGGTATCATTGTGTCTTATCATTTACATTTATTAGAGCTTTATATGAGCATAAACCTCTGAATCCTTGTGACTCCTTTCAATTATCTGATACCGCATAATCAGTGAAATAGTGAATCATGAGAAGAAACAAGTGTAATGCAGTCCTCCTTATTTAATATTCATATTTTATCAATTTTGCTTAGGAAAATTAACTTAATTTTAAAATTTAAACATTAGCTTATTTTTAAAACACATAGGTATGAAATTTTATGAGTGATTAATTCATGAGATGAAATGTGTTTTTTTACAAGTATAACAATGATAACGTAACTAAACTAAGTAAATCACTGAATTATATTCTGAAGAAATGTATAAATAAATAATACATGTTAAAACGCATTATCCATCTCTGGAAGTCTACACATAATTGAATAAATTCAACAGGAGTTTTTGTTGTTTTTCAGAAAATAGACTATTCATTTGGATTCTATATATAAAACGGAAAAAAATGTGTTATCTATAAAAACTTCAGAGTAAAAAGTATTTCTGAAATATTTATCTCTATAGCAGTACTCATTTACAAAGCAATTATACTACTTTTAATGGATTGATAATGGAACAGAACTTGGAATTATTAATCTTTTTGGAAACTATTTTTTGACATAAATAGTAAGACATTGCCTTGAATGACTGAAAAGGATTACAGATACAGAGAACAGTTATTAGCCAACCAAATCTTAATTATCATAAAATTAAATTTCCAAATATTTGAGTTAGACTTCTATATCTACAGAGCTAAGACTATCTTTTACCAATTATTTAGACATTTTATGATTAATTAAAATATTTTTTCTAAAACTTTTCTATTAGACATTGGGGTGAGTTATCCATGATTCTTCAATAAAGTTATAGAGATAAATTATATGACATGGGACTTATTAGTAGCAAAAACTAAGTAACTATAATAATCCACAATACTTCTGATGCTATAAAAATATCTATGGAATAATAAATATTTGAAAAATAAATAAACAATGAATAAAAATTTCAGGAAATGAAGAGCTTTATAATTTGCCAGAGCATATAAAGCTTTAGTTTAGCAATCAGTTTTAAAAGCAGTTTTAAGATAATGTAAGGTTTTAAAGTTTTGAAAGCAGTGCTATGATAAATATATGAAAAGATTGCCAATCAAAACTGAGCATCAAGTCACTAACATATAAATCCATAAACAAATGCACTTTTAAAAAATGAAACCATCATAATCTTTTTCTTTTTCCAGCTCTGTACTGCTCACTGCAAAAGGGGACCAAAGTGCTCCAAAGAAAGTGGCATGTAGAATACCCCCTTATTTTGAATGTTAGATAATAGTTCAATTTCTCTATTCAAGTCATTTTATTTGCTATTTCTAGTGCTTGTGTGTCTTTTTTCCTGTAATAACTACCATCACTTATCCACTTAATGTAAAATTCTACCTTGAGGTCAGGTCTAACTCAATGTAATTGAAAATAATTCTCAGTCTATTGGAAATTTCAGCCCAGACAACAATTGCATACGATGAAGAAGAATGCAATTCCCTCAGGCTGAAGCCCTGAGAAGCCTGAGGCTTAAATACAATGAAGGATATTTTTTCCCCTTTTGTATTGTTTCTTGCTAAAGTATCATGCTTGTTAAAGCCATCTAAATGTGTAGATCGATAGACAGGCAGGAAGGCTTTCAGCCTGATATGTCACAGAGGTAGACAGCATCACCTGTAGTCACAGTTCCCTATTTTGGCAGATTTGGTTTCAGAGACATCAAAGCTCACTCAAACAGGAACAAAGGAATTTGAGGATTACTGGAAAAATAAGACTTCAGAAAAGTACATATGTATGTGAAAAGATTTCTGCCTGCTCCTTGCAGAATTATAGGATTAATTATTCACTTTCATGAATTTGAAGTTTATATACAAGAAGAAAGAAAAACTTCACCTGTCGCTTATCACAAAGTCAATGAGACATTATTAACAATGACACCTAGTGGTGAAAGAGACTTGCCACAAAAGCTCCATTAAAAATGTGGTCTAAATTAATCTGACTCTATCTTGGTTTAACATGTATGACCTAGTTTATCTTATGCTTCAATGGAGACCTGCATATATTCAAATTTTTAGTGTAGGCCACCTGTGCTTCTCAAAGGGTTATCTGTGGGTTGTCTGTTTCACAATAATGTAGGGTGTCTGTTTAAAGTGTACAATTTAATCCTTCATGGTAAAGACAAGAAGTATCCATGATTTAAGAGGTCTGCAGGTAATTCAAAGATGTGTGAATGTTTGAGAACACAGGAATAGGAGAATGACAGAGGAACAAACACTATGCACAGAGTAATATGTTATATATAGAAGACCTAATGTAAGTTCTTACTTTCATTTTGAAGTATCATATGGCTCATTTGTGTATGCATGTGTGTATTTCTGTTGTCACACATAATCAAGGAAAATAAAGATCAAGATTATTGTCATTCCATTCCTTGAGGGGTTCACATTCTTATAGGAGAGGTAAAAGGCTAAATTATAAGATTTACATAAACAGTAGGTAAACAAATGAAGGAGTGACAATATCTGGGTGTAACATGAGAAAGAGTCACCAGGAATACTACATTTGAACTCATTTTTGATGACTGATCAGCAGTTTGTCAGATGATGACATATGTCAGGAAGAAAACAACAAGTAGAAGAAAGAGCATAAACCTGTCAGCAAGCTTGGCACATCAACTGAATAATACATTTTGAAAATGAACAGAATGTGGTCTGTAGGAGAAACAGAGTAAAAAAGAGGGATGAGTCTGCACACTGCAATAGGGTTCCATCTTTCTGAACTACTCTCTGTTCCCCAAACTTGTGGTGAATTTTGTTAAAATGGAAAGAAATCCTTTTATTTGTAAAAATAGATTAAGGTAGGGAGATAGGAAGATAGATGATTGATAGATAGATAGATAGATAGGTAGAAAGATAGGTGATAGATCTATCAATCAATGATGTGTCAGAATCTCAAATATATAAGTTTGTCCTCAATAAATGCCTTTGAAAAATTACTATTCTTTATATTGGGAGTTTACTGGACCTAAAGTTTATGAAAAATTAATAATGGGTATCCATAAATTACTTATTTTTATTCATTCAGATAATCTTTATTTTTTTAAAACAGCATTATTGATCTATAATTGATGTACAAAAACTGGACATATTTAATGTATACAATTTGATGAGTATGAAGATACGCCTACCCTAGTGAAACCATTACCATAATCAAGTTAATAAACATATCCATCACCTTCAAAAGTTTTCTCCTGCCCCTTTGATTTTTTTTTTGTGTGTGTGTGTGTGCGTGGTAAGAATACATGAAATCTAGCATCCTAAAAAATTTCTAAGTGTACAATACTGAAATGTTAACTATGTGCACATTGTTCATTGGAAGATCTCTAGAACTTATTCATCTTGCATAACTGAAACTGAAACCCATTGAACAAACAGCACACCATTTCCCATTTCTCCCAGCTCCTGGCAACTACCATTTTACTGTCTTTCTATGATTTTTCCTCTTTGAGCTCTCTCATGCAAATAGAATCATGCAGTATTTGTCCTTCTGTGACGGCTTAATTGACTTAGCATAATGACCTCCATGTTCATACATGTTGTTGCATATGACAGAGTTTTCTTCTTTTTTAAGGCTGAATAATATTCCATTGTATTTATATAACACATTTTCTTTATCCAATGATACTTTGATGGATATTTAGTTGTTTGCATGTCTTGGTTATTGTGAATAATGCTGCTATGCATATGAGTGTGCAAAGAGCTCTTCAAAATCCTGATTTCAATTCTTTTGGATTTACCCCCAGGCACGGGATTGCTGGATAATATGGTAATTCTACTTTTAATGTTTTGAGGAACCTACATACTGTTTTCCATAGTGGCTGCACTATTTTCATTCCCACCAATAGTGTACAAGGATTTTGATTTCTCCACATTCAGGTTAACACTTCTTATCTTGGTTTTTTTGAGAATGGCAATCCTAATGGGTATGAGATGCTATCTCATCATGGTTTTGACTTGCATTTCCCTGATGATGAGTGATGTTGAGAACATTTTTATTTACCTCTGGCAAGTTTATATGTCTTCTTTGGAGAAATGCCTATTCAAGTCCTTTGCTCCTTTTAAAATAAGATTATTTGCCGGGGTTTTTTGCTATTGAGTTGTAGCAGTTCAATGTATACTTTGGATATTAATTACTCATCAGAGATATGGTTTGCAACTACTTTCTTCCATTCTGTAGGTTGCATTTTCATTCTTCTGATTTTTCCTTTGTTGTGCAGAAGGGTTTTAGTTTGATATAGTTTCGTTTGTCTGTCTTTGCTTTTGTTGCCTGCACTTTTGGTGTCATACCTAAGAAATCATTGCCAAGGCCAGTGCCAAGAAGCTTTCCCCTATATTTTGTTTTGGAAGTTTCAAGAAATACATTGCCCAAGTTCTTTTATTTTAAACTAAATGGTTTATTTCATTTTAAATTAAATGGGTCATTTTAAACTAAATGTATTTTCAATAATAATAATGTCCTTTTACCTAAAGCTGACATTAAAGAGCTGACATGTATTACTAAAATAGGACAAAGAAAACTAGTGTATTAAGATAGTCATCTATTCAACTAGTACTTAATGAGTACCTCTTATGTATTCTACAATATTCTGAGTAATCTTCCTTGGGGCAGATAATCAAGAAAACTGAAAGAGAAAGTAAGTTCTGTATAATTCTAGGATAACTGCTAACTCTGTCATAGGAAGTTTATTAAAGGAATGCAAGGAAGTTTCAATAGATGGAAACCATTAATATAATCCATCATAGACTCAAAAAAAATTTAAAGAAAAGAAGTCTGGATTACCTCCTTAGATGTCAAAAAGGAAGTTTATTATAAGAACAAGTATATGTGATGAAACATTTAAAAATAAGATACGTACTTTTTTAACATGATGATTATTTAGATAATAGATAAGTAGATAGATACATAGATGGATGGTTAGTTAGATAGATAGATAGTGAAAACTGATAAACACATAAATAAATACCTACACCCAAAATTGAGCATCATACTTGATAAAATCAGGAGCAAATCCAGGCTGCCAATAATCTCACAGTTAGCTTGCTAGTATTGGCAACACCAGATAAAATAATTAGACAAGAGTAATAAACTATGTGTATAAGAATTAGAAAAATAGTGATAAATCTACCCGTTTTTATATGAGATGTCTGTGTATCTGAAAATTCTAAAGGAGCCAAGTGAAAAATAATTTCACAAAATCAAATAACTTACTAAATATAAATATATATAACTAAAATATATAATCAGTTATATATTAATTTATATGCATATAGTAGATATGGAAATGTAGCATACACAAAGGTGACATATTAAATAATGTGGAAAAATATCCTTTTAAAATTGGTATTGAGATAATTTGATACCCATATACAGTTTAAAAATAAAACTGGATCTGTATTGTGTAAACAATAAAAAATTCCAATTCTTATGGGTGAAATAAGATTAGCAAAACATTGATAATTGTTGAAGTTGAGTTGTGGATACATGAGGATTCAGTACACTTTTCACCTTAATTTTGTGTAGCATATTTAACTTTACTATGTTAAAAATACTATTAAAAATTATAAATAGATAACATGTTGCTTGACTTAAAATTTAAGACTGTCTAAATAATATATAAAAATTTAAATATAGCTTAAATATGTTAAAAGGGTCTGAACATCTTTGAAAAATATAAATAAAATGTAGTTTATTGCAACTTCATTTATTTAACATACACACAAAAAACTATATAAACATAAAAAGACGTGAAATACTGTGGCAGGCAGGACTACCCACCTAACTTACGACATCAGCTGAATCAATTCTGGGCTGACAGATATTGTGAAAAAATTGTCATCATGTCCAAATCAATTTCAGTAAAATTGATGAGGAAATTCACAAGTATGTTTTCCGCTGTTGTAAATTTTATTAGAAAAGACCAGCATTCACTTCATGCATCCTCTTTTTTTTTCTTTCTTACTGCTCTAGATATCTAATCTTTCCCCTTTTATAACTCTTATGGTGAGCTCTAGATACTCAAAATAAAAACAACTCTTAAAAGTAGCAATACATGATTTCTGGTATTTATACTTAACGTATATCCTTTTATGACTCAATTCATCTCAATAAGTGTTCATTGAGTTCCAGGCATTGATTTTGGCACTGAGGATAAGGCAATGAACTAAGGAAAGCTCCTTCTCATACAAAGCTTATGGTCAAGGGAAGAACTCTGGATGATACATAAATCAGCCATTGATAAGTGCTATGAAGGAAAGCAAAGTAGGATAAGGAAGTACAGAATGGGGAGGGCACTATGTTATATGTGAGGATAGGAAGCCCTCTCTTATAAGGTGACAGTGATGTAAACTTGAAGAATTGAAGGAGTAAACCAGGCCCTTATCAAGGGTAAAAGATTTTCATGCAGAGAAAACAGTAAAGTCCCAGAGATGGAAGCCATCCTGACATGGCTTATCAATCAAAATGAGACCAGTGTGACTGTGGCAGATAAAATAAGTGGGCAGTGGGCAGCAGAGCTTAGGTGGTTATCCAGAGGTTGTGTAATGCAAAACATAGCAGGTAACTGCTTTGTTTTTAAACAGAGTGATGAGTTTGAATCCAAAAGTGATACGATGTAACTTACATTTAAAAATAACCTTTCTATAGTGTGAAGGATAATGACTGAACCTCAGGTAAGTTCTTGATGCTCCAAGAAATTATAACAAATTTCTCTAAGCAATTTATTCTCCCATTCTTGAAAACTCATGAACCCTCCTCTTTCCTCCACACTCCAAGTCCTTTGTCATCCTCATTATTCACACTAGTAATGCCACTCACCATCACATTTAAACCTTGAGATCTTCTGAGGAGATTGGACACACATCTACCACCTCTCATTTACCTGTATCTGTGATCATAAATTTGCCTTCTTTTCTGTTAATCTGTATTAATAGTCCCAATTAAGAAACTTTCCACCAGTATACAAATGATGCCTTCAATTTGGTATACTCAATAATTTTGCTTCAGAAATTCCTCCCTCTTTCTTTGACATCATTTTCTTCTCTCTCTATTGTATAATTCTCATCATCATGCCAATATGAGATCATTTTCCTCCTCCTTAAAAACAGATCAGTCTTGATTCCACTTGTCTTTGAGGTTAGCACTTTAAATCTCTGTTTTCCTTCACTGTAAAACTAAAAGAAAGAGTGGTTTCACTGGCTATTTTCTTCCAATTCACCTTTGAACTTATTCCAAGCAACTTATTTCATCAACTAATACATGATGGTGGCTTGGTGCAGCAGTGCAGGTAATGAATGTTGCCAGATTCTTTATATAGTTCAAAGGTAAAGATGATTGGATGTGAAGGATGTGAAGAGTCAAGAATGCTGGATGCTTCTAAAACCCCGCCACACTCAGACCTTACCTCCTCAGTGCTTACTAAGTCTTCCCACTCCCAGGATCTGCATCTTTTTGTTGAAGGAGATCTCTGAAGGGCAATTATAGAGCCCTGAGAGCAGGCTTCATCCAAATATTTTATTAGAGACTGTATGCACATACCCCCAATTCTCTCCTTTATAAGCGTGGTAACTCTCAAACATATGTTTTATTCCATTTCCCAAGCTTTCCTTGCAGAGGTAGCTCCAGCTGTCCAAAGCTGGCATTCAAACTCACATTGCCTTCCTTTACCTTGTCTTACTTCCTCAATCTTTGCTGTGATTAGTGTACCTTCCAAATAAATTCTTGCACTCAAGTCCTTGCCTCAGGATCTTTTTCTAAGAAAGCTTACTCAAAGCTGTATCATATTCTTAGGTTTTAAGAACTACAGGGAGTAAGTGGAAAAGAGAATATCCTCAAAATTGAGTTTACTGCCATGAGCAGAATTAAAACAAAATGTTACACAAAAATTCATCCATGTACTGGCAGCTGAAGGGCATCTATTATAAGAATACTTTCTACATTTTGAACATTACAGTTTAAATCAAAAGGGGATGGGTACTGGACCCTGAGGGAATCTCCATGTAAGGTCCCTTGGGGTGCAGAATTACTTGAATTCCTGTGATAGGTAAGACAGCAATATGTCCAATATTTTCAGTGTAGAAACAGTCATTGAACTTGTAACACAGAGCTGCACCCAAAGCGAGATATGTGAAGCACTGTGAGGTTCAATAATGTCGGAAGAAGGCTAGAAAAAATCTTGCCAAAGTTTAAAATGGTGTGCTTATCATGAGAGCATAGACTGACAGTGTTGACAGCTCCAGATCTTTTATGGAAAATCTATTTACTTCAAACTCAGATGTCATTGCCTACTCAGCCACTTCTCTACTTCTATAAACTCTCACTTTCTGTTAGACATCTAGACTGACAGGTGAAAAGAAAATGAGATTTAGATTTTTCAATAAAAGACTGCAAGTTCAAAGCATTGAACTGGTAGCTTGCTTTCTGAAAAATTTTCTGCTGCTAAATTTGGGTACAGAATTGAGCTAATAATACAGTTGGTGAGGAGAACACTTGGGAAGGTATTTCTATAGGTATCAAGACACACACACACACACACACACACACACGCATACACACACACATATACACATACATTCTAAATGATCTGTGTTACCAGTTATCAAATTCATTTTCTTATATGGGGAACATCAGGTATTAATTCTTCATCTTTGGTATTTAGTGATGATCTATGTTCTTCCATGGCAACTTCAGTTTGGTTTTAATAAAAAGACATATGTATAATAATCTAAATGAGGAGGATACAGAACAGCAAACAATAAATAAATATAACAGATTTCTTCTTGTAAATTTCACTAAAAAGAGAATGTGAATGAAAACAGGCTTGATACTTGAGATTACATCTGAACAGAAAACAAGCTATTTCAATAAAAAGGTGAAAGGAAAGAACCATTGTAAGGGGGGCTAGAGAAGATGGCAGAAAAGTAAGACGTGGAGATCACCTTCCTTCCCACAGATACACCAGAAATACATCTACACGTGGAACTGCTCCTATAGAACACCCACTGAACGCTGGCAGACGACCTCAGACCTTCCAAAAGGCAAGAAACTCCCCACGTACCTGGGTAGGGCAAAAGAAAAAAGAATAAACAGGGACAAAAGAATAGGGACGGGACCTGCAACAGTGGGAGGGATCTGTGAAGGAGGAAAGGTTCCCACACACTAGAAGCCCCTTCACGGGCAGAGACTGCAGGTGGCAGAGGGGAAAGCTTCAGAGCCACGGAGGAGAGCACAGTAACAGGGTGTGGAGGGCAAAGCGGAGAGATTCCCGCAGAGAATCGGATGGACTTAATTGAAATTTATAGGACATTCCATCCAAAAACAACAGAATACACGTTTTTCTCAAGTGCTCAGGGAACTTTCTCCAGGACAGATCATATCTTTGGTCACAAATCTAGCCTTGGTAAATTTAAGAAAATTGAAATCATATCAAGTATCTTTTCTGACCACAATGCTATGAGACTAGATATCTATTACAGGAAAGATGTGTAAAAAATACAAACACATGGAGGTTAAACAATACACTACTTAATAACGAAGTGATCACTGAAGAAATCAAAGAGGAAATCAAAAAATACTTAGAAAAAAATGACAATGGAGACATGACTACTCAAAACCTATGGGATGCAGCAAAGGCAGTTCTAAGACGGAAGTTTATACCAATACAATCCTACCTTAAGAAACAGGAAACATCTTGAATAAGCAACCTAACCTTGAACCTAAAGCAATTAGAGAAAGAAGAATAAAATAACCCCAAATTTAGCAGAAGGAAAGAAATCATAAAGATCGGATCAGAAATAAATGAAAAAGAA
>NC_041226.1:43400491-43402471 GCF_002837175.3 Physeter macrocephalus | reverse complement strand
TTTGAGAAGATAAACAAAATTGATAAACCATTAGCCAGACTCATCAAGAAAAAAAGGGAGAAGACTCAAATCCATAGAATTAGAAATGAAAAGCAACAACGGACACTGCAGAAATACAAAAGATTATTAGAGATTACTACAAGCAACTGTATGCCAATAAAATGGACAACCTGGAAGAAATGGACAAATTCTTAGAAATGCACGACGTGCTGAGACCGAACCAGGAAGAAATAGAAAATATGAACAGACCAATCACAAGCACTGAAATTGAAATTGTGATTAAAAATCTTCCAACAAACAAAAGCCCAGGACCAGATGGCTTCACAGGCGAATTCTTTCAAACATTTAGAGAAGAGCTAACACCTATCTTTCTCAAACTCTTCCAAAGGATAGCAGAGGGAAGAACATTTCCAAACTCATTCTACGAGGCTACTATCACCCTGATACTAAAACTAGACAGAGATGTCACAAAAAAAGAAAACTACAGGCAAATATTTCTGATGAACATAGTGGAAAAAATCCTCAACAAAATACTAGCAAACAGAATCCAACAGCACATTAAAAGGATCATACACCATGATCAAGTGGGGTTTATTCCAGGAATGCAAGGATTCTTCAATATATGCAAATCAATCAATGTGATATACCATATCAACAAAATGAAAGAGAAAAACCATATGATCGTCTCAATAGATGCAGAGAGAGCTTTTGACAAAATTCAACACCAATTTATGATAAAAACCCTGCAGAAAGCAGGCATAGAGGGAACTTTCCTCAACATAATAAAGGCTATATATGACAAACCCACAGCCAGCATTGTTCTCAATGGTGAAAAACTGAAACCATTTCCACTAAGATCAGGAACAAGACAAGGTTGCCCACTCTCACCACTCTTATTCAACATAGTTTTGGAAGTTCTAGCCACAGCAATCAGAGAAGAAAAAGAAATAAAAGGAATCCAAATAGGAAAAGAAGAAGTAAAGCTGTCACTGTTTGCAGATGACATGATACTATACATAGAGAATCCTAAGGATACTACCGGAAAACTACGAGAGCTAATCAATGAATTTGGTAAAATAGCAGGACACAAAATAATGCATAGAAATCTCTGGAATATTTATACACTAATGATGAAAAGTCTGAGAGTGAAATTAAGAAAACACTCCCTTTTACCATGGCAACAAAAAGAATAAAATATGTAGGAATAAACCTACCTAAGGAGACAAAAGACCTGTATGCAGAAAATTATAAGACACTGATGAAAGAAATTAAAGAAGATACAAATAGATGGAGAAATATACAATCTTCTTGGATTGGAAGAATTAACAATGTGAAAATGACTCTACTACCCAAAGCAATCTACAGATTCAATGCAATCCTTATCAAATTACCACTAGCATTTTTTACAGAACTCGAAAAAAAATTTTCACAATTTGTATGGAAACACAAAAGACCCCGAAAGCCAGAGCAAACTTGAGAACGAAAATAGAGTTGGAGGAATCAGGCTCCCTGACTTCAGACAATACTACAAAGCTACAATAATGAAGACAGTATGGTACTGGCAAAAAACCAGAAATATAGATGAATGGAACAGGATAGAAAGCCCAGAGATAAACCCACACACATATGGTCACCTTATCTTTGATAAAGGAGGCAAGAATATACAGTGGAGAAAAGAGAGCCTCTTCAATAAGTGGTGCTGGGAAAACTGGACAGGTACGTGTAAAAGTATGAAATTAGAATACTCCCTAACACCATACACAAAAATAAACTCAACATGGATTAAACACCTAAATGTAAGGCCAGACACTATCAAACTCTTAGAGGAAAACATAGGAAGAACACTCTATGACATAAATCACAGCAAGATCATTTTGACTCACCACCTAGAGGAATGGAAATAAAAACAAAAATAAACAAATGGTACCTAATGAAACTTAAAAGCTTTTGCACAGCAAAGGAAACCATAAACAAGACCAA
>NC_041226.1:43392358-43400277 GCF_002837175.3 Physeter macrocephalus | reverse complement strand
TAGCCAGGACATGGAAGCAACCTAAGTGTCCATCAACAGATGAATAGATAAAGAAGATGTGGCACATATATACAATGTAATATTACTCAGCCATAAAAGAAATGAAACTAAGTTATTTGTTGTGAGGTGGATGGACCTGGAGTCTGTCATACACAGTGAAGTAAGTCAGAAGGAGAAAAACAAATACCGTATGCTAACACATATATATGGAATCTAAAAAAAAAAAATGTAATGAAGAGACTAGGGGTAGGATGGGAATAAAACACAGACATAATAGAGCATGGACTTGAGGATATGGGGAGGGGGTAGGGTAAGCTGAGACGAAGTGAGAGAGTGGCATGGACATATATACACTACCAAACGTAGGGTGGATAGCTAGTGGGAAGCAGCCACATGGCACAGGGAGATCAGCTAGGTGGTTTGTGACCACCTAGAGTGGTGGGATTGGGAGGGTTGGAGGGAGGGAGATGCAAGAGTGAAGAGATATGGGAACATATGTATATGTATAACTGATTCACTTTGTCGTAAAGCAGAAACTAACACACCATTGTAAAGCAATTATACTCCAATAAAATGTTAAAAAAAACATTTTAAGCTCATCTTGTGCATAACCTCTAGATAAACAGAGCATCTTATTTTTCCAAAGCTATAAAGTGTTCATCTTTCAAAATGAAATTATGTGGTAAAAATAAGAAAATAATGCAGAAAGGAAGTTATACATCTATAAATCATAAATGTTTTAAAAGACGATTTTTGAGTTAAACTGTCCCTTTGAAAGCTGTTAATTTACAAATTGAATGAAGAATAAAGGAAGTTTGGAGGGAGCTCAGCACATGTGATATTAGAAAAACAATTAAAATTTTATTTTATTTTATTTATTTATTTTTTTTGCGGTATGCGGGCCTCTCACCGCTGTGGCCTCTCCCGCTGTGGATCACAGGCTCTGGATGCGCAGGCCCAGCGGCCATGGCCCACGGGCCCCACCGCTCTGCAGCTTGCGGGATCCTCCCAGACCGGGTCACGAACCCACGTCCCCTGCATCGGCAGGCGGACTCTCAACCACTGCGCCACCAGGGAAGCCCAACAATTAAAATTTTAGCACTTAAGCAATGAAAGTTTTACCTGGTAATTCAGAAATACATTAATTTTAACTAGTTGGATAAAAACAGTATTTACAATAAATATAAAACCACTTAACCAAGTTTTTCAAAGTAGTATTTTAAATATGTAGGAAAAGTAGCAAAAGAGCCAAAATGATTTATTGTTCTGCAAGAGACATCAAAATGACTACTGCTTCTTTTTCTTCTTTTCCTTCCTCCCTTCCTTCCTTTTTTCTCTTTCTTTCAACTCTGAAATATGAACAGCTCTAAAAAGTAAGTGATTTCAAGAGTGAGCACCAGTGATCTGTATTAGTTTGAGTGTGTTCACTGACACTAATCAATACCCCATGTGACTTCCTTATAGTGAAATGTCAATACTAGACCTTGTTTATAAACAGATAGAAAATCTGAGCTCTTTCATAAGAACTTTAGTTCATTCTGGGGAACCCTTCTTAGTTATGTCATATTTTCAGATACATAGGTGTAATTTAATATAGGATAGAAATGATAGGTCAGCTGATTGACAAATATATGAATGGAGACACTTCCCAGTGTATCCACAGTACTCAGCATAAACTCTTGCACTCCTGTGTATACCCAATGCATCCATTAGCTTAAATGAATGAATGAATATGAAAATAAATCCATTCATCATTAATCTGTGTGAACCAAACAACTTACTCACTCAATATTCTATCTAGTTTTGCAACACCAGCAGTCTGCTTTTTGAAAAAGCTGAGGGCATTTGGAGATCATCTCTGTTTTATTTTATTTAATAATTAATTTGTTTGTCTCTTTATATGTTTGATCATGGCTTATATATTTGATCCCCCAATGAACTGTAAGAATAAAATTACCTGAGGCCTAATTAAGTAGTATGGTTAACAGGACCACTTTAAATCTAGGATTATTTTAGGCCACCGAATCCTGTCATCCAAGATACTGCTGGAGACATGTTGTCCCCAGCACTATATTATCAATCAACAAATGGTTTGGCCAAAAGCCTGGCCAAGCCATTATGCACAGGATGAGTTGCCCTCAGTTTGTTTCACACACTTGGTGGTCTTCAGCTAACATATTTTTCTAGGATTCTATATCAAAATTGGTGTTAGGGTTTCCCTGGTGGCGCAGTGGTTGCGCGTCCGCCTGCCGATGCAGGGGAACCGGGTTCGCGCCCCGGTCTGGGAGGATCCCACATCCCGCGGAGCGGCTGGGCCCGTGAGCCATGGCCGCTGAGCCTGCGCGTCCGGAGCCTGTGCTCCACAACGGGAGAGGCCACAACAGAGGGAAGCCCGCATACCACAAAAAAAAAAAAAATAAAAAAACACAACAAAATTGGTGTTAATTTTTTTCTATGTCAGTATTTATTCAACACCTATTCTTGCAACAGTAAAAAAAATGCACAAGTACATACATATGTGTGTATCTCAACACTACTTTTAAAATAAAGTTAGTTATGTGGCAATAACAAATTTTTCTAAATGAAAAGAACTACCTCCTCACTCATTTCATTATGCTAAATATTTTATTCAGTCAGCCATGAAATGTTAAAAATGGAAATTTATTTACCACCTATGAAAAACAAATATCAAACAATGTATCTTTCAAAAAAGATAATTAAGGCATAACTTGGGCAAATAAACTTTAAAAAAAAAAAAAAAAACACAACAAAATTGGTGTTAATTTTTTTCTATGTCAGTATTTATTCAACACCTATTCTTGCAACAGTAAAAATAATGCACAAGTACATACATATGTGTGTATCTCAACACTACTTTTAAAATAAAGTTAGTTATGTGGCAATAACAAATTTTTCTAAATGAAAAGAACTACCTCCTCACTCATTTCATTATGCTAAATATTTTATTCAGTCAGCCATGAAATGTTAAAAATGGAAATTTATTTACCACCTATGAAAAACAAATATCAAACAATGTATCTTTCAAAAAAGATAATTAAGGCATAACTTGGGCAAATAAACTTTGCTTTTTTAACTTAAATATGCAAAAGTAAAACATATATACACAAAAACTACTTCAACAAACTCTGAGTGTGATGTATCTGTCTTGTTAAATATTTTTTAAGCAATTTTTAATTGACAACATGTGTTAAACTTCACAGAGCAATGTGCATGAAGCACTTTGTATCTGTCAAAGCTTCTTAGAGTTAATTCCTCTTTGACATGTTTGCTTCTTTTGTATTGCAGTGTGCTTTATTTCTGCACATCAGATTCCATTATTGGTATTTTATGGGAAACAAGTGAATATAACCTTGGTAACTCTAAAGGAAGTGACTCTAAAAGTATCTTTTTAAATAACAATCCATAAATGTATGGCTTTTAGAATTGAAAATTTAAAAACAAATTTTACACAAGTACTCTGTTGCTTATGCTGAATTAAAATAAAGATTGAGGTAAGATACATGTAGATCTCTACTTAAATACAAGGAAAATCTTAAGTTAACAGGCAAAAACTCCATGCTTTATATTAGTTTTATTTCCATTAACTTGTGGAAAAAAGAGTTAAAACATCGACTTTATTGGACAGCTGCATGTAAGTCAATGAATTTAGAACACACCCTCACACCATAAACAAAAATAAACACAAAATACTTAAAGACTTAAATATAAGACATGACACCATAAAACTCCTAGAATAGAACATAGGCAAAACATTACTTGACATAAATTGTACCAATGTTTTCTTAGGTCACTCTCCCAAGGCAATAGAAATAAAAGCAAAAATAAACAAATGGAACCTAATAAAACTTATAAGCTTTTGTACAGCAAAAGAAACTATCAACAAAACAAAAAGACAGCCTACAAGCTGGGAGAAAATATTTGCAAATGACGCGACCAACAAAGGCTTAATTTCCAAAATATAAAAACAGCTCATACAACTCAACAACCAAAAAACAAACAACCCAATTGAAAACATGGGCAAAATACCTAAATAGACATTTCTCTAAAGAAGGCAAACAGATGGCCAACAGGCACATAAAAAGACGCTCAACATCATGAATTATTAGAGAAATGCAAATCAAAACTACAATGAGATTATCACCTCACACCAGTCAGAATGGCCATCATTAAAAGTCTACAAATAGGGCTTCCCTGGTGGCGCAGTGGTTGCGCGTCCGCCTGCCGATGCAGGGGAACCGGGTTCGCGCCCCGGTCTGGGAGGAAAAAAAAAAAAAAAAAAGTCTACAAATAATAAAGGCTGGAGGGGGTTTGGAGAAAAGGAAACCCTCCTACATTGTTTGTGGGAATGTAAATTGGTGCAGCCAATATGGAAAATAGTATAGAGGATCCTCAAAAAACTAAAAATAGAGTTGCCGATAATCCAGTAATCTCACTCCTGGGCACATATACAGACAAAAATATAATGCAAAAAGATACATGCACCCCTATATTCATAGCAGTACTATTCACAATAGCCAAGACATGGAAACAACCTAAATGTCTATTGACAGATGAATAGATAAAGAAGACATGGACTGTATATACAATGGAACCCTACTCAGCCATAAAAAAGAATGAAATTATGCTATTTGCAGCAACACGGATGGACCTAGAGATTATCATACTAAGTGAAGTAAGCCATAAAGAGAAAGACAAATACCATATGATATCACTTATATCTGGAATCTGAATTATGACACAAATTAACTTATCTACAAAACAGAAACAGATTCATAGACATAGAGAGCAGATTATGGTTGCCAAGGGGGAGAGGGGATGTGGGAGTGATGGAGTGGGAGTTTAGGGTTAGCAGATGCAAACTAGAATGTACAACATAAAAAACGAAGTTCTGGCTTCCCTGGTGGCTGAGTGGTTGAGAGTCTGCCTGCCGATGCAGGGGACGCGGGTTTGTGCCCTGGTCCGGGAAGATCCCACATGCCGCAGAGCGGCTGGGCCTGTGAGCCATGGCCGCTGATCCTGCGTGTCCGGAACCTGTGCTCCGCAACAGGAGAGGCCGCAACAGGAGATGCCACAACAGTGAGAGGCCCGCATACCACAAAACAAACAAACAAACAAACAAACAAAAAGAAGTCCTACAGTATAGCATAGGGAACTATATTCAATATCTTGTGATAAACCGTAACGGAAAAGATGATGAAAAAGAATATATATATAACTTAACCATTTTGCTTTACAGCAGAAATTAACACATTGTAAATCAACTATATTTCAATAAATAAATTTTTAAAAATAATAAAAAATAAAATTAGAAAAAAAAATTGACTTTATATCAATCCCATGTGTAGTAGTATGCACTTGTAGATCTCTTAAGACAAATTATGAAATTCCCATTAATTAATAATGCACAAACCAATAGATTTACTAGAAATTATTATTCCTTTCTTTGTCATCTTCCTTAGTTTGGCTACGCAGCAAGATCATTTTTCCCTCCACAAATCACATTTTTAACACAGTGAAATTGAATTGGATTGAAGAATTGCAGTAGAATTGAAGTCTTGGTGAAAGGAACCATCATTGAATGACATTCTACACATATGAGCTTGCCCAAAGGGGGTTTTGTTCTTTCCCAGCACAGGTTTCTGCAGAAATCAGAAGCATAAGAGATTTTGTATCTCTTGTTCCTCAACTTCGAATTTGTCAGTTTCATCACTGGTGCATTGTAGTTTCTTTCTAGTCACTGTAGTTATTTCAAAATTATGTACAATTATTTCAAGTTCCCTCTGTCGTCTCTATCTCTCATATTTATACCAATTCAACCATCTCTGTCCAACTGTCAATTTTTCCTTTTGCATCTCATTTCTCAATTTCTCCCCTGTTTCCTCTCATTCCTGGTAAGACAGTAGTTTGGATACAATTCCAGTTGTTATTTAGAACACACCCACCACAGCCAGATGATGGCATATGAAGCATCGTGAATGAGTGTCTTTAAAACAAGCGGGCTGCAATAGTAGAGAGCAGTCTCTCTTAAGAATATTCACCTGAGGGCTTCCCTGGTGGCACAGTGGTTGAGAGTCCGCCTGCTCATGCAGGGGACACAGGTTCGTGCCCCAGTCCGGGAAGATCCCACATGCCATGGAGCGACTAGGCCCGTAAGCCATGGTCACTGAGCCTGTGCGTCCGGAGCCTGTGCTCCACAATGGGAGAAGCCACAACAGTGAGAGGCCCGCATACCGCAAAGAAAGAATACTCAGCTGAAACTAATATAATATTATAAATCAACTATAATAAAACATAATATTCACATTTGCATTATAGTCAAAACCGATGGGTACTTTGGAAAGATTGGGAGTGTAGAAAGCTAAAAATTTCCATGACAGCACGCCCATATGGTAAAACAAAACAAAAAAATACCTTGAGCTATGGATGAATTTAACTGGGGAAATATAACAAAAGTAGAAGGATGAAGGTATAGGAAAAGATAGATAAATTCTACTTATGAGCATGTTAAGAGAACATGTACATCATAAATTTTCTGAAATACTTTTTTGAATTTGACTGACTTGGGGGTCACCTTTAGCTTGAAAATGTCTTAAATGGCAATTAGTTCATTTTAGATTGACTCAGGGAAGTGTAGTCATTTATTAATAAGGCATTGTTTGTTAGCTGAAATATGTGAGCCATTTTAATGTTTTCTTTCTTTCACAATTATTATTTTTTAAATACTGGGTATCAAAAATAGATTCCTGTCTAAAATATTACAATTTTTTTTATTTTTTTATTTTTTTTTAAATTTTATTTTATTTATTTTTTTTAACATCTTTATTGGAGTATAACTGTTTTACAATAGTGTGTTAGCTTCTCCTTTACAACAAAGTGAATCAGTTATACATATACATATGTTCCCATATCTCTTCCCTCTTGCGTCTCCCTCCCTCCCAATCCCACCCCTCTCATGGTCACAAAAAAGAAGCTTTTGATAATATCAAACATCCGTTCATTAATAAAAAGCATTCGCAGGAAATGAGGAATATAAGGTAACTTTCTTAAACTGATAAAGGCTGTCTTAAAAAAAAAAACACCTATTAACACTAAACACAGTTAAAGATGAAACAATGAAAATTTTCCTCAAGATCAGGAATGAGATGATGGTACCTACGACCGTCATTTCTATTCAGCATTATAACAGAGATCCCAGCCAGTATAGTAAGGTAAGAAAAAAAATAAAAGGACTAACGATTAGAAAGGGGGAAAAGAAGTGCCATTATTTGTAGATGATACTATTGTACACACAGAAAATCCAAAAGGATGTAAAGATAAATAAGGAGAATTAATAGTTTTCAAAGGTTGACTTTTAAAAAATTTCAGATACCACTTAATCATAACATCTAAATGAGAGAAAACTCAAGCACTGCCCTCGCCCCCTTGGAAGCTTTGGCCATCGTAGTTGGTGTGAATGAGTGGTGCTGAGGGGGAAACAGTCCTGGGTAGGATGCACCTGTCTGAGGTGCGCCAGGGCTGGGAATGTGGCTGGCAGTTTGAGACGGGTACACACAACAGGATTGAGTAAATAAGTAAACATGTTGAAGACAATGTACATTTCACCAGCAGTGCAAGAGGGTTCCCTTTTCTACACACCCTCTCCAGCATTTATTGTTTGTAGATTTTTTGATGATGACCAATCTGACCGGTGTGAGATGATATCTCATTGTCATTTTGATTTGCATTTCTCTAATGAATAATGATGTTGAGCATGCTTTCATGTGTTTGTTGGTGATCTGTATACCTTCTTTCGAGAAATGTCTATTTAGTTCTTCTGCCCATTTTTGGATTGGGTTGTTTGTTTTTTTGTTATTGAGCTGCATGAGTTGCTTATAAATTTTGGATATTAATCCTTTGTC
>NC_041226.1:43388070-43392062 GCF_002837175.3 Physeter macrocephalus | reverse complement strand
AGATTGCTTTTGCTATTTGGGGTCTTTTGTGTTTCCATACAAATTGTGAAATTTTTTTTTCTAGTTCTGTAAAAAATGCTAGTGGTAGTTTGATAGGGATTGCATTGAATCTGTAGATTGCTTTGGGTAGTAGAGTCATTTTCACAATGTTGATTCTTCCAATCCAAGAACATGGTATATTTCTCCACCTATTTGTATCATCTTTAATTTCTTTCATCAGTGTCTTATAGTTTTCTGCATACAAGTCTTTTGTCTCCTTAGGTAGGTTTATTCCTAGATATTTTATTCTTTTTGTTGCAATGGTAAATGGGAGTGTTTTCTTAATTTCACTCTCAGATTTTTCATCATTAGTGTATAAGAATGCCAGAGATTTCTGTGCATTAATTTTGTATCCTGCTACTTTACCAAATTCATTGATTAGCTCTAGTAGTTTTCTGGCAGCATCTTTAGGACTCTCTGTGTATAGTATCTTGTCATCTGCAAACAGTGACAGCTTTACTTCTTCTTTTCCGATTTGGATTCCTTTTATTTCTTTTTCTTCTCTGATTGCTGTGGCTAGATCTTCCAAAAGTATGTTGAATAAGAGTGGTGAGAGTGGGCAACCTTGTCTTGTTCCTGATCTTAGTGGAAATGGTTTCAGTTTTTCACCATTGAGAACAATGCTGGCTGTGGGTTTGTCATATATGGCCTTTATTATGTTGAGGAAATTTCCCTCCATGCCTACTTTCTGCAGGGTTTTTATCATAAATGGGTGTTGAATTTTGTCAAAAGCTTTCTCTGCATCTATTGAGATGATCATATGGTTTTTCTCCTTCAGTTTGTTGATATGGTGTATCACGTTGATTGATTTGCATATATTGAAGAATCCTTGCATCCCTGGGATAAATCCCACTTGATCATGGTGTATGATCCTTTTAATGTGCTGTTGGATTCTGTTTGCTAGTATTTTGTTGAGGATTTTTGCATCTATGTTCATCAGTGATATTGGCCTGTAGTTTTCTTTCTTTGTGACGTCTTTGTCTGGTTTTGGTATCAGGGTGATGGTGGCCTCATAGAATGAGTTTGGGAGTGTTCCTCCCTCTGCTATCTTTTGGAAGAGTTTGAGAAGGATAGATGTTAACTCTTCTCTAAATGTTTGATAGAATTCGCCTGTGAAGCCATCTGGTCCTGGGCTTTTGTGTGTTGGAAGATTTTTAATCACAGTTTCAATTTCAGTGCTTGTGATTGGTCTGTTCATATTTTCTATTTCTTCCTGGTTCAGTCTCGGCAGCTTGTGCATTTCTAAGAATTTGTCCATTTCTTCCAGGTTGTCCATTTTATTGGCATACAGTTGCTTGTAGTAATCTCTAATAATCTTTTGTATTTCTGCAGTGTCAGTTGTTACATCTCCTTTTTCATTTCTAATTCTATTGATTTGAGTCTTCTCCCTTTTATTCTTGATGAGTCTGGCTAATGGTTTATCAATTTTATTTATCTTCTCAAAGAACCAGCTTTTAGTTTTATTGATCTTTGCTATTGTTTCCTTCATTTCTTTTTCATTTATTTCTGATCTGATCTTTATGATTTCTTTCCTTCTGCTAAATTTGGGGTTCTTTTGTTCTTCTTTCTCTAATTGCTTTAGGTGCAAAGTTAGGTTGTTTATACGAGATGTTTCCTGTTTCTTAAGGTAGGATTGTATTGCTATAAACTTCCCTCTTAGAACTGCTTTTGCTGCATCCCATAGGTTTTGGGTCGTCGTGTCTCCATTGTCATTTGTTTCTAAGTATTTTTTGATTTCCTCTTTGATTTCTTCAGTGATCACTTCGTTATTAAGTAGTGTATTGTTTAGCCTCCATGTGTTTGTATTTTTTACAGATCTTTTCCTGTAATTGATATCTAGTCTCATAGCGTTGTGGTCAGAAAAGATACTTGATATGATTTCAATTTTCTTAAAATTGTTTCAGGTTGTTCTTGTAGGTCTTTTCCTCTCTTGTGTTTCTTGCGTAGAGAAGTTCCTTTAGCATTTGTTGTAAAACTGGTTTGGTGGTGCTAAACTCTCTCATCTTTTGCTTGTCTGTAAAGGTTTTAATTTCTCCATTACATCTGAATGAGATCCTTGCTGGGTAGAGTAATCTTGGTTGTAGGTTTTTTTCCTTCATCACTTTAAATATGTCCTGCCACTCCCTTCTGGCTTGGAGAGTTTCTGCTGAAAGATCAGATGTTAACCTTATGGGGATTCCTTTGTGTGTTATTTGTTGTTTTTCCCTTGCTGCTTTTAATATGTTTTCTTTGTATTTAATTTTTGACAGTTTGATTATTATGTGTCTTGGCGTGTTTATCCTTGGGTTTATCCTGTATGGGACTCTCTGTGCTTCCTGGACTTGATTGACTATTTCCTTTCCTATATTAGGGAAGTTTTCAACTATAATCTCTTCAAATATTTTCTCAGTCCCTTTCTTTTTCTCTTCTTCTTCTGGGACCCCTATAATTCGAATGTTGGTGCATTTAATGTTGTCCCAGAGGTCTCTGAGACTGTCCTCAGTTCTTTTCATTCTTTTTTCTTTATTCTGCTCTGCAGTAGTTATTTCCACTATTGTATCTTCCAGGTCACTTATCCGTCTTTGTGTGTTATTTGTTGTTTTTCCCTTGCTGCTTTTAATATGTTTTCTTTGTATTTAATTTTTGACAGTTTGATTATTATGTGTCTTGGCGTGTTTCTCCTTGGGTTTATCCTGTATGGGACTCTCTGTGCTTCCTGGACTTGATTGACTATTTTCTTTCCTATATTAGGGAAGTTTTCAACTATAATCTCTTCAAATATTTTCTCAGTCCCTTTCTTTTTCTCTTCTTCTTCTGGGACCCCTATAATTCGAATGTTGGTGCGTTTAATGTTGTCCCAGAGGTCTCTGAGACTGTCGTCAGTTCTTTTCATTCTTTTTTCTTTTTTCTGCTCTGCAGTAGTTATTTCCACTATTTTATCTTCCAGGTCACTTATCTGTCCTTCTGCCTCAGTTATTCTGCTACTGAGCCCATCTAGAGTATTTTTCATTTCATTTATTGTGTTGCTCATCGTTGCTTGCTTCCTCTTTATTTCTTCTAGGTCCTTGTTAACTGTTTCTTGCAATTTGTCTATTCTATTTCCAAGATTTTGAATCATCTTTACTATCATTATTCTGATTTCTTTTTCAGGTAGACTGCCTATTACGTCTTCATTTGTTAGGTCTGGTGTGTTTTTATCTTGCTCCTTCATCTGCTGTGTGTTTTTTTGTCTTCTCATTTTGCTTATCTTACTGTGTTTGGGGTCTCCTTTTTGCAGGCTGCAGGTTCGTAGTTCCCGTTGGTTTTGGTGGCTGTCCCCAGTGGCTAAGGTTGGTTCAGTGGGTTGAGTAGGTTTCCTGGTTGGAGGGACTAGTGCCTCTGTTCTGTTGGATGAGGCTGGATCTTGTCTTTCTGGTGGGCAGATCCACGTCTGGTGGTGTGTTTGGGGATGTTCGTAGCCTTATTATGATTTTAGGCAGCCTCTCTGCTAATGGATGGTGTTGTGGACCTGTCTTGCTCTTTGTTGGGGATAGGGTGTCCAGCACTGTTCGTGCTGGTCCTTCAGTGAAGCTGGGTCTTGGTGTTGAGATGGAGATCTCTGGGAGATTTTTACCGTTTGATATTGTGTGGAGCTGGGAGGTCTCTTGTGGACCAGTGTCCTGAGGTTGGTTCTCTCACCTCAGAGACACAGCCCTGATGCCTGGCTGGAGCGCCAAGAGCCTTTAACCCACAGAGCTCAAAATAAAAGGGAGAAAAAATAGACAGTAAAGAAAAGGAAGGAAGGAAGGAAGGAAGGAGGGAGGGAGGGAAGGAAGGAATGAAGGAAGAAAGGAAGGTAGGAAGGAAGAAAGGAAGGAAGAAATGAAGGAAGGAAGAAAGCAAGGAAGGAAGGAAGGAGGAGAGGAAGAAAGGGAGGAAGGAAGAGAGGAAGGAAGGGAGGAAGAAAGGGAGGAAGGAAGGGAGGAAGGAAGGGA
>NC_041226.1:43356173-43387872 GCF_002837175.3 Physeter macrocephalus | reverse complement strand
GGAAGGGAGGAAGGAAGGGAGGAAAGAAGGGAGGAAGGAAGGAAGAAAGGAGGGGAGGAGGGAAGTAAGGAAGGAAGAAAGAAAGGGAGAAGACAAAATAAAGTAAGATAAAGTATAGTTATTAAAATAAAAAATAATTATTAAGAAAACAAATTTCTATTAAAAAAAAAAGAAAAAAAAACAAAAAACAAAAAAATGGGTCGGACTAACCCTAGGACAAATGGTGGAAACAAAGCTATACAGACAAAATCTCACACCGCAGCACACACATACACACTCACCAAAAGAAAAAAGGGGAAAATAATAGTATATCTTGCTCCCAAATTCCACCTCCTCAACTTGGGTTATTTTGCTGTCTATTCAGGTTTTCCACAGATGCAGGGCACTTCAAGTTGATTGTGAAGCTTTAATCCGCTGCTTCTGATGCTGCTGGGAAAGACCTCCCCCTCTCCTCTTTGTTCGCACAGCTCCTGGGGTTCAGCTTTGGACTTGGCCCCGCCTCTGCGTGTAGGTCTGCCGAGGGCGTCTGCCCTTTGCTCAGACAGGACAGGGTTAAAGGAGCAGGTGATTCGGGGGCTCTGGCACAGCCCGGGGGGATGGAGGGGCACGGATGCGAGGCGCGCTTGCGGTGGCAGAGGCCGGCGTGATGCTGCACCGGCCCGAGGCGCGCCACGCTTTCTCCCGGGGAAGCTGTCCCTGGATCCCGGGACCCCGGCAGTGGCGGGCTGCACGAGCTCCCGGGAGGGGCGGTGTGGAGAGTGACACAGGCCTCCTGGTAGCGGCAGCAGCAACCCTAGCGTTCCACACCCGTCTCTGCTGTCCGCGCCGACAGCCGCGGCTCGCGCCCGTTTCTGGATCTCCTTTACGCGGTGTCCTTAATCCCCTCTCCTCGCGCCCCAGGAAGCAAAGAGGCAAGAAAAAGTCTCCTGTCTCTTCGGCAGCTCCGCGCCCGTTTCTGGAGCTCCTTTACGCGGTGCACTTAATCCCCTCTCCTCTCGCACCAGGAGACAAAGAGCCAAGAAAAAGTCTCTTGTCTCTTCCGTAGCTCCGCGCCCGTTTCTGGAGCTCCTTTAAGCGGCGCGCTTAAACCCCTCTCATCGTGCACCAGGAAGCAAAGAGGGAAGAAAAGGTCTCTTGCCTCTTCGGCAGCTCCAGACTTCAACCGGACTCCCTCCCAGCTAGCCGTGGTGCACTAGCCCCTTCAGGCTGTGTTCACCCGCCAACCCCAGTCCTCTCCCTGGGATCCGACCAAAGCCCGAGGCTCAGCTCCCAGCCTCCGCCCGCCCCGGCGGGTGAGCAGACAAGCCTCTCCGGCTGGTGAGTGCTGGTCGGCACCGATACTCTGTGCGGGAATCTCTCCACTTTGCTCTCCGCACCCCGCTGCTGCACTCTCCTCCGAGGCTCCGGAGCTTCCCCCTCCGCCACCCACAGTCTCCGCCCGCGAAGGGGCTTCTAGTGTGTGGAAACCTTTCCTCCTTCACGGCTCCCTCCCACTGGTGCAGGTCCCGTCCCTATTCTTTGTCTCTGTTTATTCTTTTTTCTTTTGCCTACCCAGGTACGTGGGGGGTTTCTTGCCTTTTGTGAGGTCTGAGGTCTTCTGCCAGCGTTCGGTGGGTGTTCTATAGGAGAAGTTCCACGTGTAGCTGTATTTCTGATGTATCTGTGAGGAGGAAGGTGATCTCCGCGTCTTACTCTTCCGCCATCTTGCCTGCTTCTCTAAAATATTACAGTTTTATTGCACATATTTTAATTACATTTCAATTATTTACAAATAAAACATTAGTACTAAGAATAACTGACTTTAAAATTAAATATTAGCTTTCTCATATTTTAAAGTAAAAACTGTTATTTTAATTGATTCCTGAAGCAAAAGTTCAGATCACACAGGAATTTTATACATCTTCTCTCTTCATTACAAGGAAAAGTGAGGGATTTTACCTGATCATTTGGAATTTTTTTCTTTGAAACTGAGTATACATGTCCCCACTATGTTGTTATCTGTATGGATCTATTTATTAGGAATAGCCTTTAGAGGAGTAAATCAGTATATTTTATGACAATGTAACAAATGCTTTTTTTATAGAAACATTAATATCCAGCATGATGCACAGAGTCTATAAGAAAAATTAACACCCACAGTAATAAAGGTTAATTTTGAGCAAACCTGTTGGAAAATATTCTACACTTTTGGAAAATCCTGTTTATAACAGTATTATATTCCAAAGGTAGTATATCCTTGGATGACTGAAAAATCCAACATTCCACTTCAATATGAAGTGGAATAACTATGCTTTTGGTTTTCTTGAGACAGAGAACAACTTGGGATGGGAAAGATTGCTAGGACACATATTAAACCATAGAAATTTGAAACAGTCAACCATCATGGCTTTGAAAGCCCAGGGAGAGCTGTAGAACCTTGGCCATGGAGGAGAAAGAAGAGCTACGTAGGCTTCAGCACCCATGGCTACTTCAAAAAGAGCAAGTCCAATCAACCATCCAGGAAAATGGCTCAGCTCCTCTCCATGCCTAACTGCCAACTCTTAGCTATTCTCTCACCTCCTCTTTTCTGCCTGCAATCTGTCCACACACATTTCATTTTACACGTGTAATACACATGTACCGGAGCCATCTTAAGGCCACTTTCAGCATTATGTGATAGTTAAAAGAAGCATCAATTCAATGTTAAACCTTTGAAAAGTAATGCAGTTGTTTAATGTAGATTTCTGCCAGGAGATGAATAAGGCAACATTACATTAAAAAAAAAAAGAAGTCATTAATGTTTTCTTTACACATATCTCTTTTCACTGTTGTACTTTTTCTAATAAGTGCTTTTTCACTCAACTTCCTTTTTCTCTCTCCTCCTCTACAGATTCCACTTTCACAATTTCTCCTTCTTCACTCCTTTTTATCTGTCACCCTTTCTCATGTATTAATGTATGTTCTGTTCTGTCTTTAGCCTTTTTAGTGAAGGCTAAGTGGTTTATCAGAAAAGAAAACTGTCCTTCCTCTTTAGAAGTTGTGGAAGGGATAGATCACAAATATTCGCTTTAAAAAAAAAAATTTACTTCCTTATTTAAAAAAATTTTATTGGAGTATAGTTTATTTACAATGTTGTGTTAGTTTCACATATACATTAAAGTGGATCAGTTATACATATACATATGTCCACTCTTTTAAAGATTCTTTTCTCATATAGGTCATTACAGAGTATTGAGTAGAGTTCCCTGTACTATAGAGTAGGTCCTTATTAGTTATCTATTTTGTATATAGTACTGTGTATATGTCAATCCCAATCTCTGTATTTATCTTCCCCTTTCCCTTCTGGTAACCATAAGTGTGCTTTTTATATCTGTGACTCTATTTCTCTTTTGTAAATAAGTTCATTTGTACCTTTTTTTTTTTTTAGATTCCACCTATAAGAGATATCATATGTTATTTGTCTTTCTCTGTCTGACTTACTTCACTCAGTATGACAGTCTCTAGGTCCATCCATGTTACTGCAAATGGCATTATTTCATTCTTTTTTATGGCTAATATTCCATTGTATGTAAGTACCACATCTTCTTTATCCACTTCTCCATTGATGGACATTTAGGTTGCTTCCATGTGTTGGCTATTGTAAATAGTGCTGCAATGAACATTGGGATGCATGTATCTTTTTGAACTATGGTTTTCTTTGGATATATGAATATTTGTAGTGTGTTGTGTTTCACTGTAACATTTCCCTATACCGCAGTGGTATACATCCAAAAAAGTGGGCTGCAGTGTTTACTGTGGTACCTAGTGCCTCTTCCAAGTAACAAAGCAATCATTTTATTTTATTTTTTCCTTTATTTAATTTAGAAAATGTTTATTAATCTAAAGAAATTGCTTTCATTTGAAATTGTCACTAAAACTAAATAGTAAATTAAAATGTAAAAGTACAATCTCACATTTAGAAAAAAGGAAAAATAACACATGTAAACGTTTTTTTCTTTGTTCTGTTTTTCCAGGTTTATTGAGATATAATTGACATAACATTGTGTAAGTTTACAGTGTACAATGTGATGGTTTGTTACACTTATATATTGCAAAATGTTTACCACAATAAGGTTAGTTAACACATCCTTTACCTCACATAATTACCATTTTGTTGTTGTTACAGTGAGAACATTAAAGCTCTACGCTCGTAGAAACATTCAAGTATACAATAAGTATTGTTAACTATAGTCACCACGTTGTACCTTAGAGTCCAGAACTTATTCATCTTAGAACCGAAAGTTTACACCCTCATTTCCCCCAACCCTGGGGTTGGTAACCATCATTTTACTCTGTTTGTATAGATTCCACATATAAGTGAGATCATACAGTACTTGTCCTTCTCTGTCTGATTTATTCACTTAGCATAGCGCCTTCAGGGTCCATCCATGTTGTCACAAAAGGCAGGACACAAATATACATACCGTATATTTTCTTTATCCATTCATCAGTGGACACTTAGGTGTTTCCATATCTTGGCTATTGTGAATAATGCTGCAATGAACATGGGGGTGTAGATACCTCTTTGAGATAGTGATCTCCTTTACTTTGGATATTATTATTACTATTATGATTATTAAAATAGTATTGACCTCCTTGGCTTCCCGAAAGCATCCCGGAGATCCCTGGAACCCACATTGAAAGCCACTGACGTGTAGAAGAAAAAGCCACCAGCTTTGAATCAGAAAACTCAGGTTTGGATCCCCTATGACCTTAAGCAAGCCACTTAATCTGTCTGAGCTTTTTCTCCCATAAAATGGGGGATTTAATAGTACCCGCATTAAAGGATTCTCATGAGGACCATAAATGAGAACTGCTGTACTGTTTGTAGTAAATACAGAATTATCTAGCAGACAGAAATAATAGAGAAGAATGTTCGACAGCCTTTCTTAGTGTGCAGAGTCCTTCATTCTGTCTGAAAATCCCTGCTGTAGCTGAAAACTCCTCCATCCCTTGTTTGGCTCTAACAGAAAGGAAACCCAGCTTGCCGTCATCCTTGCAGCTTAGCTTAAAAATCTATGTCTTGCTTTGCCTCTTTTGCACAGAGGTAAGGTTAGTTAACACATCCTTTACCTCACATAATTACCACTTTGTTATTGTTGTTATGGTGAGAACGTTAAAGTGCAATAGTCAAAGTGTACACATTTCCAGTTATAAGTTATAAGATATAAGTTATAAATTATAAGACATATGTTATAAGTTCCTGGGATCTAATGTCCAGCATGCTGACTATAGTTAACAATATTTCTTCCTTTTCTAATTGGCCTGGGCATACTTTTTAGTTTTTCTTTTTGTAATGCCTCTGAACACAGTGCCACTTGACTTGTTCTAATTGTCCTCCTTGTCCCCAATCCATTGGAAACTTTGTTGTTGGGAAATTTGGGGAAGACCTAGCGAAAACAAATTGCTAATTGTTCAGTCCCCCTGTCTGAATGTCTAGTGCATACCTATCGAGGATATGAAGAACTGCTGTTATATAAAGCATGCTACAAATTTATTCACACACAAAATTTTGTATATAACTTTAGTTCTTCAGACTTGTGGCTGTCAAGGTGGGGGGGTGAGGGATGGATTGAGATTTGGTGTTAGCAGATATTATATATAAAACTATTATATATAAAATGTATAAATAATAAGGTCCTACAGTGTAGCACAGGGAACTATATTCAATATCCTGTGATAAACCATAATGGAAAAGAATATGAAAAAGAATGTGTATATGTATAACTGAATCACTTTGCTGTACAGCAGAAATTAACAGAACATTGTAAATCAACTATACTTCAATAAAAACAAACAAACAAAAAAACCCAAAATTAGTTCTTTATCTTGCATACAGCAAACTGCCTAATGGGGATTCAAATGGAGTGCAGACTAAGAAATCCTTGCATTATCTCAGATTCCCTAATCTCCAGCACCTAATTTGGTCTCAATTACATCAAATGATCTCTTGTTGTTTGTTTGTTTGCTTATTTGTTTCTTCTTCAGAGCAGCCCTGGGAAATACTTTTTCACATTCTACAAAATTATCTTAACCAGTAATATGAATTCAGCTGGCTGACCATGTTTCTGGAATTTTTTTTTTTCTCTAAGCTCTTAATAATTTTTCTACTAACTTGCTGTAGTATAGTTACTCAAAATGTAATCCACCTAATTTTATGGACTACCACAATATTCCCCCTAGCCTGAATATATATGCAAATACTTCTTCTGTTTTTGTAAGTTAATAGTTTATGTACAAGACTTATAAATAAGGACACATTCAAATTGTCATGTGGGTTTTCTAGGGCTGTCTTATGCACCAGAAACAAAATATACATCTATGATGCTGTGATTCAATGAATAATTCCTAATGTCTTATTCTCCAAATTTTTACCTACCCTCCATCGGTTCTCAATCTTTTAAAACTGTCACACTGTATTATTTCAGTAGTATGTTCAAATTACAGCAGAATAATCAACAAATATATTAATTTGTACTTTATTCTTGCTTTATCCACCCTTATTTTTTCTTGCATTAACTGTCAATCATTCCATTTCTGGTTCCATTTCCATGTTTGTGTTTTCTCATTTCAAGAATATTGTGCTTCAGAGAAGGAAGAATTTTATGATAAATATCCTTCATAGCGTTTGATTTTGAAAACTGTTTATTGCTTCATTATGCTTAGACAAGGTTTACTTGCAGAACCTTGGAAAGGAGCTGCTTCATGTTACACCTTTGGAAGCTAGACCACAGGTACTAGGCTTCAAGCCTATAAAAAGATGTCTATACCCAGGCATGAGATGGAAGATGCAGTGTCATGCTCTCCAAGTGTCTATGGAATTGTTACCAGACTGTTATGGAACCTAGTTTAGAGGAATCTTTCTAAGTGTTCTGATATGGGTAAGAACCCCAGCTTCCTTTGCCTGACCTCCTTAGTGGTGTCTATTTTCTTCTAACCTAGAACAATGGAGGTTCAGTGGCAGATACGATTTCATTTAAAACATCTTATTATATGAGAGGTCTTAGATAACTAATTTAGTAGAATAAGGTTCATGACCACCAAATAAACATGTTTCAAATCCTTTTTCTCCTATCCCTGGTAAATGCTCTCCACATGCCTTTTTGTGCTCTTTGGGAACAAGAGTCCTCATGTAGTAATTTCAAATCTTTTTTTTTATTTCTAGGCTATGATAGCAGTACACTTACTGGTAAATTTAGTCCCAGACAATACAAATGGACAAGAGTCCTGAACCATTTCACTTTGATCCTTTTCTCTCATAAATGAAATCGTCAAATTGCTCAGCTATTAGTTATTAATAAGTTTAATACTTATCACCAGTCTGAAAACTTATGAGAAATTTCTCAAAAATTCTCCATCTAGATTGCACATATAGACCTGATGAGGTCTAATTGTCTCACTAATACCTACAGTCTGTGTGCCTTAACCCAGAATAGTTCCTGCAATTTTCTTCCAAAGATTATCTTGAATCCAAAGGTTAATATTGACTTTTCTGTAAAATAAGTCCAACAACTTAATAGTCAGGAATTATTTCTCAGTGTTAGTAAGGTTTGGGTTTTGTTTTTATTTTGTTTTGGCTGGTTGTGTTTTTTCCTATGATGCAGCTGACTGTTACTGCCTATAGGTTCAAAATTTGAGGCAATAGCATCATCTCTTGCCACCTCACAAAGTAACGTACATTTTCAAGAGCCAACTTCTGGCCAGTATTAACATAGGAATATCAAGGGAAATACAGAAATGACTCCAAAATCTTTACCAAGTGTTATGAACTAAGTTGTGTCCACCCAAATCCATATGTTGTAGCCCTAAGCCTCAATGCGACCATATTTGGAGACAGGTACAAGTGCCCTTTATTACATGTGATTTTGAAAAATTAAGTTCATTTCATTATTCTTAGACAAGGAGACAATTAACATTAACGGAGGTCATAAATGTGGGGCCCTAATCCAATAGGATCAGTGTCCTTATAAGATGAGAAAGAGATACCAGGAGCAACTGTGCACAGAGGAAATGTTATGTGGAACACAATGGAAGGTAACCCTAGCAGGCTAATACATCGTTTTAATCCCAGTCTTTACTGTAAGATTTTGAGTCTTTTTATTTTTTATTTTATTTTTTTGCGGTACGCGGGCCTCCCACTGTCGCGGCCTCTCCCGTTGTGGAGCACAGGCTCCGGACGCGCAGGCCCAGCGGCCATGGCTCACGGGCCCAGCCGGGCCACGGCATGTGGGATCCTCCCGGACCGGGGCACGAACCCGTGTCCCCTGCATCGGCAGGCGGACTCCCAACCACCGCGCCACCAGAGAAGCCCTTGAGTCATTTTAAAGTCGTATATACATAAGTATATATTGTAAAACCAATCTGGACTTTTCCAAAAACCTCATATTCAGTATCTAACGCTCTGTCTTCCTTTTTACCTATGTGATTTAAATTCTCCATTTATTAGCTTCTCTCCCATATGCTTGTTCATAAAGGGTACTGTGAGGTGCTGTAGTCATTTGCCAAAGTTTCTTCAAAAATCCTCCCTCCTGAACAGCACAACAAGCAGGAATTATAGAGTAAACAGTTAAGCAAGCACTTTTTCCTCTTCAGAGGATGAGCAAGGATTGAAATACAAACAAAACAGTTCACAAAAGGAAGCAAAATAAATGGCTAACAAGAAAGGATTGTTTGGATTACATGAGTCACAGGGTAGAACAATCACTGCAATAACCCAGTAAACATTTTCTAAAGCACTTACTATGGACCAGGTAAAGCAGTAAATGTTTATGAGAAAAACATGATCTAATAGTCACAAAACCTACAAGAAAAGTACTATTTCTATTGTATTCTACCTAGAAGAAAACAGGTTTGGTAATTTTGAATAAAGCGCTGATATTTTCTTTTATATAGGTGTGTATGTGTGTGACCAAAAAAATATGTCAATGTGCCATCAATGGTTATATCTAGGAATAAAACCTTGGATTATTGTTGCTCACTTGTTCTTCTCCTCTCCTTCCCTTTCCTTGTCTCCTCCTTCTCCTCCTCCTCCTCTTTGGGGCTTTTGAATCATCGAGTAGTAATATGCTCTGCTATTATAATTAGAGAAATTGATGTTAACATTTCTTAGTAAGAACAAAAGAACATGTAATCTATTTTAGAGTTATTCAACTCATAAAGGTCACTGATCTTTAAAAAATATATATATTCTCAAAAAATAAAAAGAATAATTAACTATGTTAAGATTTTGGACTTCACTACTATAAAAATTGCCACAAAAATCAAATATAATTTTCAACTACCAAATTTTAGAGTACACAAATCTAACTAGGATCTAATGAAAATAGATATTCTTTTTTTTTTTTTTTTTTGGTACGCGGACCTCTCACTGTTGTGACCTCTCTCATTGTGGAGCACAGGTTCCGGACGCGCAGACCCAGTGGCCATGGCTCACGGGCCCAGCCGCTTCACAGCATGTGGGATCTTCCTGGACCGGGGCACGAACCCGTGTCCCCTGCATCGGCAGGTGGACTCTCAACCACTGCACCACCAGGGAAGCCCTTCATATTTTTCTTGTTGTTTTTTCCCATTGGTTACATATCAAGAGAGAAGGTGATGAATGTGCAGATGAAACCATTTTGGTCCATGGTGCAAATATATTTCTCATTGAAAAATAGTATACTGGAATCCATATTTTATTGAACAGTTTCCTGTGCCCTGTAGAGCTTAGTCCATCTACCTCTGATAAGGGCATCCAATAGCTTGGTTTTCTGATCAGAAAAGATTACTGAGATAAGAACTATGACTTAGTAAGTCCAAAAGATTATGCAAACCACATGAGGCCAATGAGTAGATAGCATGCCATACCAATGTAACATGCCAACTTCATCGGGTGATCATTTTAAAAACAAAATCTCTCTGTGTTTCATTATGAAGGCAAATATTAAGGAAAACAGAGACAGACAACATAATAGAAAAGGAAATATGTATTTTGTGGTTTATGCCCATTTCTTCTCAGAGCATTTGAAAAACGAATATAATTTAATTTCATTCTCAATGTTCACTATTTCCTCCAACACTGAATTAAAATGAAGAGACATACAATTGAATAGCAACAATGTGTTGTCTGAATAAATAATGTCTGATTGACCTTCAGATAGAAATTTTTAAAATCTAAATAACAATGACTTTTTACTCTAAATGTAATTTTGACTCTCATTGTATCCTTTCAAGTATGTATTGTGGTTCATAGCTTTTTATTTAAAAAATATGTGTGTATGTATATTTTTCACAACGTGAATTTTCAGTGACAAAAAAATAAGTTCTTTAGAACATCTGTCTAACATGCAGGCCATATATATGCCAAAAGCTTTGTTAATTAATATATTTAATAGTATGACTATATGATACTGTATTCTCTTAAATATTTCACAACATTAATATTATGCAATATCCAACAGGGCTCTTAGGTTTATGTGCTTTCCTTTAGCAATAAGATTTGTTGTTATCTCTGTGATTACTTTCACAAATTTCTTAGTTATAGTATTTTATTCCTTGTAATTCATTCAACACTGAATGTTGTCACCTTAGTTTCCTGAAAATTATATCCAAATAGATTTTTTAAAAAATCAGTTTGCAGGGACTTCCCTGGTGGTTCAGTGGTTGAGACTTCACCTTCCAATGCAGGGGGTGTGGGTTTGATCCCTGGTCAGAGAGCTAAGATCCCACATGCCTCAGGGCCAAAAAACCAAAACATAAAACAGAAACAATATTGTAACAAATTCAATAAAGGATTTAAAAATGGTTCACATCAAAAAAATCTTTAGAAAAAAGATCAGTTTGCATAATTTGTCCAAATGACAATTGGCTTACTAGGTGGGCCACTGTGCTTTCTTTGCAATTCATGTGAAACTATTGATAGTTTTATTCACTATTTGATAATCAGTTCTTATAATAGACAACATAGTTAGAAATACAAATGAAATGTCTCACCACTAAATTCAATTACTAGCTATTCCGTGGTTGCTATACTTTCTTTTTTAGCTGCTTGTGCAAGATCATTAATTCTTTTATTCATTTATGCCAGTATATTTATTGACATCTGTATTTCCAATGGAAATCTGTTTATAATGCTCACTGTTTACATGTTCAATACTAGTCAGTTATAGCAATTACATTATTATTTGCCTCAGCATCTTAAAAGTCAGTCAATAATGCAATCATTACTTTACAAAAGTGCAAATTTAACCAATGGAAAAGCCATTAGCCTAGATGGTAGATTCTCAATCCTGGCTGCATGTTGGAATCCTAGTCTAACCAGAGGTAAGTTTGGAGTTGTTTTTTCAATTAATTAACCACTGCAATGGTTGTGAAAATCCTAATGGCACAATTATTACTAAAAATATAATTCTTTGAAATAATAAGTACATATTTTAATTTTGTGAGATCTTTTTATCATATTTTCATCTAAGTCTACTCAGCTTTCTATCAACCACTTGATACCCTGACAGAAACATTCATTGTTCACTGAAAAATAACTTATATAGTAGACCTTGAATATTTGGTTTAAAAATATAACTCATTGTTTACATAAACTTGTTTATATTGTATAATTTGCTTATCTTTTTGTGAAACGTAATATATAAGCTAACAAAGGATTTAAAGTAACAAAAGAAGAGATAGAACAAGATGGCAAATGTGGAAAGCATATTTATTCTAATCAATAATTAAAGAAGGGCAAATTGAATCAAACTGGCAAATATTTTTAAGAGATTATACTTGATGTTTGCAAAAATGTAGGACCAGTAGAAGCCCATAAAAAAATAGTGGTAGTATAAGTTTGGACAACTCTTTTATTTATAGACTTGTTAATTAATTTAGGATTTAGAATTTAAAAAAATCCTAAAATCATGAAACAAAAAACAGAATAAAACAAAACAAATCCTTATAGACAAACATGTTGGTAAAAATATAGTTTATCATTTCCAAAAGTTTGGAAACAAATTAAATATTCAATGACAAAAGTAAATAAGCATTGCTTTATTTACTCAAAGTATTATTATGTGCCAGTTACCAGTGATCTTAATAAGAAAGTCCTTGCATTGTAATCTTAGAGGTAAAACTAAAGACAAAAAATTATATGTATAATTGGATAACAAGTATGTAAAGACATATAAACACTATGCATAGAGAAAATTTTTTAAATATTTTAAATTGCTTTACCAAATTTTGCCTCTGGGTAATAACCCCAAAACATTTTTATTGTCTGTCTGGCTTTTTAGATTTATTGAGTTGTAAAATGTTCATGTTTACCTGTATAATAAGAATAAAAATAGGAAAGTAATTATATTATCTCACATAATGATGGTGGAGATGCATTTCCTTAGAGATCTTAATTTTTCATATCTGCTATTTCTGTTGAAACTTTTGCAATGGCAGTTTTATTCCTCAAAGATGGCATAACATGTTTACAGGCACTAGTGATAAAGTTGCAAGTCAAAGAAAGGATTGAATGCTTCTTGAAATATACCCCATAAAAATACGACTGTATAATTTGTCATCCAATTCTTCAGTCTAGAGTGAAATGGGTACTAGTAATAATGCTTCTGGGACTAAGGTTTAAATTGGAACTCTCTCAGGCAATCAAGGTTGAACATTTACCTTACATGTGAATCCAAATAATGGCAGAAACATCAAAACAGGAATATTAAACACTCAGTTAGTTGTATCTTTGATTTTCTTTTCCTCATTGTAAACCATAGTATTTCTATTTTATTCTAAAACTAATACTTACCATGATTAAAAAATATTCTCCTAATGGGTGAGATAAAAAATTGTTTTTCTGTTAATTCACATCAAAAGATGTTTTGGAAAATTCTGGTGTTTCTTCTTACTACTTATTTTGTCTTTTTGCATTATTTACCAGGTACAGTTGACCATACTTATCACCATTAAGTCTTAACCTTGTTTTTACATAATGTTACATCTATTGAAATTTATATTAGCTATTTCTCAAAATGTCTATAAGAACAAGGAAAGACATTTCTATATTTCATCTAGGGTGTGAAATATTGAAATACTTGGAAATGTTCTTGATGTATTGTATCATAGTAAGGTGGACAGAAAAACAGTATAATTCTGACCTTGTCTTTGGTTGTTAAAACCAAATGTTTAACTTGCATGGCAAAAGCCTCAAGCAGAATGCCAACTTAACAAGCGTTATTGCCACTGTTATTTTTTTTTTTCCAGGAATAGAAACATAATGAATGAAAAACCTAACTCACATTGTTTTTTCAATAAATTTTAGCTTTCTTCTAAAATGTGTTCTCTGGGGACATTTTAGTCAGTTTAAATTATAATACTTTGACTGCTGAATATTACTGCAGCAACTTTTAAAACTGTATGTGTTGCTATAAATTGCCTATGAGTCAGATTCATTGCAAGGTGAGGAAGGGCATTCTGAATGCCCTATCTGTTTTTCTCATCTAATCCAAACCTAAAATAAATAAGCACTCATGCATTTCACTTGCTTCACTCAGCTTTAAAAAAATACCTATCACTACTTTCTTCAAGAAAATAAGTTAAAGCAAAAGAAAACCATGTTTCTATTAAAAAAAAAACAAAAAAGCAAAGTTTCCAGGATTAGCTAGCATTTTGTATAACCTTGTGAAAAGTGTTCTGATTAGCATTGACCTTCCTTTTCATATGGAGAACTGTGTTAGCCAGGTAGGAAATGAAATCTCAAAGGTAAAGTAACAGGTCAGTAAAGTCAAACATTTAATCAGATAATGGAAGCCTATGTCATTAATAAGTGTGTCATTTGCTTCAATAAAGGCATCACTTTAAGAAATTAAATCAGTCCTTTAATACTCTGCATAAGTCCCACCCTTCTAACCCACAAACTCTTCCATGATCGCCTGCATTCATTAATTGCTCCTTCCTCTGAACTCTTACAACACTATTATCTATATTCCTCATTTTGACTTTAAGTAGAAAGTTCTATTATATCGCCATGAATATACTTTACATATGCTTAGTTTGACTAACCAGTTTATAAATCTCTTTAGAACTGTAAATGTGTCTTATTGCCAAATCTCAAGAAAACAGGGATTTCTGTGTTGCCTAATAGCGTTATTAGCACTTAAAGGAGCTAAGTGGCTATGATGAATAAGGAAAGTTTGAAAGGGTTATTAAATAATATATTCCTGAAATAACTGAAAATTGTGTGATTATAGTAATACATATAAGTATATTTTGTTCAACTGATTATTAAACCTGGAAGTTATTTAATAAATATTGATGAGTGAATGAATTAAATGAAAACAATTTAACTATCACTTTTACCATTATTGGATAAGACCAACAAAAAATGAACAAAACAGATTCTAAATGTTCTCAGATTCAGAATTCCTCTGTTCCTCTTTCTAAGTTTTACAGGATCTAGTGCAGTATCTCATACATAAGGGTAGCATGGTGCAATGAAAAGAACCCTGAGCTAAAGCAAAAATATACCTTGGTTTTTGTTTCTGTTTAGTGGTCTGTTGTTGAATGCATCATGTTACCTCTCATATTTTTAAAATCAATTCAACAAAATATTTCCCTAATATTCTTTTAGCTCTGAATTCTATGTATTCCCTAGTGGACTTCTTTTATTTCACAGCATCATTCTCTTTGCACCAAATGACACATTTGATTCTATCTTAATGGGCATTAACATTAAGCTTGCATCTACCTCAACACTGACAGTTGAACAACAACATGTTTGAAACTATGAATAAATGTATGTTCATTCTAGTATTTATGACATATCTCTAATGCTAACATGATGACCCATCCTCCCTCCTTGTATTCCTGTTTTGAAAACCATTTTTTTGCAATTTGACTCCAGATTCACCTATTACTAACCAGTTCAGTTATTGATATTTACATTCAAATGTTCAGTCTTCTGAGTCAAGTCCCACCCACTTCTCAATTCTTGTATGGCTATCAGACTTTGACATTATTTCCCATTCAATGGTATTGACCTCTCATAAACTTTATTCTGGGAATGTGTTTTTATCTTTAAGAAAGATACTTGCTGGCTAAATCAAGTACCAGTAGTATTGAACCATCCAATGTCCTTACCATTTTAGAACTATCTACAAATGACTATGTCAATGCCTATCCCCAAAACTACAAGAACTAGTCATATTTTAATATTCAAATATATAATTTTCAGCAAAATAATAATAGGTGCATATGTATGTGTGTTAAAATTTGTTTATAAATATATGTTCATGCATACATTGATGTGTATGTGTACTTACATTAATGAGAATGATTTTTATATATGGATGTCAATTAATTCTCACACCTTTATTATTGGATTTGTTAGGAAATGGAGAAGTCCAGGTAACGTATGAAATGTTTATTTAATGGAATTTTATATGTAAAATATAATTTTGCATAAAATTTGTCTAATTCTGAGGAACAAAGTAGTAAAAGTTTTGATTATTTAGTCTTACTGAGGCAACCTGAATGTAAGCATGCTCTGGTGTTGTTTTGTTTTGTTTTATTTTAACTGAAAGCGACTATGCATTACCTTAACTTCATCTCCTTCTATTTTCTGTACCTTGCAGATGCAATATGATGAAAATCTAAAGGGTATTTATTAAAAATGTTAAAAATAAGACAATATGTTCAAAATGAAGACACTTATGCTGACTCATTTCACCAAATTGAGACTTAATTACATTTTCAGTTATCCCAGAAATGGAATCCTGAACCAGTCAATCAGGAATTACCTGAAGAGCACTAGTGAGTTAGTTACCTGCCTGATAGAAACCTGCCATCCCCTAAAGGAAAGTAACTTTGAGGGTTGTCACCAACCTGCTTTTTTTGCTTGGTATAACTTCCTTGTTCCCACTCCTTTCTGCCTTGAAAGTCTTTCACTTTGTACAGCTCCTCAGAGCTCATTTCAATTTGCTAGTCTGGATGCTGCCTGAATTTGAATTGCTTTTTGCTCACATAAACTCTCAAAAATTTTAATATGTCTCAGTTTATCTTTTAACAGTTGTGGTGTCAAAAGAGGGAACTGAAGGAGACCCCCAAACCCCCCAGAAGCAATGGTAACCACTGAGCCCTTTGAGCTAACTGTTTTCTTGCTGCCTTTGGATGTGATGAGTCAGTCGCTCCTGGTCCTGGCTCTGCAGATTTTGCATACAAGCTTTTACAATTTATTTGAGCATCTCTTTTTGTGGATTGGGCACAGAAACCATCAACCAAAGTTAGACTGGGTCCAACTTAGAAACTGGACTGTGTCTGGAGTCAGATTGAGTCTGATTTAAACTGGGTCCAGTGTGAAGTCTCAGGGTATAAAATTTTGGTTTAAGGCTGAACAAGGAGGTGAACTTTACCAAAGATTATCTTGAATTACAGTGGCCATAGTGGAGAATTTTTAACCTAGATAAGCTTATCCATTTATGAGGTGCCGTAGAGAAAACTTGTTCTCAGCAAAGCACTCACCATAAAGGGTAGATGACAAATTATGTTTCCTCCTCTGCTGTGTCTGGTGACCAGGAAGAGACCTGCTGGGACACCCTACTTTCTCTGGAGCTGGTAGACAGAATCCTGGAAAAGCTAGCAGAAGCCAGCAAAGAGAATGGTTGTCAAAGTCAGCTTTCCCAGGTGTCAATCTGTGCTGCCCGATTTAGAGAGGGAGGAAAAAATTCATTTATTCCCTTCCTTTTCAAATTCAGATTGGCAAAAAAAAAAAAAAAAAAGTAAGAATTAGATTTTTGAATTTTGACTTATAGACTTGCTTTAGTTTATCCATTGGTCATGGATCCTTTCTCTCCCAGGGATAGCTATTGCCTTCTTGTTTATCGCATTTTGTGTCCTGAGAACATGACTTGGTAACCAGAAAGTTGAGTGCCAAAAAATTATAGCTGGACAGAAATGTGGGTTGTATGCCATTTGTAGCTAGATATGACTGGACAGAAATGTGGGTTGCACTCCTTTTGTGTCTGGGCTTCTGCCGACTATTGACAGCTCTCAGGGGAATTGTCTAAGTACGCCTTTCTTTTGTTTATTTTTAAGATTGGCTCTAGATCTTCAGAGTATAATATTTTTTGCACCCTGTTTGGGGATGCCTCTTGCATCCATAGGGTTATTCAGTACAGCCAGGCATATTTATTGTTTGTCCTAGCTAAACCTGAGAAGATATTCAAAATATATATGTATATATTTTTTAGTAGCTCTATGACCCGAAGTTAGCCAGATTGGAAGCTGATATCCAGAACCTAATGGGAACTTTTTTCTAGGTCTTCTCCCCTAAGCTAAAATGAAACTATGTATGCATAGGGAAAGAAACATATTCTGAAGTCTTTGTGGAAAGACTTACTAAAATATTTCAAAGACACACAGTTCTAAATCTAGAACATAGAAATCTTTTGATTTCCATCTTAGTTAAAGATTTTCTCTCTGATATAAATAAGCAAACTGAAGATAATTTAGTTAGATGTATAGATCAGCCTCTGTATCATTGAAGTTGCAACTCAGTTTGTTTAGGAATCAAAAACAACTGTACTTGTCTTAAAAACTGAATCTTTACAGTAACAGAAGGGTGTCTCTAGAAACAATTTAAAGCCTACCCAAATGTTTTACCAATCTCCAAACCTCTCCTATTCATTTCAAATGTTTTACAGATATGGTAAAAGATCTGCATTCATGAACAAAAATCTTTCTTGTTGGAACTCGCATTTTTTTTTTCGCTATGCCATTTGAGATGTAAGTATTCTATCTAGTTTTCTCTAGGATCCAAGGTAATTCTTACCAGAAGGAAATGGAAAAGACTATTTTGAAAACTAGCCCTGTGAAAATCTTAAGTCTCTTCTGTAAACATTAATAAAAAGCTTTAGCCATATGAGCAGGTAACCTTAACTTATTAGGTCTGCCAGAAACACAATTTGGTTCCAACCCTTTCTTTATCAACCAGTGAGTTTTGCATTATCATACCTGTCTCATGGCTAAAATTTTTAAATGAGAGCTATAAGACCTCTGTCTGTGTGTATGTTTATGTATGTCTGTATATGTATGCTATAGATGTGTGATTTTTTCTACCTTCAGATGGTATCACCAAAATTATTTAAGAACTCTATTTAATTGGCATAAAGACCAACAAGTGTTTTATAAATCAAGTATATTCTCAAAAATATTTGAACTAACCTAAATGTTTTTCAAGTTCAAGTGATCTAGGATAATCTTTAGTAAATAAAATCTAGTTTAAATTTGTTGGTTTAAATAACAGTCATGTCTTTAGAGTTATCAGCATTAACTATAATACTTTTATTCTATCTAGCTGTACTAAAAGTCAAATAAACTCATTTTATCTCTGTTACAGAATTTGTCAGCAAGAAAGGTGACTTAAGATGGTGGTTAGCTGTTTAATGTCTAAGGAAATTTTCATGAGTAACGTAAACATAACTGTTAACAAGTAAATAAAATAAGATAAAATTTATAAATAAACTTTTAAACAACAATTATACTTTATGGTATATCTTCTTAAAAGTAGTTTCCAAAATCTTTTGGGTAACTTGAAATGTTATAGTTACACTGAGATAAATTTTAAATAAAATAAAATATAAAATAAAATAAATACATTAACTACTGAGCAAAGGTTTATCCACTTTTGCTTCCTTTTACAGAGGAACTAAATGTGTTTGGGCTTACTAGTAAACATGTTTTGTGCCACCTTGGAAGTTTTACTATGGGGAATAATATGCATCCAGTTTTTATTAAATGTATTTCCAATTTTCCAATCCACAGAATGTTAGTGCAAGAGTCCACAATTACTTATTTCTTATCTTTCACTAAGAATTAAGAATTCTAAGGGTTAATTATTCTAATCAATATACATAACTAAACTACTTAGAAATAATGAGGAAAATAAAACAATTGTGTATGAAATACAAGTAAGGAAAGTAAAAAGATTGATTGTTTCAGAATGAGAAAGAGGAAAAAAATATTGGAAAAAATCTGAATGGATATAAAAACTTTGTAGAAGTTCCATGGAAAAGGAATTTTATGTGTAGTCAAGCTGGCTAAGATTGGAATGGATTTATTTAAGTTTTTAAAAATGGGTTTTAATATAAAAAATAACACTGATGCAGAATTAGAATTTGTTTTTTCTCTGTTAAAAGAACAAAGTTTTCTTCAATTATTGGTCTGCTCTTAATAAGAAATTGCAAATTTTTCTTTACCTTTTACATAATCTGCCTGAACAAAAAATTTTGTGTCTTACTGTGCTTCACATTATTTTTTTCAGATCTTTAATTACTTTAGAAAACTTAGTCTTCTCAAATTTAAAAGAGCTAAGTTTTGTTCACATCTATGTAACCTTCTGTATTTGCCTTTGACATTGTCCTTTTAGGTAAATAGAAAATTAAGTATTATTTCTTAATAATATGGCATCCTGTTTAATGAATTGATCAAACCATTTGACATTTTCTCAAGATCAAATTCTAAATGAAATATTTTTTAGTTCAGACTAACTTTGAGATTTCCCAGAGTGCCTCTGGAAAATCTTAAAGGATCTATCTCTCACTTTGTGAAAGATGGATATTAAACTGTTTAGGTTTATATGTTATGTTAAATTACATGGGAATCATTGCCAAATAAGTGATAATAAATATTCTTAGGTTATATTTACATGGATGCATGTAAAAATTTATATGTTCTGGTACAGTGTTTTCAGCAGTAAATCGAGTTCATCACTGTTTGTTTGTTCTTTAGTTCTCTTATGCCCTTATTAAGCATTTCTTTTATTTTCTCAACCCATGCTTCCATTCTATTTCCAAGATTTTGGATCACCTTTACTATCATTACTTTGAATTATTTTTCATGTAGATTGCCTACTTCCCTTTCATTTATTTGGTCTTAGAGGCTTTTACCTTGCTCATTCATTTGTACCATATTTTTGTTGTCTCCTTTTTTTTGATGGGTGGAACTATGTTCTTGTCTTGAAGGTTGTTTGGCCTGAGGCGTCCAGCACTGGAGTTTCCAGGCAGTTGGTTGGAGCAGGTCTTGGTGCCAAGACGAGAACATCTGGGAAAGCTCTCACTAATTAATATTCCCTGAGGTCTGGGCTTCTCTGTTAGCACAGCAGTTTGGACTTAGCACTCCCACCAGGGAAGCTCAAGTTTGACCCCTGGCCTGGGAACCAAGACCCCACAAGCTGTGTGGCACAGAAAAAAAAAAATGCAACAAACAAATAGGAACCAAAAAACAACAAAGAATAGAAATATAAAGTTAGAAAAAATAAAAATGAAGCAACAACACAGCAAAACAAAACCACAACAGCAAAAAAAAAAAAAAAAAAAAAAGGCTGGGAAAGGCCTTGGCGGCAGGGTACAAGGGGCGGAACTCTTGCAGCTGGAAGAGTCCCTGTGGTGGAGACTTAGGACTAGGACCCACATGGCCAATAAAGGTCTTGGCGGGGGGTTGCTCAGGCTTAGGACCTGTACCACCAGAAAATGCCTTGGTGGAGAGGTGGGGCTTAGGCTCATGACCTGTGTGGCTAGAACAGGCCCTTGGGGGTGCTTTGGGTCAGGACGCTCAAAGCCAGAGGGGGATCCGGAGAGCAGAGATTCAGGCCTGGGATCCCAGCAGGCTTGCCAGGGCTTGAGCAGGCAAGGGAGATGCTGGCTGCATTCCTTTCTGATCCTCTGATCCCCTGAAGGTCTCTCCCTGTCCCCGCTGATTCCCACACCATGAGTCGGACCCTCCAAGCATGAGAACCCCTCCCCTCCCCCACCAGCCCTCAGGGGTGTCGGGCCCATCCTGCCTCAATTTTTACTCCCCCTCTCCTTCCCTCCCAGTCCTCAGGATCTGAGCAGATGGAGAGGGCCCCAGAAGGGTGAGGTTCAGGCCAGGACCCCAGCAGGCTTTCCGGGGCTGGAGCACATGGGGGAGACACTGGCTACATTCACTTCTGATCTCCCAGTCCCCTGAAGTTCTCTCCCCATCTCTGCTGATACCTTCTCCGTGAGTGGTCCCCTCTGATCATGGGAACAACTCCCCTCCCACCACCACCCCTCAGGGATGCTGGTCCCATCCTGCCTCCACCTTTCCTCCATCCCTCCTTCCCCTCAGTGTCCTACCCAGTCATGAGGGGATTCCGCCCATCCACTTAGGTGTCCAAGGTCCCCCACCAGCACTTGCTAGGTACCCTACTTGTGAGGAGATGTAAACTCTGTGTCCTCCTACTCTGCCCTCTTGACTCTGCCCCCTGCATTTCTTATCATTGATGATACAATTTTAATTAGGCTTGTCAAAGTAGAGCTCATTGTAAAGGTAGCATTTGAGCAGAAATTTGAAGAAGTGAAATATTTAGTCATGCAGCTCTGAAACCATGGCTAGTCTTGTTTGAAGAACATCTAGGATACCAATTGGGTTGCAGCAGATTAAGTGTTGTAGGATATGTGAAGTGAGACAGAACATGAAGAGCTGTGTACATCATTTTACAGATGCTGGCTTTTCTGGGAAACATGGGGAACCATTATGAGTGAGATAAGAAACCACTATGTGGAAGTAAATGGTTAAGATAAAGTGGCAGAAAATTATCTTACTATTGGAAGAATGTAAGAAGGTAAAAAAATCATGAAATCGTATTTAGACTAATTATATAGATAGTGAAATTTCAAAAAAAAATATTACATTTGTGTTAGAATGAGGAAGAGTGAGACAAGACTTCAAATCTTGCTGGTAGAAACCTGGGGATTGAAGATGTCTGCATTCAAGGAGGTACTGTTTGTGAAGGTGCGTGATAAATATATAAATTTTGTTAAATGAATGGCACTAGATATAAACTTCTAGTTCTTAAAAGGAAGGGAAGGAGATGTTCTACAACCATTAGGGAAGAAACTGACTCCATCTGTTTACTCAATTTCATGAAGGCTACCCAGGAGGAAGGAGTCACTTCTTCAGAGGGCTACACAAAAATCATTTTTTCTAAAGAAGCATAGGGTAATATAACCAGGTAGTATAATACATAAATTCTCAATAGCATAAGTTTAACGTATTAATTTTATTCGGCCCTTATGACTCTGTTTCACATTGTTAGCTAGGGACATTGATCCCTCCTGTCTACTGATTTCTTCCATTGTGTAACAGCATCATTTTCAACGTGTGCCTACTAAGGTCACCTTGGAAGAGAGAATGAGAAACACTGAAAGAGACCTTTTATAAGTTCAGGCATGTAACTGCTGTACATTATTTCAGCCCACATTCCATTGGTCAGAAAGATCCAGTGATACTCTGTTAGTCGTATTGTCCATACTTTGAATGAGAATTTATGCTGGATAATCTTTGACTTCTTTTCAATTTTGACAATGAGTGATGCTGGATTTTTCAATGGAAGGCTGAGCATTGGAAGTTTAGATGAAGAAAGAGATTGGTGTAAGATGAGATGAGATGAGATGAGATGAGATGAAATAAAATTAGAGGGCATGAGAAAAGTATTCAAGGAAGAGATATATGGAGCAAAATATAACTTTTTACTCATGCCGTACCTCAAGAAGAGGAAATCCTTAATTAAACCATTTTTAGAATAAATGCCACTGTAGAACACAAAATGCACATAAAATTTAATAAAGTTATTAACTGATTATTTGCTAAGATTAAATATTTTCCACATATATGACATGGGATGACTGAAAATGTTTTTCAAATATAATTATCCCATTTCATTATAGATTTGCGATTCCACTTAAGTATTTAAAAATGTTTTTTCGGGCTTCCCTGGTGGCGCAGTGGTTGAGAATCCGCCTGCCGATGCAGGGGACACGGGTTCGTGCCCCGGTCCGGGAAGATCCCACATGCCATGGAGCGGCTGGGCCCGTGAGCAATGGCCACTGAGCCTGCACGTCTGGAGCCTGAGCTCCACAACGGGAGAGGCCACAACAGTGAGAGGCCTGCGTACCACCAAAAAAAAAAAAAAAAAAAATTTTCATTAAAATATATTCTGAAAAAACGTATTCTCAATATTTTATGTTACTATAGAAATACTCTGTTCCTGTTTATGTTGCCTTGATACTGAGAAATGATCCAAGTATAACACACTAAAAACAGATACTCATTTCTGATAAGTTTTTAACTGAAAGAAAAGGTGTAATTTATTAATCATTGGTTTATTGTCTTTGAACAATTGAAACAACTAGGGTTAGGTCAGTTTTTAAAGTATTCTTGATTTCAGTTTTGAGATAATCTTTGAAATCTGGTGCTTAGATTTGTCCTTAGTAAGTTTACAGAAACATTCTAAAGTGCTCCTCTGACATAAATGCGGCAGCCGTTTCCAAAGCAAAAGGTTAACTGTTTCTCCATCAATGTACTTTCAATTCAATTATTTTACATTTTAGAAGGTTGCAGGTGGTAAGATTTCTTCATAGCCTCCAGAAATAAATCAAGAAGGTCAGGCCTGAAAAGTTCACATTTATATTGAATACATTGACATCCAAGAAAGACTAATGGGATGAAATAATGAAGGCTATAACAATTATAATGGAGAAGGTAGAAAAAATTAATAGTAATCATAGCATGTTAACAGAGATAATTCAATAGCAACTTCCTTTTTAAACTGTGAAAACACTATATTATATATGTAATAGCTAAAATTATTTATGTGTGCATATATATAGATATATAAAACTCAAAAGAATGGTGTGTCCTGATTGAATTTGAGGGAAAATTCCTATTTTCAGGAGTTAATTTCAGCTGGACAATTTGATGGTAAACATATCAATTTGTACAACAAAAGCTTTTATTCCTTTATGCAACAAATGTGAATATACATATTATGGACAATGAAATGTGTTAAGACCTATGGAGCACATAAAAAAAACACTATAAGCTCCAAGTTGCTTCAGTAAAGTATCAAATTTTCAGAAAATGATAAATCTTGCAGTTCATCAGTTTTACCAGTTCAAATAAGTGTTTGTGTGTGTGCATGTGTGTGTACACAAACATAGGTATATATATATATATATATATGTTTGTATATATATAGCAAATATTCAAGTACACATATATATGCATGTGTATGTGTATATGTTCACACATACATATGTACCTCTTACAATATGCTGAGGCTTTGCTATTCACATAAAATTCCTTGCTACTAAAGGTATAAGATTAAAATTGAAGATAAATCAGGAGAGATTTAATAGAATATGAAATCTGCTAAGAAGTAGTATCTTTGTGTGGAGGGATCATACCTTATCCCCAACATCTCATGAAGATGCTCACAAGAAAATTGTTGACAAAATATGCTTTTTTATTTCTAGTAACATCTAAATTGATTATATTAGGTTTCCCAAATAGATTATCATATGGGCAAATGATGATAATTTTTCTTTCTCTTTTTGGAAATTTTTACTTTTTCCTCCTTTGTCCAATTGTGTAATACCTTTTTTATAATGCACACACCACTTTTAAATACTACTTAAAAACCTATAAAATATCATAGTAATATCATACTAACATATAAGCATTTCAAGAGTATTGTATGATGATAGGATTTAGAATATGACATAGGCATTATTTCTATAACGCTGAAATATTAAGTATGCCAGATTAAAAGTTGCTGTAATGATTAAGTTGCATAAAGATTTTCCATGTTAAAAAAAAAATCGGGTGCTGGTATACTGTGAAGAACTGCTAATTCTACATTAAAATTTAATTTGAATTCTCCAGACCAAAAAGGCAACTTACTGTTAAACCTTTGTATATGCAATCATTTTTCTTCCTCCACATGGAGTGCCTTCTCTCCTTAGCTCATTTCCCACACCTTCCCTTGAACTGATTACTTCAAGTTTCACTTTGCCCCAGTGCGTTCCCTTTGATATTTAGACAAAAGATTTTTTTTATTTTTCCATTCACAGAGGGGAACTTCTCACTTGATGCAAGTTGCATGCAATTAATAGCCTTGAATTGAACATTCAAACTCACTCTTTTGAGAGAAGCTAAATTATCTTATGTGCATTGGTAGGAGGGTTCAGGCACCTGGATTTATTTTCTGTTTCTACCATTTGCTGACTGGATGAACCTCTATTAGTTGGTAAACTAACCTTGTGTCTTCATGTGCAAAGTTATTGTTTTAGGAATTGATAGTTAAAGGTATTCAAAATATAATAAAATTCTTATTTCATAATCAGTAGGCTGGTAACATAATTTAACAACCAAGATAGGATAATTTATTATTGACTTGAGGATGCTTTTAATAGGTATTCTTGTACAACAGGACAACACATGTAAACTGGGATCATCCTGGGCAAACTAGTATGTATGAGCAATATAAATAAGTGTGCAATAAATACTAGATATGTCAATGATAATGATGATGTTGATGTCACAAGTTCTGAATTTCAGAAATTTTTTGAAAAACATTAGAGAAATGTGAACTAAATTTCCTTTTATTGCCATGTATGGAGGCAATAGTGTTAGTCAAACACAGATTTGTTCTACTCCTAATAAAAATATAAATGTATTTTAGCCAAACAAACAATTTTCTCCCATTAGTTCAGATATTTCATATATACTACAAGGATTATCTTCTTCACCTTTTATGGATTAATGTGAAAATTATATATATATATGAGACAGAGAGAGAAAACTTAGTAAGGTGTGCTATGCAGAGCAGTCAGTAAGTGATTGTCTCATTTCTTTCTCTACTGAGTAACATTAAACATGTAGCATATATAAGCAGCACATTCTAAGAATCAATGATGATTTACTACAATTATGTGTGAGCTTACCTGGTTTAGATTATTGTCTTTAATGGTACTTAAAGGTAATTTTAATTTAACAGCCTAAAATTAAACAAAATCAAAGAATTACCTGTGAATTGTAACATTGGCTATAAAGTTCATGTATTCTACAAAAGAATTAATTTAAGCATGTTTATATATAGGAAACTCCACATAACATTCAGGATGTGCCTTATATTAACATTGAATCATTTTCACTAGAAAATTAATACAAACGTTAGGTTTATATGACTAAATAAACAGAATATGGCAATTGTACTCAATTCGTTGCTACTTGTATGCTACCTATGTGAAGATTCTTGAAAAGATGTAGTAAAGTGATAAATAAAAACATTTAAATACATACGTCAAGTGGTTCATTCTTATTTCTCTAATTTAAATCCTGGTTTGTATTTTAATATAATTTCTATAATTATGCCCTGTTTATAAGAATGCTGCACATTTCAGTCTATTTTATTTCTTTGATTATCCAGAAAACATGTTATACATATTTAACTAGAGATTTTTAGCTTTTAATTTCCTACTTATTATTTTTCCTTAATTAGTTTAAAAGCTACTGTTGTATGTGATCATACTATAGTTTTCTTAGACTCGTGTTAATTTTGAAATCCAGTAAACATAGGTTGGGAGCTAATTCTTTCAACACAATATTTTATGTTAGAATTTCTAGATCTGCTTAATTTTAAGAAGGAAACATAAAATTTCAGTTCAAATAAGTGAATTACCTGAAGATTTTCAAAAATAAAACACCCCTTATGAAATGGAGCAATTCATATCTTGTATGAAACATAACCTAAATTTTGAGGTAATGCTTGGCATGCTTTCTAAACCAAGTGTATATTCAAAGTTGGGGACAACTTTGCTTCATTAAGAAAATAAGTAAAATTTTAATTAATTGCTTTAAAGTCGTGAATGTGTCAAACTGCTTTATTGGAGCATTTATTTTCTTGTATGAAAAATAATTGGCATTTTTAGAGTTATCAACATCTAGCATACATTGCTTTGGTTATCATGTTATAATTTTCCATGTTAACTTAATATCTGTGCTATTGACTAAATGTTATTGTTCCCCCAAAATTCCCATGTTAGATCCTAACCCTCAATGTGGTGATATTAGGGGGCAGGGCTTTTGGAAAGTAATTAGATCATAAGGGTGGAGCCTTCATGAGTGGTATTAGTGCCCAATACCAATACCAATAAAAGAGAGTTCAGAGAGCTGCTTTGTCCCTTCTGCCATGTGAGAACACAGTGAGAAGGCAGCTATCTATGAACAAGAAGCAGGCCTTCAGCAGACACCTAATCTGCTGGTGACTTGATCTTGAACTTTCTGGCCCCCAGAAGTGTGAGAAATACATTTCTGTTATCTATAAGCCACCCAGCATGTGGCATTCTGTCATAGCAGCCTGAATGGACTGAGACTCTGTTGAGAAAACGTACAATAAAGAAAACTGTAATTGACTATGAAGAGGTTTAAAAAAATTCCCTGAATCAGTAATGCATCAGTGTATTGTAAATGGCTAAAGATTGTGGGAAAACATAAGCAGTTATATTTAGGACCAGAGTTCAGTCCCCTGTTTCACGTTCTGTTACACAAAGGCATGGACAGATACAACTGTAAAACTATGGCTTATTTTTCTGATCCCAACCACATTAGCAATGACAATAGATTTGATGTCTTGCCATCTATCGCAACATTTGTATAATGCTGATGTTAGTGCTCTGTGTCAAATATTTTTGTAGCATTTATAATAAATGCAACGTTCAAACATAATAGATTTGTCTTTTTGCTTTATGGAAGTTAACACACTGAATATTCCTAGTGTTTTGACATCATCTTATAGAATAGCTCTATTTTTTCTTAAGTTAATGGCTTACATGCTTTGTAAATATAAGTAATTATGGACTTTAAATACTCTGCCAGGTTAAAAGTCCTACTGGGGACTTAGAAGGGAGATTTATTGATGGACACTATAGTGACAGGCTACCTAGTGACAAACCTCTGTCAGTCAGATAATTAATGTGCACTGAAGCAAACTGACAAAATTACAGATTGAACGGTATTAAAAAGAAAAAAATTCAGGTCCCTTGCCTAAAGAAACTTTAGTGTAATTAAGCCAGGTTTGCAAATACCAAAAGATTTACTGCAAGCTTATTATAATCTCTCAGACTCACAAAACCAAGTGCAAATCTATTTTATTTATCCAAGACACCCTAGAACTGATTGTGTTAGATATAACTATAATACCTTAATGTCATGTTCTAGAACTTCATCGATCTTCATGCTTGCAGTTGTAGAATACAGATAAATAAAGTTTCTTTTCTCTTTTTTTGAGAACCCAGTGCCTATTAACTTGCTACAGAAAAACTAAATTGAGGAAATGGTAATAAATAAAAAACAACATAATATTGATTAAAAAGAAATAAAATATTTTACATATATTCTTTCAAAAGTTAAAACAGGAAACATTTTCCAATAAACAATGAAATACAGGATAAATATGCATGTATATTTATATATGCATATGCAATTATATGTTCATATAATCTTATATGTTATGATTTTCTACTTATCAATGATATTTTCTTGCATTTCTTCTTACCCAGACAGATTAAATTATTTTATCCTTCATTAAAAACACTACCATACATATCCTTTCAACTTCTTTGCCCTTTCTTCATGTTGATAAACTGCAGTTCTAGTGAATGCCAGCTCTCAGCCTACTCAATGACTATATACATACTTATGAATGAAGCTGGAGAATAAGTCACCCTGTTGACTTGCCTTATTGAAATCCCATGATCACTACCCTCAAATGAGACCTTAGTGCTTCCAGGCAATCAGTTATATTTCCTCCCTTTGAGTCACTTTGTTTCCTTCTTTTTTTAAAACTTCTTGTAAGAGAAAGCTTCCACTTTAAAACTAGTAAATTTTATTTTTATATTATCATCAAAATAAAGACATAAAATTGTAACAGGAGTCTCAGAAACAGTATGGGTTTCTGAATATACATTCTTAGGTCACAATTTGAGAAATACCTTCACAATGCCTCCAATAAATTCACCCCATTGGAGGAGTCAGAAAGAAGATGATGTTCCATGTGAGTTCTTTAAGAATGAAGATAGTGAAGGAAATAAATATGGTGGGACAAGAAAAAACAATCACTTGTAATAGCAACCATTTTTTGAGAGCATAGATATGCTATGGCAAGAGCTTATTTCATGTCCATATTCTAGGTCATGGCATGTTCTAGGACGTATGGACGGTACAGTCAGTATGGCTGGACTGTAGTGTGTATTATTGGAGAAACAACTAAGAAGAGATCAAAATAAGGCATTAGCTTTGAAGGAGGTTGAATGCATATTAAGGAGTTAGGACTAGTCTAAATCAGTGTTTTACAACCTTTCTTTCTCTCTATCTCTTTTGTTTTTCCTCTGTCTCTGTCTCTATTTCTCACAGTGAAACTCTTTAACAACAAGATCTTATTCAGAAGATAAATATGTAACAAAGAAGAGGAGGTTTGTCCCAGTGGAAGCCAGAGAGATGGCTAGGAGCCAGCCCTGCCTCTCTTTTCTATTCCACCAATTGCTTCTTTTTTTTTTTTAACATCTTTATTGGAGTATAATTGTTTTAAAATCGTGTGTAAGTTTCTGCTTTACAACAAAGTGAACCAGTTATACATACACATATGTTCCCATATCTCTTCCCTCTTGCGTCTCCTTCCCTCCCACCCTCCCTATCCCAGCCCTCTCGGTGGTCACAAAGCACCGAGCTGTGCTATGTGGCTGCTTCACACTAGCTATCTATTCTACGTTTGGTAGTGTATATCTGTCCATGCCACTCTCTCACTTCATCACAGCTTACACTTCCCCTTCCCCATATCCTCAAGTCCATACTCTAGTAGGTCTGTGTTTTATTCCCATCCTACCCCTAGTCTCTTCATGACATTTTTTTCTTAGATCCATATATAAGTGTTAGCATATGGTATTTGTTTTTCTCCTTCTGACTTACTTCACTCTGTATGACAGACTCCAGGTCTATCCACCTCATTACAAATAACTCAGTTTCATTACTTTATATGGCTGAGTAATAATCCATTATATATATGTGCCACATCTTATTTATCCATTCACCTGTTAATGGACACTTAGGTTGCTTCCATGTCCTGGCTATCGTAAATAGAGCTGCAATGAACATTTTGGTACATGACTGGTTTGTTTGTTTTTTTCTTATCGAGCTGCATGTGTTGCTTATAAATTTTGGAGATTAATCCTTTGTCAGTTGCTTCATTTGCAAATATTTTCTCCCATTCTGAGGGTTGTCTTTTGGTCTTGTTTATGGTATCCTTTGCTGTGCAAAAGCTTTTAAGTTTCATTAGGTCCCATTTGTTTTTTTTTGTTTTTATTTGCATTTCTCTAGGAGATGGGTCCAACAGGATCCTGCTGTGATTTATGCCATAGAGTGTTCTGCCTATGTTTTCCTCTAAGAGTTTGATAGTGTCTGGCCTTACATTTAGGTCTTTAACCCATTTTGAGTTTATTCTTGTGTGTGGTGTTAGGGATTGTTCTAATTTCATACTTTTACATGTAGCTGTCCAGTTTTCCCAGCACCACTTATTGAAGAGGCTGTCTTTTCTCCACTGTATATCCTTCCCTCCTTTATCAAAGATAAGGTGACCATATGTGTGTGGGTTTATCTCTGGGCTTTCTATCCTGTTCCATTCATCTATATTTCTGTTTTTGTGCCAGTACCATACTCTCTTGAGTACTGTAGCTTTGTAATATAGCCTGAAGTCAGGGAGCCAAATTCCTCCAGCTCCATTTTTCGTTCTCAAGATTGCTTTGGCTATTCGGGGTCTTTTGTGTTTCCATACAAATTGTGAAATTTTTTGTTCTAGTTCTGTAAAAAATGCCAGTGGTAGTTTGATAGGGATTGCATTGAATCTGTAGATTGCTTTGGGTAGTAGAGTCATTTTCACAATGTTGATTCTTCCAATCCAAGAAGATGGTATATCTCTCCATCTATTTGTATCATCTTTAATTTCTTTCATCAGTGTCTTATAATTTTCTGTATACAGGTCTTTTGTCTCCTTAGGTAGGTTTATTCCTAGATATTTTATTATTTTTGCTGCAATGGTAAATGGGAGTGTTTTCTTAATTTCACTCTCAGATTTTTCATCATTAGTGTATAAGAATGCCAGAGATTTCTGTGCATTAATTTTGTATCTTGTCACTTTACCAAATTCATTGATTAGCTATATTAGTTTTCTGGTAGCATCCTTAGGATTCTCTATGTATAGTATCAGGTTATCTGCAAACAGTGACAGCTTTACCTCTTCTTTTCCGATTTGGATTCCTTTTATTTCTTTTTCTTCTCTGATTGTTGTGGCTAGAACTTCCAAAACTATGTTGAATCAGAGTGGTGAGAGTGGGCAACCTTGTCTTGTTCCTGATCTTAGTGGAAATGGTTTCAGTTTTTCACCATTGAGAACAATGCTGGCTGTGGGTTTGTTATATATGGCCTTTATTATGTTGAGGTAAGTTCCCTCTCTGCCTACTTTCTGCTGGGTTTTTATCATAAATGGGTGTTGAATTTTGTCAAAAGCTTTCTCTGCATCTATTGTGATGATCATATGGTTTTTCTCCTTCAGTTTCTTGATATGGTGTATCACGTTGATTGATTTATGTATATTGAAGAATCCTTGCATTCCTGGGTAAAACCCCACTTGATCATAGTGTATGATCCTTTTAATGTGCTGTTGGATTCTTCTTCACTGTCCGTTGTTGCGTCTCCTTTATCATTTCTAATTCTATTGATTTGAGTCTTCTCCTTTTTTTTCTTGATGAGTCTGGCTAATGGTTTATCAATTTTGTTTATCTTTTCAAAGAACCAGCTTTTAGTTTTA
>NC_041226.1:43355486-43355964 GCF_002837175.3 Physeter macrocephalus | reverse complement strand
ATTGTTTCCTTCATTTCTTTTTCATTTATTTCTGATCTGTTCTTTATGATTTCTTTCCTGCTGCTAAATTTGGGGGGTTTTTTTGCTCTTCTTTCTCTAGTTGCTTTAGGTGCAAAGTTAGGTTGTTTATTCGAGTTTGGTATTTTTCACAGATCTTTTCCTGTAATTGATATCTAGTCTCATACTGTTGTGGTAGGAAAAGATACTTGATACGATTTCAATTTTCTTAAATTTACCAAGGCTAGATTTATGACCAAAGATATGATCTATCCTGGAGAATGTTCCATGAGCACTTGAGAAAAATGTGTATTCTGTTGTTTTTGGATGGAATTGTCCTATAAATATCAATTAAGTCCATCTTGTGTAGTATATCATTTAAAGCTTGTGTTTCCTTATTTATTTTCATTTTGGATAATCTGTCCATTGCTGAAAGTGGGGTGTTAAAGTCCCCTACTATGATTGTGTTACTGTCAATTTC
>NC_041226.1:43172231-43354829 GCF_002837175.3 Physeter macrocephalus | reverse complement strand
TAACCTTATGGGGATTCCCTTGTATGTTATTTGTTGTTTTTCCCTTGCCATTTTTAATATTTTTTCTTTGTATTTAATTTTTGATAGTTTGATTAATATATGCCTTGGCATGTTTCTCCTTGGATTTATCCTGTATGGTATTCTCTGTGCTTCCTGGACTTGATTGACCTTTCCCTTTCCCATATTAGGAAAGTTTTCAACTCTAATTCCACCAATTGTGTCTTAAACAAACGTCTTTGAGGGCATACCTGCAAAATCCTAGGACTTAAACAAGCACAGTCTGAAAACCTGCTCTAGTTAATGGAAATTCACCAGATCTATTTTTAAGAATAATCACCACTGGTTCTATGTAGAGATAAGAAAGACCAAATAGTCTCTTGCAGTCATGGAAAGGAGAGGTTATGAGCTATGATAATGAAAGTGAAGAGGAGGGACAGATATATAGTCAGGACTGAAGCAGAGCCAGTATAATGTTGTGACTTCTTAAATACAGGGTGTGAGGGAAGTGGGATTAGCAAGATTGGTGGGGTTACCTAGTCAGCCTAAATTGATTACGACATTCTGGTTAACACTAGGAAACAAACGTGAAAGAACTATATAATCCTTGTTCCAGAGCATGGGGCCACCATGCTGAAAATATAGAGGGTGGTCCTCAAGAAAGAAGAAATGCATTTGGAAAGAGAAAGGGAATGATGAATGAGGATCTAGTTTAGAACCTAGTCCCATTATCACATTAACCAAACATAATCCCCCCAAAAGTAAGGACTTGAGATGGAGAGCTCTAAAATTCTAATGGTTTGGAAAGGGTGTAGAGAACCCTTCATATTACTATGGACCTGAGTCAGTTGTGTGGTGATTGTGGGGAACAACAGGCAAAATTTGAAACATAAAAGAAATAAAAAATGAATGGCAAGTCACTAATCATTAGACAAATGTAAATCAAAACCACAATGTGGTATCACCTCACACTGGTCTGAATGGCCATAATAAAATATCTACAAACAGTAAATGCTGGAGAGGGTGTGGAGAAAAGGGAACACTCTTGCACTGTTGGTGGGAATGTAAATTGATACAGCCACTATGAAGAACAGTATAGTGATTCCTTAAATAACTAAAAATAGGACTACCATATGACCCAGCAATCCCACTACTGGACATGTACCCTGAGAAAACTATGATTCAAAAAGAGTCATGTACCACAATGCTCATTGCAGCACTATTTCCAATAGCCAGGACATGGAAGCAAACTAAGTGTCCATCAACAGATGAATGGATAAAGAAGATGTGGGACATATATACAATGGAATGTTGTTCAGCCATAAAAAGAAACGAAATTGAGTTATTTGTAGTGAGGTGGATGGACCTAGAGTCTGTCATACAGAGTGAAGTAAGTCAGAGAAAGAAAAATAAATACCATATGCTAACACATATATATGGACTCTAAAAAAAAAAAAAAAGGTTCTGAAGAACCTAGAGTCAGCACAGGAATAAAGACGCAGACATAGAGAATGGACTTGAGGACACGGGGAGGGGGAAGGGTAAGCTGGGAGGAAGTGAGAGAGTGGCATTGACATATATACACTATCAAATGTAAAATAGATAGCTAGTAGGAAGCAGCTCTATAGCACAGGGAGATCCGCTTGGTGCTTTGTGACCACCGAGAGGGGTGGGGTAGGGAGGGTGGGAGAGAGGCCCAAGAAGGAGGGGTATGGGTATCATATATACATATAGCTGATTCACTTTGTTATACAGCAGAAAGTAACACACCATTGTAAAGCGATTATACTCCAATAAAGATGTTTTAAAAAAATGAATGAAAAAAGTATGTATATGAGTTCCCAAACTGGTATACAGATTCTGGATAATACCTTAGTCCACATACATCACTGATTCAAAAAGCTAATGGAAACCAGAGACATAAGGAACTTGCTAAATGAACATAAGCTATCTAGTGTCACTATCACCCACTCTCCTGAACACAACAAACACACAATCATATATATTTCCTCGTTTTGAGTAACTTCCCTTGAAATTTATACTGTTGTCTGCTCCCTTTTCAAACTTCTAAAACTTCCTTCACTTTTTAACAGTTGAAGACTTTGCTCTTTATTTCACTTATAGAAATATTTCACTGAATCTTGCTATTTATACCTTCTTAAAAAGAAAACTAAACAAAACAAACAAAAACACTTTTAAACTTATATCCATTATATTAAAACAAATTTTGTTAAAATCAACAATGCCATCCATAATGATAAATTCAATGGCCAATATTCATTCTTTATCTCACGTAAATTATCAGTAGCATTTAATACACATGACCTCATTCTCCTCCTTGAAACAACCTTTTAATTTTGTTTTTAGACATCATATCCTCCTGGCTGTCCTGCTGCTCCATTGTACATCAATTTTCAATATTCTTTCCTAATTCTTCTCCAGTTTTTGAAATGTTAATGATGGAAACCAAAGAATTAAATTCATAAACTTAAAAAAAAATCTTCACTTTCTATAATGGTAAATTGTATGCGTTAACTTGACTAGGCCAGGATGTACCCAGATATTTAGTTAAATATTATCCTTAAGGCACTCCTAAGTTTGTCTGTGAGAGTGTATCTGGGTGAAATTAATGTTTGAATCTGGAGACTGGGTAAAGCAGATTGCTTTTCCCAGTGAAGAGGACTCCATTCAATCTGTTGAAGGCTTGAATGGAACAAAAAGTTTAATAGAGAATTTACTCTCTGTCTGACTGTCTTCTAGCTGGAACATTAGTCTTGTCCTGTCCTTCGACTCTGATTGGTATTTGAACTTATATCATTGACTCTCCTATACTATTATCTCCTGAGACACAATTTTTTAAAAACTTATTTTTAAAAATCAAGTGACAAATCAAGACATAGCTTGGCTTCCTTTAACAAAGGAAATCCTTAGACAAGTGGTCATATATAATAAATTATTTGGGGAAGATATCACAGATAATTAAGGTGGAAGAATTAGGTTGACTTCAACAGAAAAGGAGAGCCATCCAAATTTGTTTAATTGAGCTACTTATCACTGTGAACATCTGATGTTCAGTCCTGCTGGGGACCATATGAGGGTGTGCTTTTTTTCTTGCTGTTCAGTTTTAAGATTTCTTTGAATACTTTGGATAACAGTCTTTTATCAGATATTTATTTTGCAAATATTTTCTGCCAGTCTGTGGCTTATCTTTTAATTATCTTGATACTGTCTTTTACTGAGCAGATGTTTTAAATTTGAATAAAGTCCAGATTATCAGTTATTTCTTTTGTGGTTTTGTCACTGGTGTTGTCCCTAAAGGACATCACCATACCCAATGTCATCGAGGTTTTCTTCCAAGTTATCTTCTAGGAGTTTTATAAGTTTGCATTTTACACTTAGGTCTATGATCCATTTTGAGTAATTTTTGTTAAAGGTATAAGGTCTATATCTGGATCCAATTTTTTTTTTTCTTTTTGCAAGTGAATTTCCAGTTATTCCAGCACCATTTGTTGAAGAAACTGCATTTATTCCATTGTATTGCCTTATCTCCTTTGTCAAATGTCAATTGACTATTTATGGGGTTCTGTTTCAAGGATCTCTATGATGTTCCATTGACTCATTTGTCTTTTCTTTTGCCAGTATGACACAGTCTTGATTACTGTAACTTTATAGTGATTCTTGGTGTCATGTATCATCAGTCCTCCAACTTTGTTCTTCTTCAATATTGTATGGCTATCCTGTGTCTTTTGCCTCTCCATATAAATTTTGCAGTTTGCCTATATCCATAAAACACTTAGTGGGAATTTCATTGAAATTGCTTTGAGTCTATAGGTCAAGTTGGGAAGAAATGACATCTTGATATTTTTGAATCTTTCTACCCACGAACACAGAAAATCTCTCCACTTATTTAGTTATTCTTTGATTTTGTTCATTAGAGTAAATGGTGTATTTTTATTAAAAAAAAAAAAGACACCAATATAAAGACAGCTGGTTTCTGGTCATTAAAATGTGTGCTTCTATGTTTCTGTGAAGCAACAGTGAAAGGATGAACTTTTTTTAAATGTCGGATGAATGGCCTGGCCAAATTCTTATAGTATTACAATAGTGAGCCAGAAAATCTGTACTTCAGGTCAATTCAATTGTCTTTGATTTTAGTTGATGATACTTTTAGGTATGACAAATTATTGACTGTCTACTGCATATATTAGTGTTAGTGTCATCTTTCTTCATTTTTTTATGAATCTCCATCATATACAGTGAGGATATGATAATTTATTCAAGGGCATTATATGAGAAAGGTAACATTGTATGCTAAGTTTTGATAATTAGTTTTCTTATTTTTAGATATTAAAAGATGGTATCTTTTGGAGGTTGGGAACAGTACATTTAATTTATTAGAAAAAATAATTTGTCCTTTAGGATGTTACATAATCATACCCTTAAACATAGATTTAAGGAAAACCTTAAATAAAATTATTGCTTTTTTGCAACTTTAAGATGCACAATGTTACTGGATGTAGCAATACAATGACATTCTTATTTGTTTTGTCTTTATAATATTGCCTAGCTTATGCCACAACTAAGCACTGAAATTTACTTAGTAGCCAAAATAACTCTTGAGGCAGTGTAGAATATGGCAAGGAAGGACAATATGTAAGGATATTTTACCTGATAAGCAGAGAATTACTAAAAGAATAACTGTTTATTGCCCCCTCCTTTTTTATTTAAACAAATCATCAACCAAGTGTTTTGTAACAGGAACTTAAGACAGGGAGTAGGTAACAACGTTTTATATGTTAGGATAAAGACCAAAATAGCTGGCCTGTCTTAAGCCCAGGCAAAATAATCCAAAGCAATGGAAATTGTTAACTTTGTTGAAATACAAGTACACCTTGGAGATATCAGGGATTCAGTTCCAGATCACTACAATAAAGCGAATATCACAATAAAGTGAGTCACACAAGTTTTTTTGGTTTCCCAGTTCATATAAAAGTTATGTTGACACTGTACCATAGTCTGTTAAGTGTGCAAAAATATTTTAAAAAACAATGTACGTACCTTAAATTAAAAATGCCAAATTGCTAAAACATGCTAAATATCATCTGGGCCTTTAGCAAGTTGTAATCTTTTTGCTGGTGGAGGGTCTTGCCTTGGTGTTCATCACTGCTGACTGATCTGGGTGGTGGTTGCTGAAGATTGGGGTGGCTGTGGCAGTTTCTTAAAATAAGACAACAACAAAGTTTGCCACTTAGATTGACTCTCCTTTCACAAGTGATTTCTCTGTAGCATGCAATGCTGTTTGATACAATTTTACCCACAATAGAACTTTAATATTGGTGTCAATCCTCTCAAACCTGGCTGGAGCTTTATCAGTGAAGTTCATGTAACATTCTAAATCCTTTGTTGTCATTTCAACAATCTCAACAGCATTTTCATTAGGAGCAGCTTCCATCTCAAGAAATCACTTTATTTGCTCATCCATAAGAAGCAATGCTTCATCCATGAAACTTTTATCTTGGGGTTGCAACAATTCAATCACATCTTCAGGTTCCACTTCTAATTACAGTTCCCTTTCTATGTCTACACTCATATTTTGAACCCCTCAAAATCATTCATGAAGGCTGGAAACAACTTCTTCCACACTCCTGTTAAGGTTTTGACCTCTTCCCAGGAATCATGAATGTTCTTAGTGGCATCTCTAATGTTGAATCTTCTCTAGAAGGTTTTCAATAAACTTTGTCTAGATCCATTAGAGGAATCATATGTATGGAGGCTATAGCCTTAAAATATATTTCTTAATTGGTATGACTTAAAAGTTGAAATTATTCCTTGATCCACGGGCTACAAAGTGAATTTTGTGTTTGCAAGCATGAAAACAACATGAATCTCATTGTTCATCTCCATCAGAGCTCTTAGGTTACCAGGTGCATTTTCAATGAGCAGTAATATTTTGAAAGGAAACTTCTTTCTGAGTAATGGACCTCAACAGTGAGCTTCAAATATTCAGTTGTAAAGAGATGTGCTCTTATTCAGCTTTTGTTGTTTATTATTGGAATATAGGTAGAGTAAATTTAGCATAATTCTTAAGGGCCCTGGGATTTTTAGAATGGTAAATGAGCATTGGCTTCAACTTCAAGTTGCCAGCTGCATTAGCCCTTGACAAGAGAGTCAACTTGTATTTTGAAGACAAACATTGATTCTCCTCTCTAATCATGAAAGTTCTAGATGACACCTTCCAATAGAAGGCTATTTTACCTACACTGAAACTCTCTTGTTAGGTGTAGCCACCTTTATTCATTGTCTTAGTTAGGTCTTCTGGATACCTTGCTGCAGCTTCTACATCAGCACTTGCTGCTTCACCTTGTACTTTTTTGTTAGGGAGATGTCCTCTTTCCTTCAACCTCATGACCCAAACTCTGCTAGCTTCAAATTTTTCCTCTGAAGGTTTCTCACCTCTCTTAGCATTCATAAAATTGAATACAGGGCACTGCTATAGCTTAGGCTTGGCTAAGGTAATGTTGTGGCTGGTTTGATGTTCTATCCAGACCACTACAACTTTCCCCTTATTGGCATTCACTGCCAATACTTTTATACTTTCTTCTCATTCATGTGTTCACTGGAGTAGCATTTTTAATACCCTTCAAGAACTTTTTTGACCTACATTAATTATGAAATGATTATCACAGTAAGTTTAAGGAACATCACCTCGTATAGATACAAAATTAAAGAAATAGAAAAATATTTCCTTGTGATGAGAACTGTTAGGATTAACTCTCATCAGCTTTCATATATAATACACAGCAATGTTAATTATATCAATCATTTTGTATATAACGTCCCTGTATTTATCATATAACTGGGAGTGTTTGCCTTTTGAGTGCCTGCATCCAATTCTCCCTCCCCCACCCCCTGCCTCCGGTAACCACAGATCTGATTTTATGTCTGTTTCTATTAGTTTGTTTGTTTGTTCTTAAAGTATGATTCACCCAGAACACTATCTTAGATCCTGTTACACAACATTGTGATTCAATACTTCTATACATTTCTTCTTGATTTTAGAGATTCTGTAGGTAAGAAATCAGAGGTCTTTCTTTTCTTTTCTGGTAGGTGGTCCAATCGTTCAAGTTTTTGGTTTTTCTTACCTGAGCTGCCTCTGGTTATATTTGAGAGTTGTCACTTTCCATTCTCCACCATATTTGTCAGAAGTTTCACCCCATGTCCTTGCTATCACTTCTTGTGCCTCCAAGGTCATTGGTGCCTTGCTGCTTCCAGTGTCATTGGCATCAAAGCCTGTGGCACCAGGATCATGTACTCTTCCACCATATCTGGGAAATACTGAGTCACAGGTTCTGCCTCTGAAAGGTGATGGGAAATGGGGGGTATCCAGGGTTGCATGGGTACCTCTGTTGTGCCTATTGCTGTAATATTCATGGGTTTCACTGCTGTGGGTTGGCGATCAAGGGGCCAGGTCACACATGCCTTTGTGACTAGAGGCATGGGGTCCCAGACACGATTGCTTCCCAGTTACCTATAGCCACAGGTGCCACTGCTGCCAGGAGTTCAGTGTCATGTACACGCCCTCCATTGATGCTCCTGGGTTCTCTGGGGCTGCAAGCTCATCTGTCATGGCCAGAGGGCCAGAATTGCAGGCAGCACATTTACTCTTCCTCCAGTTCTACCTCTTCTATTTGTTCCAGTTGATCCACTGTTAGATGTACAGAAATGTGGAATTCTCTGATATCCTGTTGTTTTGGGCAGATGTACCGTTGTTATGTTGTAGTTGTTTTACAGGTTGTAGATTAAAGGGTAGAGACAAATGGAATGAGTCAGTCTACCATGACTCTGACAACACTTTGCATTTACAACTTGGCTAACTGGTGCAAGAGTCTTAGCTTCTGGCCTGTTTCAGCTTTCGACATGCCTTCCTCACTGAGCTTAATCATTCCTAGATTTTGATTTAAAGTGAGAAATGTTCAACTCTTGCTTTCACTCAGTTAGATGCCATTGTAGGGTTATCAACTGGCTTAATTTCAATGCTGTTGTGTCTCAAGGAACAAGGATGCTTGAGGAGAGAGACAAGGCAGTGAGTGGAGCAGTTAGATTACACACAAAGTTTATTAATTAAGTTTGCCATCCTGTATGGGCACAGTTTATGGTGCCCCAAAACAATTACAATAGTAATATCAAAGATCATTGATTACAGATCATCATAACAAATACAATGATGAAAAAGTTTGAAGTGTTGTGAGAATTATAAAAATGTAAAACAGAGACACTAAGTGAAGAAATGCTTTTGGAAAAATAGTGCCAATAGATTTGCTTGATGCAGGATTGCCACAAATCTTCAATTTGTAAAAAAAAAAAAAAAAAAAAAAGCAAAAAATGCAATATCTGCAAAGCACAGTAAATTGAGGCACTATAAATTGAGGGATGCCTGTAGATTAACTATAAATCTTTCAAAACTTGGAGATGTTTATGTTCAAAAGATGATGCTTCAAATAAAGATGTCTGTTAATACAGAGTGATTATGCCATAAATATTTTTGTCACATAAATAAAGAAACAAACAAATCCATCCAGGATGGCTTTTGAGAGAAACTGTTTAAAATACAGCAAATGTAACCCTACTAAGGAAAACAAATGGATATTTAAGTAAAACTCTAAAAATGTAATTCTACTTTTTATTCTGTCTGAGAGTTTTGTACTCAAAAATTCTAAATTCTCACTTTATGATGAAGCAAGTCATATCTACATGTGTACAACCAAGGTCTAATTCTTTTGACAAAGGAAAGGAACACTAATTTTTACAAACAAGTTTGAGAACAAAACCATGTTTCTACGAAATGAGCCAATTATCCAGGGAAGAATTAATCCAAATCCTCTAAAACCTAGAAGAGGCAGTCAGTTATTGATTTTAAAAGATGTATGTTTCATCCTCTTTGTTCTTCCTACACCTGCTTTCCCTAACTGTTTATAATTTAGGGATAATAGTAGTATAACTTACTATACTGCTGTATCAGGAGGTATTAAACATATATTACTACAATATATGGCTAGTCACAATCTTAATGAACTATTTTGTTGCTATTATGCCAGATACACACACACACACACACACACACACACACGTATATATGCAAGTTCTTAGGTAATAAGGCAAACATTTTCTATAAAATCTATCAAGAGAAACTTACATTCAGAGTAAGTGAATTTGGAATATTCTAAATTTCAGCTCTCTTCTTATAGGTTAAGTTCGTAAATTTCTCAAAAAGAGACATTTTCAACATATTGCTTAAAATTTGTTGCATTCCTATGATTTGTTTCTGAAGACAACAGTGACAGAGATCTAATCATTATATATCCAGATAAATGCCCATGCTTATAATAAAGAGATAAGCATGGAGATATCTTTATCTCCTTTAAAGATAAAGAAATCGTTCTTGGTTTGGGTCACAGAAATCAGATGACAAACGGAATGGAAAGTGTCACAATAAGATATACATGATATGATGCCACTATAATTCGACCACCTTAAGAAGTGGACCTGTGACAAATGTATCTAAACTTCTAAGCACAAAGAGAAAGTATAACTCCAGTGCCAAGCCTAAATGACAAAATGTCATTGGTACAGCAGACCACAGATTCAGGCATGAGGCCCCGGAAGGAATGATACCCGAATCTGAGAGGACAGCTGCTACAGCATTCAGTTCATCTTAAGTAATGGACTAATTAGTCATTAAAAAATGTTCTGGTTAAAAAAAATTAATGTGCATGTGTTGTGTATGTGTACTTATTTTCAAAGGGTTTTGAAATGTTTTCTACCACATATTTCTATTCTATGTGTTAACGTAGACACTAACAATCATATTGAACAAAATGTACTGATATATGGCCCTAAATTTTTAAAATTTTCTGCCATTCTTATTTAAATTTAAAGACCTAGGTGGTGGTGAATGATTATCATTCAGCATATTTTTATATTCATCATAGTTAGTATAATATAGTATATATTTATTCTGAGGTGGAAGTTGCAGTTTTAAAATTATATTTAGAAAATTGTAAATCATACATTCTTTTCTCTTAACTTATTCTAACATATTTAAGATACTGTCAGTCAATATATTCAGAGAACATAATTTGATTTTAATATCTGTTTAAGACAAGACAATTGAGTAAATAAATCTCAACAAATATCAATCAATATATTCTAACCACATGTGGATGACTCTGGAAATGATCATGTTTCCATAGGCATGTTTAATTTTATTTGTTTTGTTTGTTTTTTGTGTTTACTAAAATATCATTTAATGTTGTATTATAATGTAATAGATTATGTGTCACCCTATGGAGCTTTATATTCTTCTTCTGGAAAGGCAGAAAAAGAATAAGATGGGTGTGGGGCAGCTAGTTGTTATATGAGACTTGGAACAAGTAACCAGTAAAATGAGCAGCACATCTACATCCAAAATTCCTCCTCAGGGTTATGCTATCAAATTTAATTTTTTTTTCACTTCCATTTATTGAACTTCTATAGAATATGGTTAAAGGAAACTCTTACATAAAAAATGTTAGGTCTAAACACTACAAATAAAAAGTAAACTAATCCACTAAGTTTATTAATGACTCAGTGGACACTAGAGAAATATTTTTACTTATCATCTTGTTTCATATCTAGATTTACAAAGCATTTAACATAATACACATTAATATGTCAATATACTGTGTGTGGTATTTGAGATCTAGTTAGCATTTTTATTGAACTCCTGTGTAACATTTTCAGAAATGAACTGTTATTAATTACCAATATAAAGCCATACTTTGATACCATGGGTCACTATTAAATGGGTCATTTCAGCAGTAATAGCTCTTACTAAGAGCAATAATTCAATTTCAGCAGATTTCAGTGTTAATAATTAAAGTGTGCATGTACCACAACATATTTGTCATGGTAACTAGACAGCATAAGACATTAACATGATTCTGCTCTTGATGAAAGACACCACTCCATTCCACTGCTATTTTCAAAAGAATTTCACTTCTCTTAATCTAGTCTAATTAAAGGAAACTGGTTATTTACCTGTCATGTAAAAATAATAATTTCATATCTTAACAGTAATCTTGGAAGTTATGATTGCTAAATTTGCCAGTAGGAAATATTGTATATAATTTATTGTCGTTTCATTAGTTCTGCAAAACCTACTATCACTGGCATCATTAAGGACCACAAACATTCGTCTGTGCATATTCATCTTCAAGAAATCTCAAATGTAAAATCTTGTGCAAATTTCTTTCTCTACAGCTCTTATTTTCCTGCAGCCTACCCTGTATTCTGAAGAGTTACCTAGTAAATTTGTGTAGCATGTTATGTGATAGCAGCTCTGAAATTATAGCTTTGTCTCAGTTTAGCTGTGGGATCTAGAAAAAATTTACCTAGTCTCCCTGAGCCACAGTTTTCTCTTGAGTATCATTTAAACTTTTCTCCTCCTGGCTTTGAAATTCTATGGTGTCACTTAATCTCTAATATTAGACAGAATAAAACTAGAATTAAAATAGTCTCAACTCTAAGAAGTGTACTTTGACTGTATATGATAAACATCATTACATATTATAAGTATGTTAATGAAATATGTTTTCTTATCCTTAGATATATGACAATATCACTCTTTTAAGCTATTTAAAAGGAAATAAATATAGAATTTTTAAAATCTCCTTTATCCCAAAACTATTATTTTATATCTTATAGAAAAAGCATAGAAAATTTGTGAAGAGTGGTAGGAGGTTTAACAATGAGTGGTCCATCTTCTCCAAAAGTTCACACCCCAGGCTCTTTGTAGAGAAGAATCATTTTATTTTCAGTTCATACATACACACTCATCAACACACAGTGTTCTATTTTAAAGTATTGTTTTGTTGTAAAATGAAATTAGTAATGTTATTTTTCTAACCCAATTGCCAATACTTTATTAGAACTATGAAGAAAACACTATATATATATATCTTCTAAATGTATTTGAATATTATTTTTATCATCAAGCAATCAGCTAGCCATAACTAAAATATCATGAGGTCAGCCACCATGACATTTGTAATCAGATCCCTGAAGGTAGAAAGGCTTATCTCTACTGGAATGTAAATATAAGACTAACATTGTACTTGTCACTAGTAGGTGAGGGTAATGTCATTGTTGTCTGTCTGGTTTCATTATGAGGCTTTGTTCCTAGGAGAACTATAATTTTCTTTATGTATTGTTTCTTCCTTCACTGATCCATGTGCCTCACTAGAAGCTAAAATCCACCCTAGATAAAGTGTAGTCCTGATTACTCTAAGACAGTGTTTCTAAGCCTCAGCACTATTGACATTTTGGGCTGGATAATTCTTTCCTATGAGGGGCTGTCCTGTGCATTGTAGGTTGTTTTTCACTCTTCCTGACCTCTACCCACTAAATGCCAGTAGTATTGCTCTAATTATCACAACCAAAAAAAGTCTCAGATATTGTCATATGTCCCCTCAAGGGCAAAATCACCCCCAAAGTCACATCACTGATCTGAGAACATTCTAAATACTTCCCAATTAACTGCTCATAAATGTGTGATCATATACAAGAGGGCTTCTGGAAAGATTCTGGGAAAAAATTTCAGCACTTCTAAGAGGGCACAATAGAGAGAGGTCATTTCTCTTCCTCCTCTGAATATTGTAATGTCTGGAGGTGGTGCCTGGATCTGCTGCAGCCAGCTTCCTTTATATCTGAAGGTGAAGCCAAGGTTATGGATGGTGAGTGAATAGATGGGAAGCTTCTGATATATACTAAAGCCATCAGGTAGTTAATGAATCAGCCATCATTCAAGCTCACATTTGGACTTTTACTAATGTGATGGAGGTTATTTCTTTAGTCTATAAGCCAACGTGATTTTTGTTTTGTTATTTAGAGGATACATTTTATGTATTAGCAGAAGGAAATACTATAAAATTTACTTTGGGTTTTACAGATCTTTTCTTTGGCTTCCCCTAATCCCTACCCCCCAACCTCCTGAAGGTTTAGAAGTTTTAAAAATCTAAACCAAAATTATCACTTTTATTCATTTTATTTGGGCTTTTTAAATTTAGCAAAATGAAAAAAAGTACTCTTTTGCTACCAAAATTAAGCTGATTAATATTAAGTTGAAAATTCATGACTCAGATAGAAGACATTTAAAAATATGTCTTTAACAGGTTTGAGGAGCAACACACATCAGTTTCAATGAAAGCTAATTAGGCTGCAATGTAGTATTTACTCATGATGTAGAGGTGATTTTTTTTCCCCACAGCTTTGACTTTTTTTTTTTTTTATGACAGCTGATTTCAATCTGATTTCAAAGTTTGTAACTTACTTTTCTGGATTAGTTCTAAAACATATTGTTGAAATTCAGATGTAGCAACATGAATCATAGTTCTTCATGGTCTCTAAGCTCAAAAAACAAATTTTGAGGAAGAAGAAATTTCCTTGCCTATTGAGTAAATTGTGACCTTTATCTTAAAAGAAGTGCTGTCCTCCATATGGTATTATTTTCTTTATTTTCAATGAATAAAGATTAAGAAAGTTTACTTTTGTATTCCAGGCCTATACAAGACTAATTTTTTTTTAATTTTTAAATAAAATATTTTTATCTCATTGTTTCAACAAATTATCCCTTTCTGGAGAGCTGATTCATCACCTTAATGTTGCAGAAATCTAACATGAAATCTGGGGAATGTGGGAATCAATATGCACAATACTTTCTTCTTTTTGACTTGTCTTCATCGAATATGTGTGAAAACCCAGATGTAGTCACAAATACAGTCACAAAACAGACCAACAAAAATCTAGTATTAATTTCATTATTAACATATTGCTGAAAAGCTCTTACAAAGGATAATCATTTTCAGGAATCAGCATAGATCTGCAGCTTAAAAATTGCTGTGTATTAAATTGTTACATCTTCTCTGATCTCACCTCTTATCCTTCCATATTATAATCTTTAGTGCCTCAAAATCGACAAAAATGTTGATGCATAGGACTTTTTTGATGCATTGATTATTACATTTTTACTCTCTCTCCCATCTTTGAAAACCTCTTTTCTTTCCCACCCAGTGTATATTCTGGTCATTGGTTATAATAATTTCCTTCTAAACACCATTACATCCTTTCCCCCTTCTCACTTTGTCATGCCTGTTCGGCAAAATCACAATTTTAATTACATCCAATTTTAGGCCACTCTTACTTTGCACTAATACAGCCAAATGTGAGTAGAAAACAAAAACAAAAACAAAAATGAACAAAAGAACACTTTACCACTCTATCTGTTCTCTCTTTAATTTCATTATTGTGAACCTCAAGTGAACCCTGAGTGCTGCCTGGTTACAGTAATGCACTTCTGTATTCTATTCTCTTCTCTCTTCTACTTGTTAACTATTTCATACTCTCCTCCCTCTCCACACCTCCATCACTTCCTCCTCTATCCTAATCTCAGGCCATAACTTTGTTTCCTACTTCCCCAGGAAACATAAATAAGAGATCCCAAGAGATGCCTACTATCATTTATTCTCATCATATAACATAAGCAGCCTTTCCACCCCCTTCAAAATTATTTATTTCATATTCTTGCACATATACTTCATGGAAAATCCATGATTACAGTTAAACTGCCAAAAACCCTGAATTCATGAGGGTTCTTTTTCTCTCACACCTTACACTGAATTTGTCATGATATCCTGTAGGCTCTACCTTCAAAACACATATAGACTCTGATACCAAATTATTATCCTTACTTCCAGCAGTTCACTCTCTTACTGTATCATTTAAACCTCTAGTATTTCTTTATGCTTCTATTTTTGTTCCAGGAATTGTATTCTCAGCAGTTGCTATAGATGTTCTTATATAAACCTTCTGTGGACTCAATGAGTTAACCGAATGTCTTTCTAATAAATTCTGCCTGTATTTTTTATTTTTTCTTCTGATGATTTGAAAGGTTTATTTTACTTTCAAACAATAGTCTTATCCAGATTTTTCAGTGTTTGGTCATGTGATATTTCTATGTTCATTTCTATAGTTCTAATTATACTGTATACATTTCTAGGCAGAAGTATTTTGTTATATATTCACACCATTGCAAATTTTAAACTATTTTTTATTGTTAATATTAATAGTGTTTTTTTAAGTTATCTCCAATAGCAGATAATATTTGTATACAAATCAGAACCTCATCTGAACATCAAATATCATAAACTATAGCAAATATTTGTTTTTTAACTACTAAATCTTTACTGAATAACTAATATGTGCAAATATTGTGCTAAATTCTGGGGATATATTGGCTTACAGTACAAGGTTTCTGATCTCAAGGAAAATATTATGAAAAAGGTAGGGTAATAGTTACAGTAGAGTATATAATAAGTACTTAAATGCATGTATTTCAGTGAAGGTAATTAATTGGAGTGTTATGAAAGCTTATAAAAATGTCCTTTTCAATTCCACACTAAAGAATTGATATGGGGCTTCCCTGGTGGCGCAGTGGTTGCGCGTCCGCCTGCCGATGCAGGGGAACCGGGTTTGCGCCCCGGTCTGGGAGGATCCCACATGCCGTGGAGCGGCTGGGCCCGTGAGCCATGGCCGCTGAGCCTGCGAGTCCGGAGCCTGTGCTCCGCAACGGGAGAGGCCACAACAGTGTGAGGCCCGCATACCACAAAAAAAAAAAAAAAAAAAAAAAGAATTGATATGACTTCTTTGGACAGATTAATTTAGAAGAGGAGGAAAGGCACCATGCGGAGGCAGCAAATAAGTGACTCTGCATTGGGAGATGACACAGTAAGTAGGGGAGAGCTAGGGGCTGAGATATGAGAAGAAGCCTATTCCAGCTCATATCTGTTCTCTAGCAGCCATCCAAGACCAAACAAGATAATGGAAACTCTTCTTTCAGTATTTCATATCTAATTTCTTTATTGTTTTCAGAGATAATAGCCTGAATTTCTTCTCTGCCAATATTTTTGGTTATCTATCACATGTTACATTCGTTTCAGATTACAGCTTTAACACAGTGGTTTTCTGCATTCACAGTGAAACACGTTATTCTTCCCATAATCTTGACTGTTAATGCTCATAATTAGTCGCTTTCTTCTTAATGGATTCACTGAAAACTAGCACTTTAATTACTGCAAAAGAAGTGCCTACAAATAGCCCAAAGCAAAGGGAAAAGTTGTAAGCTACAACCATTTTAACTGATGAAGGGGCCACAAGGGTAATACAATCCTTATAAGTAATGAATAGCTTATAATTTTCATATCTCCTTGTTTTAATTATTATTCATTCAATAAACATTAAAGGCTAAACTATTATATTTATATCATACCATAATCGCATGGTATGTTATTATGTCATATCATACTAAACTACATATAAAACCCCTACTTAGCATCTGAGAATGTGAAACTGCCATGTTCCCCCATGAGATAAATCCTTAGAAGAGAAAATTATATCACATAATTTGTTTTTTTTCTGTTCTGCGTGTTCTGAAATGTGAAGTTCAGATAAATGTAGTGTGTCTTACAAAACATGCACTAAGAAAAGAAACAAGAGGTCGGAACATACATTGTTCATTGGAAAGTGACCTAAAAGCTTCAATTCAGTTTCCGGCTCCCTCTCTTATTATATGTATTATCTTTGATAATCCCCTTGCGTTTATGAAAATTTTGAATCTGTAGTAGTAGTAATAGTAATAATAAATTTATCATAGAATTTTATACTATCTACTTTTACTTTGTGTCACACATTATTTTTCTTCTCTATTCATCTGGCCCCTTTCCACTTGCTTTTACTTCTTCCTCTGTTCACAAAAAAGAAAAACAAAATGATAGTTTGCCAGATGATACAAATATATCAATTACTATTTTCCAGAAATATTAGGATAAAACACATTTTGTTCATATCCAAAAATATAACATCAATAATTATTTTTCTTATAAAGGAATCTAAAATGTATGCATATTTTCTTTGAAATGCGTATTTTGCCATGTGATATCTTTATTATTCAGCATCTCTCTTACTTAAGAACAAACCTTACTATAACAACCTTTAGATTCTGATTCAGAAAATTATATCTTGGATTTCTAAAGAAGGAGTTTGATTATGCTACCTAAGTGGCATTTTTTCTTGAGGAACTATATAAGGAATATTTTTTATTAATCATGTTGCATATTCTCACCAATTTTTTTCACCAATTTGAATACCCAAAATTATTGGGGTGTTCTTAGTATAATCTTTACTTTTGTTACCATTTCCAGACTAATGCTGGTTCTTCTTTCTCAATTGTATTTGTTTAATGTATTCTGATTATGCATTATATAAAAAATGCAATGGGCAACTTGAGTGCTGAAAAATGGCACTGAGAAATGGTACACATTTTAACTTGGATGGTCTTAAGCATTATTCTTAAAATAGCTCTTTCATTAGCAACTTTAGTGGATTATCATATTTTAAAAGGGATACACAGGAAAAAGAGTCAGGAAAGTATTAAAAATATATCTTATTAACCATAAGTTTTGGAGAAATACAGAGCCTAATTTTAGTTATAAGACTTATAATCAAAGCAGAACATTTTTATTAAGATGTGATTTCTGACGCCCTGTGCAGATGTGTAATCAACATTCTTTCTGCTTTAATTCTCAGTTTACAGAAGTAAAATGTCTGCTAATGTTTGAAGATACATTTGTTTAAAATGCTGTTTTTGTGTAAAGTGGTCTAAAGGAAAACAAAACAAAACAAAAAATTGTGACAGGTTCTCAATATATTATTCCTTTCTACCTAATATTGTATAAAGATTTAGTGAAATGACACTTCTGTATTTTCCTTTTTCTTTTTTCCTATGACTGCTCTTCCACTTTTATCCTTTTATGAGTCTTACATGAATCAAACAGAGATCAAAGTGGGAATCCAATTTGAATGATAGGCACCATTATAATCTTAAAATTGCTCTTCTCCTTAGATAACACTAAGTGCTCTCTGATTGGGTCAAGATAATCATGCCTGGCTCCAGAAGCTTTACAAGACATATCTCAGCACTCATACAGTGAATGTTGAGTGTGCCTCATAATGTTTTTTAATTAGACAGGCATAGAAACATCAGACTATAAATTAGTTCCTGGATGAGACTACTAAAATAATCTGGTTAATAGTGTAATGTTTCTTATAGAGTTGTAATAAACCATCTATTAAAAAATAAAATCTCACTTAAATACAACATAATCACACAGAAAAAGAAAACAAATAAAAAAATAACTTGTAGTAGATAGCACAATTAGTCATTACCAACTCACAACAAGTAAACATCTGCTACCAAGTCCAAGCTAGTATTGGTCACCACAAGACAGGACAATAAACCAAAAGATGAGGTGTTGGGGCAAGAGACAGCAACTTTATTCGGGAAATCAGCAGACTGAGAAGATGGAGGACTAGTGTTCCAAAGAACCATCTTACTGGAGTTAGAATCCAGGCTTCTTTTATACTAAAAGGGGAGGGCATGTGGCTGGCTGTTACAAACTTGGTGCCAGCCAGACTCCAGAGGGAATGTGATAATCCTCTGTTTTTGTAGCTGTCCACATAGGTCTGCTCACAATGTTCCTGTAAAACACCAACAAAACAGATGTTATTCTCTGGTCTGCAACTTTCTATCTCCATATGAATGAAAAGTGTTATACCTTTGAAGCCTAGGAGGCAGACCATTGAGAAATGGCTATTATGTACATTTCAGGCTATAGGCAATGTTCCATTACAAAGGTGCAGAGCTAGCATGACTAAGCACAGGCAATGGAGCACAAGCATTAGAGCTAAAAGGACAGATCCAATACGGAGTTAGGTTTGTTCTTCTCTGTTACACATCCATTTCAAAAAAAAGTGACATCTTATTTTAATGTCTCAAATTTCCTTCACAGCTAAAACTTGGAGGTATTAAATAAGTCTCAAATGTCAGGAAAATTATGAGGACAACGTAGACAGAAATCACTGATCAGATCCCCATAGGTTGATACTACTACAATAATGTCAGAAAGAATAGTTTTAAATATGATTTCAAACTTCGTTATGAATATGGTCTGTATTGAGCAAAATATTTTTGAGCAAGTTTCTAAACCTCAACACTACTGAAATTTTTTTTAATGTCATAAAAACACATAACATAAGACCTATCCTTAATACATTTCTTAAGTGTATATGTACACTACAAAGTTGTAGACTTCAGGCACAATATTGTACAGCAGTTTACTAGAACTTATTCATTTCACGTAACTGAAATTTTATACACATTGGACAGCAACTCCCATTTTCCCCTACCTCCAGTCCCTGGAAACCACAATTCTACTGTCTTTCTACAATTTTGACTATTTTAGATACCTTATGTAAGTAGGATTACGCAGTATTTGTCCTTCTGTGACAGACTTATTTCACTTAGGAGAATGTCCTCCAGTTCCATTTATGTTGTTGTATTATGACAGGCTTTCTTATTTTTTTAAGGCTGAATAATATTCCATTATATGTATAAACCAGATTTTCTTTATGCATTCATCTGTTGATAAACATTAGTTGTTTCCATACCTTAGCTATTGTAAATAAAGCTGTTCTGAAGATGGGTGTGCAGATATCTCTTTGAGACCCTGATTTCAATTCTTTTGGATATATGACCAAAAGTGGGGTTACTGGATCATGATAGTCCTATTTTTAATTATCTGAGGAAACTTCATACTGTTTTTCATAGTGGTTGCACCATTTTACATTCCCATCAATGGTATACAAGCATTCCAATTTCTCTACATTCTCATCAACATTTTTTATCTTTTGTTTGTTTTTATAACAGCCATCCTAACAGGTGTGAAATGATATCTCATTGTGGTTTTGATTTGTATTTTGCTGATGATTAGTGATATTTAACATCTTTTCATATAGCTGTTTGTCTTTTGTATATCTTGTTTAGAGAAATTTCTATTCACATTTTTCACCCATTAAAAAAAAACAAATTGGGTATAGTTGATTCACAATGTTGTGTTAGTTTCAGGTGTACAGCAAAGTGAATATGTTATACATATACATATATCCACTCTTTTTAAAGATTTTTTTCCATATAGTTCATTGCAGAGTATTGAGTAGAGTTCCCTGTGCTATATAGAACGTCCTTATTAGTTATCTATTTTACATATAGTAGTGTGCATATGTCAATTCCAGTCTTCCAATTTATCCCTCCCCCCCTTACCCCCTGGTAACTATAAATTTATTTTCTACATCTGTACCTCTATTTCTGTTTTGTAGATAAGTTTACATTTACCCCTTTTTTTAGATTCCATATATAATTGATACCATATGATATTTGCCTTTCTCTGTCTGACTTACTTCACTCAGTATGACAATCTCTAGGTCCATCCATGTTGCTGCAAATGGCATTATTTTGTTCTTTTTCAGAGCTGAATAATATTCCATTGTATATATGTACCACATATATCCATTGTATTTGATTGTTTATATGTACCACATATTCCATTGTATATATGTACCACATATACCCCATCTGATAAGGAGTTAGTATTTTGGATGCTAACCCCCATCAGAGATATGCATTGCAAATATTTTCTCCCATTCCATAGATTAACTTGGTTGGTTGTTTCCTTTGTTGTGCAGAAACGTTTTAGTTTGAGGTAGCTCCACCTCTGTTTTTGCTTTTGTGCTCTTTTTCCTTTGTTCTTGGTGTCCTTGGCATGCCACTTCTTTCAGGACTCTATGAAGGAAGACAGAAACCATCCCTTTGGGCAACTCATTAGAAGGTCAGGATGTTGGAGGACTGTTCCAGTCTCTTTATTCTCAAATGAATTTGGGGGCCAAGGTAATTTCTCTTGGCACTCAACTGTGTCAGTTTGGTATAAGGGTCGACATGTTAAAGTGAAATCACTCACCTTACTCATTTCCATGCAGCTATTTTTAGGTTTGTGCTTATCTGAGGACTGAAACTTCTTGACTAAATCCTGGAATTCTCAGAAGGTAATTTGGTTCATATATTGTTGTTAAATCAATGTTTCTGTGAGAAACTACACCTGGGATTTCCTCTTCTGCCATTTTGCTGACATAACTTCCTATATATCTTTGTTTACTCCTTTGAGCTATGCACATTCATTCATGTGATTTTTTTGTATACTTGGATATAGAATGAATTGTTAAAAGATAAACTGAAGCATATTAAATTTTTTAAGAGTTTATTTGAACATTTATCTATTTGAATGGGCCACCACTAAATCAGAAGTGGTTAAGAGTGCTCCACCCATACAGGCTAGGGGAAGGATATAGAGAAAATGCCAAAGCATAAAAAGGAAGTCATTTGATTGGCTATAATTTAAAGTCTAATTGGCTGTTAGTGATTGGTTGCTCTTAGGTTTTGATTTCTAAATATCTAGAGGCATTTATAGGCTTAGATTTTGGTTTGCATATGTAAGCCACTAGGGCATTAGAGCCACCTCAGTCTAAAGGTCTCCTTGTTTAATTAACTTACCAATAGAAATATACGTAAACTGCATGCTCTTTAAAATTAAATCTACCTAGAAGAAAAGATTATGCTTGAAATGATGCATAAATTTTCTAGTTCACTAAATATAACTCATTGATTAGTCAGATTTTCATCTGAATGAAACCAATGTGAATTACCAAATGTCACAGTCATCTGAATATTCATATATTTTATCAGAGTTTTATAAAAATAATAACTTTTCACATGACTGGGAATAATCAGATAAAATTAATTCCTTCGTTAAATAAAATATATTGCCTATATACAAAAGAGAACCTCAGTTTCTTATACTGTTTTGTACTATAGTTTAATTGTATTGTGTTTTGAACATTTAGAAAATTGTAATTTAAACATGAGGTATTAGATCATAAAATTATTTCTACTGATTATTATGAAGGTTTTTACTACATGCATAATAAATCTTTATTTTTAACATGAACTTAGAATCCAAAATGAAAAACACTAATAACTAATACATTCTGGGACCTTTGTTTTTTTTGTGGACTTACAAAATGTATTGACTTTTCTCCTGGGATGATTAGAAATAATTTTAAATTAAATTGCTTTGCAAGAATTAACTAAAAATCAAATTTTTCTTACAGAAAATATTTCCTTTATAATTCTCTAACTTTAAAAGACCCACTTCTCTTTATATTTACATGAAAATACTTTTATTTTTCATAAGATTTAAGAAAACAACTCGGTAGTTTGGGGATACCTGAATAATATAAAAAGGCATGAAATAAAACTATTGTGTCTCCATTTTGTTGGATAATTTTAAAAATATGCATTTTTTTAAGTATAAATAAGTGTGTCAACTTAAAATTTATGTTTTCTTACATGTTCACAGATAACTTGATATACAATATAAATTTTTAGTTTAATTTTCTTTATTTGCTACCAATTTATATACTGTTGTTAATGAAATGTTATCATAAACTGATTTATCTATTTATCTATTTAAATTTCAAATATATAGCATCATATAGTGAATCAAAAATGAGAATAAGGAAATAATTTCTCACAACAATGTTTAAAATATTTTAAATTTAAACATATATCTACTGAGGATGAACTGTATATTCAAGAGTTTTGTTATAAAAAATATATAAAATATATATTTATGTATATTTATAACTAAATCACTTTGCTGTACACCTGAAACTAACACACTATTGTAAATCAACTATATTTCACTAATTGTTTTTTAATTACAAATATGCAATTATGATGAATTTAATTTGCAAAAAAATAGGAAATAAAATATATTTATATGCCCTGATTTATTCCTGCACACATTCATCCAGGAAATATCTATTGGCAACCACTCTGTGACAGAAACTGAAAATTAGAAATGTCTGATGAGGAAGATATCATAAAGTTCTAAGTGGATTGTTATTTTTCTGGTTTCTTAAAAATCTATTCTACATTCAGTTTCCTATGCAGAATCTCACTGCAGAGATCATAATACTCTGCTTTTCCTCTCCAAATATTAGAGACATAGATGCTCTTTAAATATTGAAAAAAGGAAAGAATACCAAGATATTATGTAGTTCATTGGACAAGTAGTTGCTGTGTCTTCTCTAAGCCTCATGCCTGCCCTAAAGTTATCTTCTGAGTTTGACAACCTTATCATCTGTATTTGCTTTCAAGACTGATGACTCTTTTTAAACATATTAAGAATACTTAATGAGACTCCTTTCTGGAGAATAAACTTTTATGTTGAGAGGACAAAATATAGGCACAAGCTTCTACATTTGCTGATCATTGGTGAAATTTAGTAAATGCCTTAACCACCTCATTTTATTCTAGGCTTATTAAGCTCAGTGTGTTTTAGCTACTACTTCACTTTCATTAGAATTTAGCAATTCTTTTGTTCAATAAGGATGTGAGTGTCTACTTCAAGTTCTAGCTGAATGACTGACTGACTGACTAACCGGCATAGGCTAATTATTTCCTTAATTTGAGGCATAGAATTACAGTGTATGTGGAATAATAGAATACATTGACATTGTAAAAGAACTAGTAGAATATGAAAGGGAAAAAATCACGTTTAAAAAATAATTAACAGTGCTTAGCAGTGTGCTTAAAAATGGTTTTGAATAAAATTATACTCCATAGAACACTTTTATATACTGCATCTAATTTAAGAAATATAAACAATTGTTTCAATTAAATACATCTAAACATTTTCTTAAAAACAGTTTTGGGGGACCATTAATATATGTATTTAATGTGAATGTTTTCTATGCACCAGGCACCTTTCTCAGAACTTCAGATATATTAGTGAAAAAAGACCAAACTCTTGTTTCTTGGAGCTTATATTCTAGCCATAGTAGATAGATAATAAATAATACAGGTAATAATTAAGTTATTTCTTGTATTAAAAAGTTAATGAATGCTGTGGGAAAAAAAGAAAAAAATTCTAAGTAAGTAGAGTCAGGAGACTTTGGAAAGAAGAATTCTATATGATGAAATGAATAAATTTAATTAACATATATATATTTATGGGCACCCTAAACATAAATATGAAGTGTCTTGTTTTTCCTGCTTTTCCTTAAAAAATAATTGATTTTCCCCTCATTCTATATGAGTGTCTACAGAAATTGATTTCTCCTTATTTGGGCCTACATACCCCAAAAATACAAGGTACTGCCTTTCTACCCTATAATCCTCTCAAATTTAGATGAGCCTTATCTCATTTTTCACTAAAATTAAAGAATCATAAAATATAATCTGTATCTTGACTCTAAGTGAATGTCTCCTATTTGCTTCCATTTTTTTCTTTATTTTTCCTAATACATTCTTTACCCATATATTTAAATTTATCTGCTGACTATTAAAACCCCTTGTATGGCAATTTTAGAACTTCTCTGAGACCCTCTCTCTCCTAGAAAAAAAACAGAAAAACCTCCAAATACCAAAGACCAACATATAAATCATAGTCATTTTCGTTTCTCCAATCACTTTATTCACTACCTGACACAAATGAAGTGATTATTTCAGAATTTGTGTGGTAGAAATGACAGTGCATACAGTGTGAGGGAATAGGGAATCTTCCTCTACATGCTTTATGCAATGTATGTAATAATCTCAGTATTGTTTAAGCTATTTTATATATTAAAGGTGGGCAATGAAATATTTCATAGCCACAGATCCATGCTTTTAGCTACTGAAACTGTAGAAAAATGGAAAATTTCTGAAACCTCACAAAAAGAAGAATCATCTCTCATTCTTTTTCTTTTTTCCTTATTTATTTATTTATTTTTTACTTAAACAATTTAGGATTGACCCTGATATGTAAAGGGTTAGTGAGAGTTAATACTCCACAGCCACACCATCTACTGGAGATGGATGGAATGAAAATCGATACTTGGGGCTTCCCTGGTGGCGCAGTGGTTGAGAATCCGCCTGCCGATGCAGGGGACACGGGTTCGTGCCCTGGTCAGGGAAGATCTCACATGCCGCGGAGCGGCTGGGCCTGTGAGCCATGGCCGCTGAGCCTGTGCGTCCGGAGCCTGTGCTCTGCAACGGGAGAGGCCACAACAGTGAGAGGCTCGCTACCGCAAAAAAAAAAAAAAAAAAAAAAAAATCAGATACTTGTTTCTCTCCATTCAGATTATTTTGTGGTGGTGGTGGTGGTTGGGGAAGTGAGAGGGGTGTTAATAAAACACAATATACTATTTTTTTATGAGCCCTCAATTAAAAATACCTTTTTTTGCTTCAATAACAATTCACCAATGAATGAAATTCTGAAGTCTCTAATTGTATCCTTAGAAGATGCAAGAGTCTGAGGTCATTGAAATTATTCCTTTGATATGCACCTTAACCATCTAGGGCCAATATCTTATTTTTCTCCAGCCTGAATGCCCTCAGGGTGCATAGACTGGAGGTGGCTGCCGTGGCTGATGGCTTGATGGCCATCTACAACATTCTTTGACAGGAGACATTTTTCATCCGCAATAGTGATGGAAATGCTATAAAGAAAATTTTGGGAAACTTAGAAGATTCTTTCCCAGCTACCTAGTATGCAATTTTTGTCTTTTCCTTTTTCATTCCTACTACGTGGAATACAAATGGATGCATGGAGTACTATCTATTACCTATCCTGAATCACCCTTGTGAATGGAAGACCCATGGTGAGGAGGGCAGAACAGAAAGAGAAGGTATCTGATTCCTGGGATTTATGGAACTGATACTGATCAGGACACTGTGGGGCTCCTGGGCACAAAAGCCTTCCTATGTCCCCCATTTCTCTGATTAGGAAATAGGCTTCATTCAGCCTCCATGATCTTCACTGAGTTCCAACAGGCAGGTTTGAACAGTTGTTAATTAGGGAAGGGAGGGGTTGTGAGACAAGGGAGGGACAGTCAAGAGAAACAATAGTGCAGACTTAGGGCAATGTTCTGGCTCCCCATCAACAGATACACACAACTATATCTTTGAGCTGTTATGCAGATACTGAAACCTCCACCAGGTGGGAGAAGTTGACTGTATGCTGCCCACAAGCACAGAGACCCCAGACCAGTTGGAACCAGAACGTTGATGTTGATGATGTTGACTCCCACTTACCTCACCACTAACCAATCAGAAGAATGTCCACACGCTGATCATGCCCTCTTTGCCCATTAATATAAAACTTCCCACTACAGCCTCCAGGTTGGGACACACAGTTTTGAAGGCATTAGCCCACTGTGGCCCTCTTTGCCTGGCAAAGCAATAAAGCTATTCTTTTCTACTTCACCCAAAACTCTGTGTCCGAGATTTAATTCGGTGTCCAGGTACCTAGGCCAGATTTGGCTTCAGAACCACCATATCAGGCCCAGTCTTCTATCTCCAGACTGCTTTCATTTGAAAGACAAATCTTTATATGTTTTAACCTTTCTTTATTTTGGATTTTCTGATACAAATTCCAAAGTATACCCTGCTCAAGATTCAAAATTTCAAGAGATAATGTCCAACTCTTATAGCTTTTAAGTGTCCACACTTCACCTTGCATATAATAAGGTGACTTCATGTATAGTCCCATTTAGAGTTACCATCAGCAAGGAGAGATAATATCCCAAATGAATTGATAAATTTGGATGCTCTTAACATAATATGGGAATGGATGTTTCATGAGCCAAATAACAATCAACATTTATCATAGGTAGATAGGTAGATAGATTACCTCCCTCAAGGGTCCTTATAAAAAGAATAATGTTGGGAGATGCAAGAGGGAGGGGATATGGGGATATACACATGCATATAGCTGATTCACTTTGTTATACAGCAGAAACTAACGCAACACTGTAACTCAATTATACTCCAATTAAGATGTTAAAAAAGAAAAAAGTTTGGGAAGATGGAATTATAAAGTTGCCTGAAAAATGGCAGAAGGTAGTGGAGAAAAAGGGTGAATACACTGTTCAATAAATTTCCTGGTGAAAATGAAAGAAAAAAAGTTTAATTAATGAATGAGATTTGCAAAAGTATTCTTGAAACTAACACAACACTGTAACTCAATTATACTCCAATTAAGATGCTAAAAAAGAAAAAAGTTTGGGAAGATGGAATTATAAAGTTGCCTGAAAAATGGCAGAAGGTAGTGGAGAAAAAGGGTGAATACATTGTTCAATAAATTTCCTGGTGAAAATGAAAGAAAAAAAGTTTAATTAATGAATGAGATTTGCAAAAGTATTCTTGAATTTAAATGAATTTACATGATAAAGCTGATTCTTAAACCAGCTCTCACAGAAGGCGAATGTCATTACCACAAAGTACCTTCAGTAAAAGTAACTCCAAGGAAGATAGTGGTATAATATTGCCCAAAGATGTAGATCTGAGAACTGCTTTAATTCATTGAAGACTTGAGAGAACCCGTATTCTTCAGGAAATGTATAAAAATGCATTTATTTAAACTGAGAGTCCTAATGTATTCTTATTTTCCAACATCAGGAATGGAATCATTCTACATTGGCATAAAATCTTTAAAGAAAGCTACACAGAAATCCATTTCACATTATTTGGTGAAAATATTTTAATGATAAGTGACTAATTATTAGGATTTACACTTGTGATCTTAAATATACTTTGATATTAGTCCTACATTAGGCAATTTATGTACATTTTACAGTTAAGGAAACAGATCAAAAAAGGTTAGAAATAGATTTACAAACCAAAATAGATTTCCCAAATCACAGAGTTGGGAAGTGGAAGAACTAAAATTCACACTTAGATCTATCTGATTACAAAAATTCAACTCTCTTTATTAAAATACCTCCCTAGGTTTTTCATGAGGCAACGAGAGAAAATATTTGAAAATATATAGGACTACAGTATTTCTCAGGAATTGACGTTTGTGAATGAAACTGAGGTCATATATGTATGTAAAACAAGTCGGATATCTTTCCTTCAGTGATATATTCTACACCTGGGAGAACAGACTCTCTCACCATGGACAGTCAACCATAATGTGTTTCTGGTGTATTGGGAACAGCTGGAGCCCAGGCTTGCTACCCCTATACACAAGTACCCCCTCCCATTTTCCAACTCCAGCTGGACATATTTCATTTTCTGAAGGTCATGTTGTGAAAACATTTGGAAGACACTGTCTTATATAACAGAGTGTATTTCTTAGATATTCTTGTTAGGGTTGCCAGATTTAGTAAATATAAATACAAGATATCCAATTAAATTTTAATTTCAGATAAAGCCCACATAACTTTTTCATATTAAGTGTCATATATCCCATGCCATATTACGGAGGGCATATTAACACCAAAAAATGTATTTGTTCTTACTGGGCATCCTGTATTTTAGCTGACAATCCTGATTCTTATAGGTTTTTCCTAGATCATTATGACACTCCCATAGCTGTTTCTATTTCAGTCAGTAATAGTGATCTCAATTTCTAAACCATTTCTGGAACACAGGTGGAAAAACAGGGTGAGACTCTAATGAAAAGGGATATTGCTGAGATGAAGCATTTCATTAATGCCAAGATAGAACATGATGGTAAATGTCTTGCCCATTAGCCTTGTGAGTACACTGAGGTCTCATTGTAATATGACTTTCAAGTTCTAAATACATCACTTAATTACTGGAAAGTTATCACTCTGAATATATTTCTAAAGTGTTTAAGAAAATGACCCTGTGTTTTAGCTTATGTTTGCTCAGAGCAGTAACTTAAAGTCCTAGTGCTCTGAGATTCTCCTCCTGACACCCAGCTTCTGCCTGTGCTATTGATCACCTTTCTGAGCTACATGAGGTCATTCTTTGCTGTTATGCATTCTTCTCTGACTTTCTGGGAGATGAAAATATCTTCCATATTCTATCTTACACCCAGCATGAGCTCTTTCCTTCGTTCCTGAAGAGAGTAGTTTTTCCTTTACTCCCTTCAAAAGATAAGAACATCATAAAGCACTTTCAGTGTGTGCCAAGGTCTGAATCACTTTATTTGAAATAGCACCCCCCGCAGGCCATGTAAATCATGTCTCCTTTCAGCTGCATCCAGTTCGCTTTAGTTCATTTCCCTTCTCCAGTAAAAAGTGAAAGAAAGATAGAGCTTTCAGATCTTACTCCAATAATCAGGAGTCTGCTCTTTTGATTTTTGAAAATCTGAATTATGGAAAAAAAATATTTACAAGCACAATAGTGTTTTAATTCTTATTTTAAAATAAATATTTAGGAATAAAACTTGTTGAGATGAAACTATGCATATAATGATTACAATCGTTTTATATTTTATGGAGAGAAAAATAACTCCTTCAGGAAAACCTTTCATTAACAATATTTTTTAGTTTTAATTTTGAATTAATAAAGGCCATCCCGCTTTTTTTCCCCCTAGAACAAAGATTAAGGCAAGCGCGATGGTAAATTGAGTTCCAACTTTTAGAAAATTGAAAGCATAAATTATACATCACACTTTTCTTTTTCCAGTTTCTTCTCTCATAAACTGAGAAACATCTGAAGTTTCATTTTCACCCAAGGAATTTGCTATGCCTATAATGTAGTTATATCATGCAAGACATCTTGTTCTAATCTATTTATATTAACTTCTGTTTAAAAAATTCTATAATGAATAATTTTCATGAAGTATTGTGTCATTTAATAATCCTTTAGTTTTCTAAGCTGTACAAACAGCTCTATGTTAATATGCAGTGTTGTACAAAAAATAAATAAAAACTTCTGCAAGAACATGATTCATTAATATTTCTTTTATTTTCTTTTTCATAGTTAAGAAAAAGACTTCCGTGCTGCTCTCAAAAGTTGGTTAATGTGTGCTTCCCTGGTGGCACGGTGGTTGAGAATCCGCCTGCCGATGCAGGGGACACGGGTTCGTGCCCCCGTCCGGGAAGATCCCACATGCCGCGGAGTAGCTGGGCCCGGGAGCCATGGCAGCTGAGCCTGTGCGTCCGGAGCCTGTGCTTTGCAACGGGAGAGGCCACAGCAGTGAGAGGCCCGCTACCGCAAAAAGAAAAAAAAAACGTTGGTTAATGTATCTTACGTGTAAGAAAGATAATTTTCCCATGAAAATATCTCCAGATTCTGAAGCTCCCTTTATAAAAAGAATGATTCAGTGGTTCTCAAAAAAATTCCAAAGCAGAGGAGTCAGAAGAAATTCTTGCCAGAACAACTTAGATTTTTTAAAAGTGATATATATAAATATATATATGCAGTTATATACCATTACATACATCATATTTCAATATATTTACAATTATATACCGTTGAAAATGTCAATATTGTAAACTGCAAAGTATTATGACTTTCATTCATACACTCCATAAAAACACATTCCTGCAACTTTTCACATACACATATTCCTAGGCTTTGAGTACAAAACAGCACATGCAAGAAGCATGTCGCTCAGTGAGAATAGTGTCCTGAGGAGAAGCTAAAATTAGATAAACAGTTCCAGGGGTTTTGGCAGAATAAAGCAGGCTAGGGAATAGGGAATGAGGGCATTTTCAATGAAGGGACACTAGATCTCACTAAGAAATATACATTAATGGTGAGATAATTTAGACCAGGCAGGCAAACAGTGTTCCAGGAGAGTGGATAAAAATATGTACGTGCAAATATGTTCTGATAATAGAAATGAATTCCTTAGATTATTGTTAAGCTAGGCCTTAACAAGTGATTCCAGTATTATTTACTATTATACCTCTGCCAGGATATTGTTAATCTTTTTATGATTCAGTCTAAATGTGAATATATGAACAATTTTATGGTTATATATTTATACAAATGCATTCCAACCTGACATAAACTTACTATACTATCTTGTTAGTGAAGAATTCATGTTTTATGAATGTGTCCTATGCTATTCTCAGTTGAACTGTTTTCTTAGTAGAATCCTTTTTGACTAATCTCTAAAGTGTTTTTCTCAGTGTATCTTATTTTGTTTATTTTATATAGATGATTTCTGTGACATTCTATGTCTCATCTATTAAGCTATAAAAGTAGAATCAGCTGATATTTTGTTTTTAAAAGTTATTTAAACATAAAAAGATACCTCTGTCAACACATTTGTAAAATGATATTGTGAAACATGAATTTTGATTGCTGTTCATTTGCTTTTTAAAAATATGAAATACATAAGCTTAAAAATATTCATCTTTTCTGGGACAAGAATAGTTCTACTGTTATGACTCCACTTGCCACTGGTGAAATTAATCTATTTGTCATTTAATGTGACCTACCTTGTCATGGAAGATACTTGCAATTTTCTTCGTCATAATCATAACTAGAATGCTTATTCTTTTGATGGGCTTATAGGATTTCATCATGAACAATCTGATATTATTTTGAACTGGAGAAGGGTGCTTCCCTTGTGCACCCAGTTTAATAAACCTTCTAGGTGCAGTCTCTATCCTGGCTTGCCAGGTCCTACACTAATCACACTAAGCACTGAAGCCTTCATTGTGATTCTGGCATTTCTCATGGCAGATGATAGCATAATATTTCATCAATACTCTGGAAGTTCAATTTTTGATGAAGGTTCCATGAACCCTCTTTAACTCCTTCTTTGGAATTCAGACCCTAGTCAATTAGCTTGGCAATCCCCTCTCCTTTATTTTTTTTAACGTCTTATTGGAATATAATTGCTTTACAGTGGTGTGTTAGTTTCTGCTGTATAACAAAGTGAATCAGTTATACATATATATATATTCCCATATCTCTTCACTCTTGTGTCTCCCTCTCATCCTCCTTATCTCACCCCTCTAGGTGGTCACAAAGCACAGAGCTGATCTCCCTGTGCTATGCGGCTGCTTCCCACTAGCAATCTATTTTCTATTTGGTAGTGTATATAAGTCCATGTCACTCTGTCACTTCGTCCCAGCTTGCCCTTCCCCCTCCTCGTGTCTTCAAGTCCATTCTCTACGTCTGTCTTTATTCCTGTCCTGCCTCTAGGCTCTTCATAACCATTTTTTTTTTTTTAAGATTCCATACATATGTGTTAGCATACGATATTTGTTTTTCTCTTTCTGACTTTATTCACTTTGTATGACAGACTCTAAGTCCATCCACCTCATTACAAATAACCCAATTTCGTTTCTTTTTATGGCTGAGTAATATTCCATTGTATATATGTGCCACATCTTCTTTATCCATTCATCTGTCGATGGACACTTAGGTTGTTTTGATGTCTTAGATATTGTAAATAGAGCTGCAATGAACATTGTGGTACATAAATCTTTTTAAATTATGGTTTAATCGGTGTACATGCACAGTAGTGAGATTGTTGGGTAGTATGGTAGTTCTAGTTTTAGTTTTTTAAGGAACCTCCATACTGTTCTCCATAATGGCTGTATCAATTTACATTCCCACCAACAGTGCAAGAGGGTTCCCTTTTCTCCACACCATCTCCAGCATTTATTGTTTCTATATATTTGGATGATGCCCATCGTGACTGGTGTGAGTTGATACCTCATTGTTGTTTTGATTTGCATTTCTCTAATGATTAGTGTTGTTGAGCATCCTTTCATGTGTTTGTTGGCAATCTGTATATCTTCTTTGTAGAAATGTCTATTTAGGTCTCCTGCCCATTGTTGGATTGAGTTGTTTGTTCTTTTGATATTGAGATGCATGAGCTGCTTGTAAATTTTGGAGATTAATCCTTTGTTATTTGCTTCATTGCAAATATTTTCTCCTGTTCTGAGGGTTGTCTTTTTGTCTTTTTTAAGGTTTCCTTTGTTGTGCAAAAGCTTTGAAGTTTCATTAGACCCATTTGTTTATTGTTGTTTTTATTTCCATTTCTCTAGGAGGAGGGTCAAAAAGGATCTGGCTGTGATTTATGTCATAGAGTGTTCTGCCTATGTTTTCCTCTAAGACTTTGGCCTTACATTTAGGTCTTTAATCATTTTGAGTTTATTTTTGTGTATGGTGTTAGGGAGTGTTCTAATTTCATTCTTTTACATGTAGCTGTCCAGTTTTCCCAGCACCATTTATTGAAGAAGCTGTCTATTCTCCACTGTATATTCTTGCAGCCTTTATCAAAAATAAGGTGAGCATATGTGTGTGGGCTTTCTATCCTGTTCCATTGATCTATATTTCTGGTTTTGTGCCAGTACCATATTTTCTTGAAAACTGTAGCTTTGTCCTATAGTCTGAATTCAGGGAGCCTGATTACTCCAACTCCATTTTTCTTTCTCAAGATTGCTTTGCATATTCGGGGTCTTTTGTGTTTCCATACAAATTGTGAAATTTTTTGTTCTAGTTCTGTGAAAAATGCCATTGGTAGTTTGATAGGGATTGCATTGAATCTGTAGATTGCTTTGGGTAGTAGAGTCATTTTCACAATGTTGATTCTTCCAATCCAAGAACATGGTATATCTCTCCATCTGTTTGTATCATCTTTAATTTCTTCCATCAGTGTCTTATAATTTTCTGCATACAGGTCTTTTGTCTCCTTAAGTAGGTTTATTGCTAGGTATTTTATTGTTTTTGTTTCAATGGTAAATGGGAGCGTTTCCTTAATTGCTCTTTCAGATTTTTCATCATTAGTGTATAGGAATACAAGAGATTTCTGTACATTAATTTTGCATCCTGCTACTTTACCAAATTCACTGATTAGCTCTAGTAGTTTTCTGGTAGAGTCTTTAGTATTCTCTATGTGTAGTATCATGTCATCTGCAAATAGTGACAGCTTTATTTCTTCTTTTCCAATTTGGATTCCTTTTATTTCTTTTTCTTCTCTGATTGCAGTGACTAAAAATTCCAAAACTATATTGAATAATAGTGGTGAGAGTGGGTAACCTTGTCTTGTTCTCTCTCCTTTTTTAATGTCTTCCTCCTTTCCCTCAATAATCTGTAAATCATGTTTTTTAATTGATTCTTTTTTCTTTTTTTTTTAGATGTCATTTTAGAATTTATGTGAGAAATTGAACGATTTTCTTCTAAAGCCATTGGACACTTTAGTTGAACCTAAGCAAAGGGTATGTTTCCAGAGAAGTCCTATAAGTTTGTTTGCTGTTTCTCATAGATGACATTGTTTTGATTAAAACAGGTAGGTTTTGTGTCTCCTGGCCATCTGTAGCGCTGGGAGAATTGGAGTTACAATTTACAAGTGGAGTAAGATTTGTGATGGGCAGGTTGGGGGGAGGTAGAGGTGGAAGGGTGGGGATAGAAGCAGCTGTAGGAACAGCGAGAAACCTACAGCAGATTTTTCATTGTTGAGATTCAAATGACCATTTAATGTAAGCTATACTATATTTGTCAGATGTGATATTCAAACTTGTTATTTATTAAAATATGAATTAAATCTAAATCCAAAGGCATTTTCTGAGAAAGAGAAGATACAACATCTCTACTAGAACATTCAGAACCTTTTGAAAGGCTGTTGTCTACATTAGTCTAGGACAGATTTTGTTTTCTTTTATTTATTTAGTCTTTGTTTTTTATTTATTTTATTTATTTTTGGCTGTGTTGGCTTTTCATTGTTTCATGGGCTTTCTCTAATTGTGGCAAGTGGGAACTACTCTTCATTGCGGTGTGTGGGGGTCTCATTGTGGTGACTTCTCTTGTTGCAGAGCATGGGCTCTTGGCATGCAGGCTTCAGTAGTTGTGGCGCATGGGATCAGTAGTTGTGGCTCACAGGCTTAGTTGATCTGTGGTTTGTGGGATCCTCCCAGACCTGGGCTTGAACCAGTGTCCCCTGCATTGGCAGGCAGATTCTTAACCACTGTTCCACCACGGAAGCCCCGGATTTTGTTTTCTAGAAAGCAGAAACTTCTACGACTGTCTGCTTTATTTGATTGAATTTAGTCCAGTGTCTCTGAATCTCTTTAAAACTATAATTGTCTAAAGTATATGTAACTAATGTCCTTAGGATTCCAATTGCCTGCTTCTTTGTTGAATTGTTCTGAGGGAATTGTTTGTGTTTTGGAATGATACCATCTCTTTGCAAGGAAGCAACCACTGCAGGTGTCTTGTAGGTCTTCAGTTCTGGGAAGCACATTGTCTTTTGCCATTATGACTGCTGAGAAACACAGCTGTCCATGTGTATCTTTCGAATTGTATTTGCAGGGCTCATGGGTGATACCCTTTTCCTCTCAGGCACTGCATCTGAAACAGGTACTTTGAATTTGTACTCTGCTATGGACTGAAAGTTTGTGTTCCCCCAAAATTCATAAGTTGAAATCCTGATGCTCTATGTGATGGTATTAAGAGGTGGGGCCTTAGGGTGGTGATTAGGTCATGAGGGTGGAGCCCTTATGAATGGGATTAGTGCTGTAATATAAGAGACTCCACAGAGCTCTCTTGCCCCTTTGGCCAGGTGAGGACACACAGAGAAGTCTACAATCCAGAAGAGGACCCTCCCCTGACCATGCTGGTACCCTGATTTTAGAGTTCCAGCCTCCAGGACTGGGAGAAATAAATTTCTGTTGTTTAAAAGTTCCCCCAGTCTGTGGTAATTTGTAATAGCAGCCTGAAGAGACTAAAACACATTATTTTCCTACTTTCCTCCTTAAAACTGAATCAAAGGTCATTTCCTTTGAATTATGGTCTTCTTCCTTGGAATTAAATTCCGTGGGTCTGGTCAGTCTCCAGTGCTGAGAAGCTCATCTGGATGAGCGTCACAGGCAGGACAGAGATACTGTCATGGCTCTGCTCCTCCATAGACTCACTCCCCACCCTCTTGTGTCATCTAAATCTCCCACCTCACCTGCTCCAGCTTCCACTGTGGGCTCTGCCACCACTGCCACAGCTACAACCAGTGCACTGCTGGTCTGTTTAATTTTTAGAAAGAAAATAAACTTGAAAACCTTCAAGATAATTTCCTTCTGAAGTATACAGGCATTGAAAGAAGCATAAACATTTATAGATTTCTAGAAACAATTGTTTCTATAAAGAATTTAAATCTTTCTGAAATCAATGGGTGTTAGTATTTATAATTCAATCAACATGAGTATATTTATTTTACAGAGATAGTTCTAGTTGCATTGGAAGCTGTATAATTAAGCATTTTGTAAGGCTTTTGAATCACCTAAGCCATGTAATAGAAACTATAATTTTGTGCATAACAAAACTATTAGTGATAGATACCCTTTCTGTCACACAACTCACCTAAGCCACAAGCAGAAACTCACTGAAGTCCTACTCTATAGTAAGTTCCATTTCTCTAAATAGTTCATCTTATTCATTTTAAAAACTAAAAGTATAACATATTTCTAAGAACTCTAATACTGTTTACTAATATACGTATTGCTAACATTGTCTTTAATTTTTCTGCTTTGATTTAGCTTCCACATTAGACAATATTCCATTCTTGGAGCATTTCAAAGCTTGAATTCAATAGGCTTTCACTTTCTTTTAATTGGGTAAAGAAATTCCATGGAAATTTTCTCACAGTGCTACTCTCCAGCATTACAACAGCTCTTAAATAATGTCATGCTCTGGCAATGATTGACACCAATCACTCAATAGCTTTCATGGCATCCAGGCTTCTAGCTTTCATGGGGTAGTTTAAAACTTGAATTTAATTATCTTTCATTTCTTTACTTTTGCCGGGGGAGGGGGGTTTGTCCCTTAGATACCCTCAGTTAAGGAATTTTTTTCAGTTATAGTGATTGTATTAATTTGGCTAGATGCTAATCTGTTAGACAAAGATACTCAGTATATAATCGTTTGTATAAATGTATTTCTTTTTATTTAATAATGTAATGCATAATGCAGCAAAGTTTGCTCTAAAGGCCATATGGTCTCTGTTATTGCTACTCAACTCTGCTGTTGTAGCTTAAAAGTATCAGTAGACAATAAATAAATGAGTGAGCATTTCTGTGTTCCAGTACAACTTTGTTTACAAAGCAGTCTGTAGGCTGCAGTTTCTCTACCCTTGATGTAGAGGGAAGCTGGTAGGGCAGCTCTGTCATGCTTATCACAAGGATTTTTCAGTTTCTCCAGACATCACCATATCTCAGAAAATTACCCAAGTACCTATCTACAGGAGGGAAAGGAGGAAGTGAGTGTCTGGAATACAGACAATAGTCTGTAAGAAGGCTGCCATGTTCATTCACTAACCCCTGCTCATAATGTAGCCAGTGGTCCAACAGAATGAGACTCTAGCTGGGCACTTATGGACCTAGGAAAAGATCAGGGATTCTACGCTAAAAGGAAGAAATGAAATATGGATACTGGAAGGCTGTAACAATTTTCTACCATATTCCAAATCTCCTAGATCTTGAGCACACTAGTTCCTTCCCTAAGGATAATCCAAGTCTCATCCAGGTACTGTGTCCAATTGGAAGTCTGGGATATCTGCATGAAGCTTAGTCTTCCCCCTGACATATGGATGTGGCTCCTTGAAAAATCCAGCAAACTGTAAGCTAATAAATTGTCTTGCTTTTTTTCAAACTCAGTATTCAGAAAAGAATACAGACAGGATAGTCACAATAAATGATCTCATTCAAAAACTGTAAAAATAGAAAACACAGCAGTCAGGAATGCAAAGAAATTGAAAAATGTTTCTGGTCAGCAATTTTGAACACTACCTGAAATGGCATAAGCACACCCTTAAAATTTGTGGGATCTGGGCCAAAAGTACAAAAAGAGGACCACATACAATATATCTAAGTTCTTTAAGCTTATATATATAGTGCCAACTGTTCCAGTATGTTATGTTGTCCTAACTTGAAAAAACAAACCTTCTTTACAACAACAATAACAAATATTTAAACATAAATCTATAGACTTTGTAAGATTTAAAGTCAGCTGAACATTTTAAAGACTACAAAATATAAATATTATTGCATATTTCAGTGTTCTGCTAATCAGCCATCCAATCTGGATGAAGTACCAAATATTATAAATTGTATTCTGTTGATAGTATGGTTTGTTAGACTACTATTCTTGAATTATTATAGTTTGCAGTTTTTGCTTCAGTGAAGTTTGGAAAAAGTCCCTCTGCTGAGTCAGTAGCAATTGGAATTATTAAAAAACATGGTAGTACAATATTTAGATTCAGAAATCAACCATGAATTTTACATGTTGTCCCGTAATTGCAGGAAATTTTATAACAATATTCTGAGTCTATCATATCAATTACTATTTGTTATATCCTGATTTTTAAAATCATTCTTAAATGAACATTTAGAGCCAAACAATATTTCCTATATTATTTCTGTTTCAAGATGTTCACTACTGGTATATTATTATAAAAATGAGAACAGTAATGTATTGCTTAATTCGTTTAATACTCTCTTCAGTTAAGACTCCATGGCAAACTATAGTGGCCTTACAAATATTCTTCATAAAATTTTATTTGGAGTTTCCTTGTTGATGAATTTTTCCATTTATACATTTTTATTTCCTTATTCTAATTTTCTTATATTTTCTTGAGAAGTCACTTTTGTTGCATATTTCATATCTACTTTCTTTCAGTTTACATAAATCATTTTTCTAAATTTTTAAAGAGTATTTTGAAGTAGAATAGCTAATCATAGACCTATTTTATAAGCTTTTTCTAGTAATATTCATAATAATCAACAGTTCATATTAAATAACTGTAAAAACCATATTCAAAATTAATTTTTATGTCTGTCAGTGGTCACAATTTCCTCTTTATATAAGAATGTTTTGTTATTTTGGTAACTCCTTCTCTTGTAGCTCATATAAAATTTCAAATAATCTAAATTAAATCTAATCATTTTAATAACATTTAGTTGACTTTCTCAGAATTTGTTCTTAAATGACTTTAATGCAAGAAGTGATAAAAACATCAGCAAGACATTCTATTCGGGGAAGATCCAGAAAATATAATATTTATTTTTTGATTTATTCCAAACAATGTCACTGCTATCAGAACCTTTGAGACCATGTCTTCTCATTCCAACACAAAGTTATGCGCTCTAGATTTTTTATTATCTGTAAAGTTTCAAAATTAAAAAAAATACTATTACACTTTATAGGTATAATGCTTATACCTATATTTAAATTAAAATAATATGAATTAATATTACAAAATGTACCATAGATACCTTGTGAACCTGTTGGAAATACTGCCATAATTTGCAAGCAATTCCAGCAACATGTAGTGGGATACAAAAAGAAGCAAGAAGTTGAAAATCTGGCACTATCCAGAAATTATAGGTTGTTATGGAAGGCTGTTGAATTCTTACTATCTGAAAAGATACGGAAATAACCTTAATATGTGTTTTCTTTAACTTCCGTACTTCTACTCTCCACTCCTCCCTTCTCTCAGAAGCAATGTCCTCTAGTAATAGTACCATCCACAAAAAAACAAAGTGTTCGGGTGGAGGTATGGCTTACTTAGTGCAGCACCCTGAGTCTTATGGGTATCTATGCATTCTTTGGTACTTTTTTGGTGTATGTATTTTGAGATACATGAGGATTCTGAAGCCCCGGGCCCCAGGGCAAGGCCCTCCTGTAAGTAGATCTCAGGAAGGAAGTGACTGTTGGTGAAGTTGTTCCATGGTGACCCATTTGGCTGCCCCTGAGGCTGCTTTATAATAACTCCTATGTGCATCTTCTCACTTATAGCAGGGGTCCCCAACCTTTCTGCCACCAGGGATCGGTTTCGTGGAAGCCAATTTTTCCACAGATGGGGAGGGATGGTTCAGGTGGTAATGTGAGCAATGGGGAGTGATGGGGAGAGGCAGATGAAGTTTCACTCGTTTGCCCGCTGCTCACCCCCTGCTGTGCGGCCCGGTTCTTAGCAGGTCACGGACCGGTACTGGTCTGTGGCCTGGGGGTTGGACACCCCTGATTTATAATCTTTGAATTTGCTCTTTCTTTAGGTCTTCCTTATCTAATGTCCTTTAAGATAGTATCTAAAGAGGATGTTAGGAAGTATGCTTTCCTGTGTATTTATAGCCTTTAACAGCTCACTCCTGCTACTGTAGGTCGAGGGTACTGAGGCTACTTAAAGTATTAAACAGTCCCAAGCTTCTGTTACCACGTTTGTACTTTCTTTGGCAATACAATTTCCTCAAAATTCATTAAGCTCTGGTTATTATTTGCTTTCAATCAATCATGTGAAAGTTTAATACTCAAAGATCCTTTCTGAGCATAATTCTAACTTGAAAAGTTTCCACTTTTATTTGCTGTCTGTTCAGCCTGTGACAGCTGCTTCCCTGCCACATGCTGTCTAACACTAAATGCTCTGCATTTTAGGATTTGTCTTACAGCAACACCAAACAACCATTAGTATGGACTATGCTGTTGTAATCAAAAGAACCCGATCTACAATGGCCTTTCAATAAAGTAAAGCTTATTTCTCTCGCACGTAACAGTCCAAGGTAAGTAGTCTAGGACTGATGCGGTGGCTATACTACCCCAACAGCTGAGCCCCAAGGTTGTTTCACTTGTTTCTATTTTTCTGCTAGTAAGAATGGAGAAAGGAATCCAAAGATGGCATTACATTTTTAATTTAATTCGTAGATACATACTTTAGCCTGGTTTATTTTTTTGTATTTATTTTTGTTGTTATTTTTGCTTGGAAATTTAAATGCAAAAGAATGGCAGATGTCTTCATTTTAGATCCAATTAGTGAACATTGATGGTCATTGTTTATGTTTTTTGGAAAACCAGCATTTTTTATTTGCCACATTTTTTTCTTTGTTCTGCCTCCTCAAGTTAGGAAATGAAAACACATTCTTTAAGGTTTCCTTGAGGCTAACATTCAGAAATATGACCGAAATTTTACTAATCAGATGCACCTGTTCAAGACTTGTGTGTAAAATAGTCACATAAAAAGATGTTCAACAGTTTCCTTCTTGTAAGGGTGGTAAAGTATGGTGGGGAGGCATTCTTCTTTCAGAGGCAGTAATGTCAGAGGTTGTAGCCTACTTAGTGGTACAAGCTGAAAATCCTTGCTCCCTCACTTAGCCAGCCAAATATTTTGAAGCAGTTCATGTGTATTTGATGAAATTATGTTTTAAAATTGTTGGGGAAGTATAATTAAAAAGAAAATCTTTTCCCAAGACAGAAAACCTCTCCACAAAGGTAGCAGAGAAAGAAGACATTTTATGATTGAATAAGCATTAAACCAGAATGTGAGACAACATCACAGGCAATCCACTAAGAAGTTGTAAAGACAGAAAGAAATCTCACACTTTTATATACTCAAGCAGATACAACTCATTACTTATTTATTCTCATGATAAACAATGACAGTCCTCAAGTCAGAGGACTTGAGGGCACCATTTGTCACACATAGTTCATCTTAGATACACCTGAATTGAGGTGTAATCAGTGTTAGCTACTTGACTTCATCCAGAGGAAAAACAAATTTCCCGTATCTTTACCACAGAAAGTATGTTTGCAACCCAGAGCAAGGCACCCACTGAAATTAAATTTTTATTCTCCCAGAGAAACTGGGAGATAGGGGTGGTATCTTCCTTAATGCTTGCATTTCAATTAGATGGTTCCTGAGTCCCTAAAATGGTATACCTGCCATAATAAAGCTGATTAAATGACCATCTAGTTTCAAAAGAATTTATGTCCATTTCAAAGGAGGAGAAAGTACTTTATAATTACATGTTTCTAAGGTAAATTCTCTAAGAAAAAGGGAGGGGGAGAAGACTTTTGTATTATTTTCAAGATATAAAATTAAGCCTATTGTTTTAAACTTTATTTGTGTTTATAGTCTATAGCTCTTACTCTCTTGTCGTGCTAAAGTTCCTATGAATTAATTAATATATAATACAGTTCTTTTGGTTTAAACTTTTTTGCAAATGTGGCTTCTCTTATTTGGAAATGATTATTCTAACTGATAACCCAATATCTTCATAGCATCTCTAATTTATATTAACCTATTTCTAGAAATTATAATATTTATGGTCAAAATACTTAGATTAATTATTTTACTCTGTTTCCAAATTGTAAGTATTTGACTTGGGATGTGAAATCTGTTCTATTTGATTCTAGACTTTTGCTCATAATCACTACATTCTATAGTAGGTGCTGTTCTTGAACCAATTTGAACACAGATTACTTAGGAAACCAAATTACACCAAGGCTTTCCTTTATGATCAATTTCCTCTCTTCCATTGAAAAATAACTTAGTTATAACAATAAAATGCCAATCTTTAAGTGTGCTTAACTGAAAGACATTATGGATGGATTCATAGCTACCTAGCTTGCTAAAGATAGATCCTCTTAATAACTAGGAGTAATTATATTCATTGCAAACACTTGGCTTATATTTCCTTTATCCAGAGTGTAAATCACATAACTAAGTATACCTTCACCTTTATGTTGGCATTTAAGAATCATGGAAAATATGAATACATGTAGATTGTGGGAGAAATTGGGAGTGATACCCCAATACATGTTCATCTTTCTTCTATATAAATAGAATCTTTCCTGCCAGAATCAATATTATATTTTTTCCTAGCCTCATTGCCAGTTAGATGTAGCCATGAAATTCAAGTGAATGTGATAAGATAGCTTATAGAGATATTTCTGGAAGAGAATAACCTTGAGGACCCTTTGCTTCTTCTTCACTCCTCTATCCTACTACTTGGAAAATGAATGCTGTCATCTCAACTTATAAAAACAAAGGCCATAACCTAAAAATTATGGATTAGTGAGGGGGAAACAGCCAGTGTCCTTGCCTACTTTATAGGAGAGAGCTTTCGTATCAGCCCTGGACTACATGCCTCCAGAAGACCTCCTGAGTGAGATCTATACTTTGATCTTGTTTAAGCTACTGTTACTGAGTGATTTTATTTAAGTTCAATATAGTATTATAATCCTAAATACTTACATAGAAACATTTATTTCTCTCTCACTCCACATTAAAATACACAGCTCCCCACTATGAATATCTTGCAACAGAGTGGTACATTTGTTATAATTAATGAAAGCACATTGACACATCAGCACACAAAGTTGATACTTTAGAGTTCACTCTTGGTGTTGTATGTTCTATGAGTGTTGGGAAATATATAATGACTTGTATCCACCATTATAATATCATACAGAATAGTTTCACTGCTCTAAAATCTGTGGTCCATGTATTCATCCCTCCCTACCCCTTAACCCCTGACTGTCACTGATCTTTTAGATCCATAGTTTTGCTTTTCTGGAGTGAAACGTAATTAGATTCAAACAGTATATAGCCTTTTCAGATTGGCTTCTTTCACTTAGCAATATACTTTTAAGGTTCTTCTATGTCTTTTCATGGCTTGATAGCTCATTTCTTTTCAGTGTTGAAATAATATTTCAGTGTCTGAATGTACCACAGTTTATTTGTCCATTAACCTGTTTGAGGACAACTTGATTGCCTCCAAATTTTGACAATTATGAATAAAGCTGCTATAAACATTCCTGTATAGGTTATTGTGTGGACAGGTTTTCAAAGAGCATTGTAATGGCAGATTTTATTGACCATTTTATTGACTAGGCTAAAGAATGCTCATATAGCTGTTAAAACATTATTTCTGGGTATGTCTGTGAGGTGGCTTCTTTAAAGAATTAGCATCTTATTCTCACTGAGGAGTGAATGGAATGAAAAGGTGAAGGAAGGACAAATTCCCTTTCTTCTTGAACTGGGCCCTCTATCTTTTACTTCTTTGGGACATTGGAACTACTGGTTCTCTGGCCTGGAAATGCTGGGACTTACACCATTGGCTCCCTTGGTTCTCAAGCATTCAGACTTTGAATTTACCACTGGCTATCCTGGTTCTCCAGCTTACAGATGGTAGATTGTTGGACTCTCAGTCTCCATGATCACATGTGCCAGTCCCTATAATAAATTTATACACACACACACACACACACACACACACACACACACATATATATATATATATATATATCTCCTATTGGTCCTGTTTCTCTGGAAAACCCTAATATAATTGTGATTGCTAGGTTGTATAGAAGAGTATGCTTAATTTTGTAAGAAACTGCCAAACTGTCTTCCAAAGTGGATGTACCAATTTCTGTTTCCACCAGCAGTGGATGAGTGTTCCTATTGCTCCATATCCTGACCAATACTTTGCAATGTCAGTGTTGTGGGGTCTTGTCATTCTGATAGGTGTGTACTGGAATTTAATTATAGTTTTAATTTTCAATTCCCAATGACAAATGATGCTGAGAACCTTTTTCTATGCTTACTTGCTGTTTGCATATCTTCTTTGGTGAGGTGTTTGCCCATTTTTAATTGGGTTGTTTGTTTCTTATTGTTGTGTCTTAAAAGTTCTTTGTGTATTTTGGATAATAATTCTTCGCAAGTCTTTTACAAATATTTTCTCCAAATCTGTGGCTTATCTCATTTTCTGAAAGAGATTTTTTAAAAAGTTGAATTAAAAATCCATCTGGGGGCTTCCCTGGTGGCACAGTAGTTGAGAGTCTGCCTGCCAATGCAGGGGACACGGGTTCGAGCCCTGGTGTGGGAAGATCCCACATGCCACGGAGCAACTGGGCCCGTGAGCCACAACTACTGAGCCTGCACGTCTGGTCCCTGTGCTCCTCAACAAGAGAGGCTGCGATAGTGAGCGGCCTGTGTACCGCGACGAAGAGTGGTCCCCGCTTGCCACAACTAGAGAAAGCCCTTGCACAGAAATGAAGACCCAACACAGCCAAAAATAAATAAATAAATAATAAAAATAAAGGAATTCCCTTAAAAAAAGTCCATCTGTGTTTACAAGACACATAAATCTAAGAAAAAGAAAGATTGAATATAGCATATCAGTAAATAAAAGCAAAAAATAATATACTATGTTATTTTAGATAAGTTAGCTCTAATGCACAAAATATAAATAAGTTTAAGATCATGATGTGATGAATGATAACGATTCACCAGAAACTTATAAAAACCCTAAGGCTACAAATGTAGATAATACTTTACTGACCCTAAGAGTCTGTTAATTATAATTTCCACTAGTTTTTAAGATAAAGTAAAAATACTGTCAATAAAATATAAACCAATATTCTTTTGTCACTCAGAATTTATATTTAGTAATCATTGAAAGTAATCTTTAGATTTTTCAGATACTTTTATTAAATCTTATTTTATGCTTATATTAAAAATATAATTAAATATAAATACATTGGAATAGTGTTATGCATATGACTTTATTATATTTATGTCTATAGATACTGTAAAAAAATATTTTTTCATTGATATATTTCATATGTGTTCATTCTCCTTTAATCAATATGGCTAGAGTTTAATTGTTTGCTTATCTTTTTTTTTAATTCCATTGTTTTGTTCTTTGTTTATCATCTTTCAAAGATCCAGGTTTTGGCTTTGTTAATTTTAATTTTTTTCAATTTTTCTTTTGGTTTTTGTTCTTGTCTTTATTAATTTCACACTTCATTTTAGTTTGTGATTTTTTGTTGTTGTTGTTGCTAGCTTTGAAATTAGAACTTTATGTGATTTTGGATTTTTTATTTTTAATATAAATTTAGTCCTATAAGGTTTTCACTTTTTTTAATTTATCCTCTGCTCACATTTTAGATACATTTTCATTTTTACTCAGTTTGAAATATAATTTATTATTTTACATTTTTAAATTTTTTATTTTTCTATTTTTTTTTTTTGTGGTATGCGGGCCTCTCCTGTTGCAGAGCACAGGTTCCGGACACACAGGCTCACCGGCCATGGCTCATGGGCCCAGCCACTCCGTGGCATGTGGGATCTTCCCGGACCGGGGCAAGAACCCATGTCCCCTGCATTGGCAGGTGTACTCTCAACCACTGCGCCACCAGGGAAGACCTTAGTTTTTTATTAATCAGCATTCTCCAGAGAAACAGAACAAATAGAAGGTATCTGTGATGTATATGCGTATATGTGGGATGTGTGTGTGTGTGTGTGTGTGTTTGTGAATATACACATAATTATAAGAAATTGGATCACATAATTATGAAGATGAAAATTCTCAATATCTAAAGGGTAAGTTGCCAAGCTGAAGACTTAAGAGAGCTGATAGTGTAGTCCCAGTAATTCCAAATGTTTGACATCCATGAGACCTAATGGTATAGTTCCAGTCTGAAGGCCCAAGTCCCAGGAAGAAATGAAGGCAGGAAAAAGTCAATATCCCAGTTTGTAGGCTGTCAGGCAGCAGGAATTCTTTCACTTGGAGGCGGGTCAGCATTTTGTTTTAATCAGGTCTTCAATTGATTAGATGGGGCCACTCACTTTAAAGAGGACAATCTGCTTTACTCGGTCTACTAAGTTAAATATTAATATCATCCAAAATACTCTCACAGAAACATTCAGAAAGATGTTTAGTCAACTATTTGGACAACTCTTGGCCCAGTAAATTTGTCACATAAAATTAGCTATCAGAAGTTTCAATTTGTATTTCTTCATTGATTCATGAATTTTTAGGTGTGTATAGATTATATGCTTTTAAATTTATTAAGTTTTTTTTGGTACTACATATGGTCATTACTAGTGATCATAACATGTGTACTGGACAAAACTGTATCCTGCATTTATCAGATTTAGTTTTCTAAATTGTTTTCACGGCATTACCATTAATTTAATTTAAACCTCTTTGTCCATTTTCAAAGGGTTGTCTTTGGTAGATAACATATAGTTGAGTCTTATTTTATAGCCATTCTGCCTTTTGATTGGAAACTCCATTTTCATTTAATAAATTTGTTTATCACCTTTTTATTTGTTTTCCATTTCACCCTCCCCCCATTTTATTTTGTTCCTCTGTTTGCACTTTCATTCCTTTTTTGATATTATTTGAAATTTGCTTTTAGAATTCCATTTTATTTATTTGCTTTTTCACTACGTATTTTAGTCATTTATCTAGCAGTTACAATATATAAGGTATGTCATTTTCACAATTAATTTGGTTTCATTTTTTTGCCTTTTCTCATAAACTTCAGACACTTAGGTCCATGTATACTCCCACCTACCATTATTCTTTTTTGTTTGATATTATATGTAAGACAACTACATACCCCAAAAAGAAAAACAACAAAAAAACTACAAGACAATGTTATACTTTTGGCTTTAGAGAGTCATATGTGTTTCAAACAAGTTGTTATATAGTATTTTATGGTGGGAGGGATAAACTGGGAGATTGGGACTGACATAAACACACTACTATATATAAAATAAATAACTAATAAGAACCTGCTGTATAGCACAGGGAACTCTACTCAATACTCTGTAATAGCCTTTATAGGAAAAGAATGTTTTAAAAAAAAAGATGTTATATAGTATTTTATATATATACAGACATACATCTTTCTCTTTTAGGAATAAGATGAATAGAATGAAAGATATAATGGTTAGAAAGAAAGGAACAATCATTGTTCCTATTCAAATAACTTGTCCATAGATAATATTTTCTATCTTCAAAGGAATTTACAAACAAATCATGAACATTTCCAAAAGAGTTTGACAAAGCTGCTGGATCATGAAATCAATCTATAAAAATTATGTTCACTTCTATATATCACCACAAGAAACAGGAAATATAATTTTAAGAAATATATCTATTGCCTAAGAAGTAGAAATATAAAATATTGAGGAATAAATAGAAAACAACTGTGTAGACTATTGAGAATTAAGCTGTAAAAGTTTATTGAAAGTCACTTAAAAATCTAATGATATAAAAGGATGTATAAAATATTGGGTAAAGATACTTAATAGCATAGGGATATTCATCCTCCCAAATTATTCAATATAGGAAGGACAATTCCAACAAAAACCCAACTGTATTTTTTTTAATTTTAGTGAAAAATTGGCAATTAATACTAAAATTTGTCGGAAATATAGATGTTCAGGAGTCAACAAGACATTTTTTGATGAAGAACAGTGCATTAGGAGGACTTGCCACATAATAGATCAAAAGTTATTTTCCAATGTAAATAAAATAGATTGCTATATGCACAAAACTAGACTATTGAGCAGAATACCAAGACCCAACTCTATATGGAAAGTTCATATAAGACAAAAATGACATTACTAGTAAAAAATTTACATAAGGTGAAAACCAAGGAATTTCTTTTTTTTTTTTAAACATCTTTATTGGAGTATAACTGTTTTACAATGGTGTGTTAGTTTCTGCTTTACAACAAAGTGAATCAGTTATACATATACATATGTTCCCATATCTCTTCCCTCTTGCATCTCCCTTCCTCCCACCCTCCCTATCCCACCCCTCTAGGTGGTCACAAAGCACAGAGCTGATCTCCCTGTGCTATGCGGCTGCTTCCCACTAGCTATCTATTTTACATTTGGCAGTGTATATATGTCCATGCCACTCTCTCACTTCGTCACAGCTTACCCTTCCCACTCCCCATATCCTCAGGTCCATGCTTTAGTAGGTCTGTGTTTTATTCCCATCCTATCACCCAAGGAATTTCTATTGCTACCAATTATATGGTTATTATAGTGTTATTTGAAAATTAGCTTAAAAGGAGGAAATATATTGCAAGTAGTTGAAAGGAGAATTGGAAATAAGGAAATAGGGAGAAGCAAGGATAGACTTTTTTCCCAAAAAATATTGGAGAGATAGTTTATGTCTATTTTATGCCACATGTTATTCCAAATGCTTTCAAACACATAACTCTGTTTTTCCTTTTTGGATGACCCTAAATGTGTTACTTTATAACATCTTATAGGTGCTAGAAAGTGAAATTCTGAAACATGATCTTCCTGCTTTCCACAAATAGTATGTAGTCAGCTGTCTTTAGAATTTGATGCTATAGCTCCTCTTACTTGAGATCTTTGATGCATTAACTATTTTCTACCTGGCAACTGCTTCCTACTTTCTGATCAATGGGAAATCCTATTCTGTATATATATATATATATATATATATATATATATATATATATATATATAGTCATTGAAGAGAAATCTTTCCACTTAAAACTTAAAAATCCTAGCAAATTTACAAGTAAATATAGTCAAGTGATTTGAGAATACCTCGCTTAGCAGATGTTTTCACAAAGTGGGTTCCGAACTCTATTCTTTATCCCCCTCCCTGTGTTTCTGCCAAATACCTCACAGTAAAGCTAATAGGAACAAAGCTAATACTTTCAATGTCCACAGGAATTTTTATAGAAGGAAACCACCTGAGGCAATGCATTTCTGTGATTTTTTTTTCTAAATCTTTCAAAAATGTTAGCCACAAGAGAGAAATGGTGTCCTTCAAATAGCTCCACAGCATTAGAATTTTTAGAGCCTAATGCAGTAATATTTCTAGAGCTGTTTGTATCTACAATTGTAGATTGGAAACAGCAATAAAAGGAGCCATTCAACTAAAGAATAAAATACAAAAAAAAAAGTTGATGCTTAGGAGAATGAGAGAAACAAGGAAAACACTGCATAGAGGCTGCTAAGGATCTCTTATACAGATGCACCAAAGCCCTCATTGACTATGAGAATTCAAACAAGGCTTTGGATAAGGCCCGGTTAAAAAGCAAAGATGTCCAGGCTAGCTGAGGCACACCAACAGGAATGCTGGCAAAAATTTGAACAGCTTTCTGAATCTGCAAAATCAGAGCCAGTCAGTTTCAAACGAAAGAGAGTGGCAGCATTTAGGAAGAATCTGATTGAAGTGTCTGAACTGGAAATAAGGCATGCCAGGAACAATGTTTCCCCCTCCTACAGAGCTTCATCGACTTGTTCAAGAACAACTGAACCAAGGACGGGAAAGTGAAGAAAGCCAGCATCACTTGCACTCAGATCATTACCACGGAAGATTTATTACCTTTGACTTTAGTTTAAAATTATGTGAATAAATATTTTGATTTCTAAAGATCTTAACACTTAAAAAAATTAATGCTCACTGAAACAAACCATGACTCTATATTTAATAACATAGTAATTTGCAAGTAATGGGTACTCATTAATACAACAAATCCTTTAATGTGTCAAACAATCTACTAATACAATACTCTACCTACCTACAAGGGAATTACAGCCCAGTGAGGGAGGGGGACTTGACTGAGCAAAGAAGAAGCATATAATGAATTCTTCCTCAAGAAAAGTAAGACTTCCTATGGCTGGTGCTAACAGATGTGAGCCTTGCAGTAAGGATAGAAGAACAGCCAGGCAACTGTTAAAAAAACAAACAAAAAAATGTGTAAAAACAAAAAGTGTAAATGAGCTGGTTATGTTCAGGGAACAATATGAAATTTAATTTAACATAGTGTCACAAATGTTTAGAGGAGAATGATGTCTAAGTCAGCTAAAAATTAAGGTTAACATTACATTTTACATGATCACAAATATAGGTAAATCTTATATAGTGCCACATGTCAGACACTGTTTTAAACATTTTACATAGATTAACACACTTAATATTTATAAAAATGCTCTAAATGTATCAAATAAAGTTGTGCAGGAGACGTCAAACAAGGAAGAATTTATTCAAGACTCCTGCAGTAAGGGAGAGAAATTGAACTTAACTCTGCTGAAACAAAAGACAGGTGAGTTTTTAGGCACTTGGGTGAGATAGTGGAAAAGTACTGGAGAACATCAAGGAGGAGATTGTTTAGTATGACTAGGATATGTGTTTGCTAATTGGCACTTATTGAAGTTTGGCTCCCATCATCCTATAGAGACTAGGAGCAGAGGGGCATTATTTTTCTTGATGATTACATTTCAAAGATGTGGCTCCCAGATCCCTGAGAAAGATATTTCTAGGTTGTAAAATTAACAAGAGAAAACTAGCAAGAGAAAATCTACATCTCAGAAGGACAGAGAAAGAATTGACAACTGCACATTTCCTAAAGTAAATGCTCTAATACAAGGGAGGTCAGGAGCCTATAGTCAGGAAGAAACCTGTTTAAAATTTGGTCAAGTTGAAGCGAAATGTTAAATCTGTCTTCATCAGGTAAGTGCTATTATTTTCCCATTTTACAGGTGAGAAAACTGAAGCATAAAAAAGATAAACAGATTGTCCAGTGTTATATGGTTTACTTAATGATTAATGATCAATGATCTTGATGATTTAAAATTAAGATCCAGGCAGTCTGGAGAAGGTTCAAGGTGGTGTTGTTAGAAGATCCTAAACTCACCATCTCCCATGGACACAACAAGTATACAACTAAATATGGGATAATGAACCTGAAAACTGGATAAACAGATCCTCCACAACACAGAATAAAAAGACAGCACTGAAATAGGTAGGAGAGCCATAGATAGAGTCTCACCAAGGCGGGTGGAGAAAAAAAGGCACATCTCAGACACAGCTATCCACAATTGGGAGGGATCACAAAGGCATAGATCTTTCTCCCCAGGAGCAAAGGAATCAGAAAATCGAGGTCCACAACAGGCACTCCAATCTGTTGATCTTACACAGGAGAGATGAACCCCCAAGACCTGGTTTTGAAAACCAATGGAGAATATGTCCAGAAAAACCATAAACAGCAAGGAATAAAAAAAAATTCTTAAAGGGCTCCCATACAGACTCACTTGACCTGAACACTGGTGCAAATACATGAGATTGAAAAGTGCATAAACCATAGTTGAAGGAGACCCACTTATTAATCTTAAGCATCTGCTGAAGAGGCAGGTACCAGCTGGGACCCTCCCTGCGGACTGAGACACTGATGGGAACCATCTGTGTGAATTCAGGCTACTTTGCTAATGCTGGCACTGGTAAGTGTCACTTTGAAATTCTCTGTCTAGTCTGTTAGTGCCAGTGTGCATGTCCTGCTGAGAGCCTTGCCCATCCCCGAGCCTTGGCTGGGCCCCACAGCTGGTCTGAGTGCCAGCCCTGTCTATCAGAAGCCTGAAACAGCCACGGCAGCAACCACAGCCAGTCTGGGGATCAGCCCCTCCCTCTAGCACCCAACAGCAGCTCCACCACAAGAGGAGGGTGCAGGTAAACAACATAGGAGACAGTACTTGAGTGCACGACTCTGGTGGCCAGTTGACACTGCACCTCTGAGCCCCACAGGACATCTCATAATAAAACCACTCCTTTAAGACTGAGAGAGATAACTGATTTACCTAATACATAGAAACAAGCACAGAGAATTAGGCAAAATGAGGAGTAGAAGGTATATATTCTAATCAAAGAACAAGACAAAACCTCAGAAAAGAACTAGGCAAAATGGAGATAAGCAACCTACCTAATAACGTGTTCAAAGTAATGGTCCTAAAAATGCTAACCAAACTCAGAACAAAAATGAACACAGTGAGAACTTAAAGTTAGAAAATATAAGGAAGTATCAAAAGGAAGTTATGGTTGAACTAAAAGTACACTAGCAAGGTTCAGGAGCAGATGTAATGAGAGACAATAACAAATTTTCAAGCAGGAAGACAAAACAATGAAACTCACCTAGACAGAGTAGTAAAATGAATAAAGAATTTAAAAAATCAAAGATACCTTAAAGAACACATGGGACAACATCAAGCAGAACTGGAGAAATTATTTGAAGAAATAGTGGTTGAAAACATTCTTAATCTAGGGAGGGAAACAGACATCCAAGTTCAGGAAGCATATAGAATTCCAAATAATATGAACCCATAGAGGCATACACCAAGACACATTATAATTAAAATGGTAAAAATTAAGGATAAAGAGAATCTTAAAAGCAGCAAGAGAAAAACAACTTGTTACATACAAGGGAAAACATATAAGGCTACCAGCAGATTTTTCAGCAGAAATTCTATAGGCCAGAAAGGAATGGCATGGCATATTAAAAGTGCTGAAAGGAAAAAACTTCCGACCAAGAATTACTTACCCAGCAAGCTTATCATTCAGAACTCTTTTTCGAGAGATCAAGAATTTTTCAGATAAGTAAAAGCTAAAGGAGTTCATTAGCACTAAACTGGTCCTACAAAAAATGTTAAAGTTACTTCTTTAAGATGAAAATAATTGACAGTAATTAATAATAAGAAGACATATAAAAGTAAAAAATCTCACTGGAAAAGGTAAATATATCATTAAGGTTGTGAATCAATCAGTCACAAAGCAAGCATAAAGGTTAAAAGAAAAAAGTACTAAAATTAACTAAAATTACAACCATTAATTAAGGGATGTATAATATAAAAAGATGCAAAAGGTTTATTGCAACTATAAAACATGGGATGGGGGATTAAGAAGTAAAGCTTTAGAATGTGTTCAAATTTACATTGCTACAATTTTAAAATAGGCTACTATTTACATAAGATATCATAGGTAAACCTCACAGAAAACCATATGAAAAAAAGACATGGTTAATACATAAAAGGAAATGAGACAGGAATCTAAACATAACACTAAAGAAAATGAGCAAAATGCAAGGGAAGAGAGAAAGAGAAGAAAAGAACAGAGAGGTACTAAAAAAACAGCCAGAAAACAATTAACAAAATACCAGTAAGTACATACGTATCAATAATCACTTTAAATGTAAATTTGTTGATCAAAAGACATTAAGTCTCTGAATGGATTAAAAAAAAAAACAAAAAACCAAAACAAGACCAATCTAAATGATACCTACAAGAGACTCACTTCAGAAGAAAGGATACACACGGTCTGAAAGTGAAGGGCTGGAAAAGATATCCCATGCAAATGGAAAGAAAAAGAAAACTGGGTAGCTATACTCATATCAGATGAAATAGACTTTAAAACGAAGACCACAATAAAAGACAAAAAGGGTATTCCATAATAATAAAGGGGTCAATCCAGCTAGAAGATATAACATTTATAAATGTATATTCACCCAACAGAGGAGAAAAAAGATAAACAAAGCAAATATTAGTGGACTTAAAGAGAGAAATTGAAAGCAATACAATAATAGTAGAAAACTTTAACAACACCCCATTACATAAATGTATAGATCATCCAGAGAAAAACCAATATGGAAGCATCAGACTTAAATGACACACTAAGTCTGAACTCCTTGCTTGGCACCCTGAAATAAATGCTGCACTTTCCTTCACCACAACCTGATATCAGTAAATTGACTTTACTATGTGCAGGAGAGCAGACCCAAGTTTGGTTCAGTAACATTAGGTCACAAAAGAAGTCTCAATAAATTTGAGAAGATTTAAATCATATCAAGCATCTTCTCTGACCACAATGGTATGAAACTAAAAATAAATCACAATTTAAAAAAAGGAAAAAACACAAAAACATGAAGATTAAACATCATGTTACTGAAAAAAACAATGACTCATCAAATAAATCAAAGGAAAAGTAAAAAAAAAAAAAGCTAGAGACAATTGAAAACAGAAATGCTACAGAGCAAAATCTATGGGATACAGCAAAAGTGTTTCTAAAAGGGAAACTCATAGAAATACAGGCTCAAGAAACAAAAACAACAAAAATCCTAAATAAACAGTATAACTTTACATCTAAATACATTTTTTAAATAAGAATAAATTAAGCCTAAAATTTGTAGAAAAAAGAAACCATAAAGAAGCGAGTGGAAATAAATGAAATGGAAACTAAAAAATAATAGAAAAGATCAATGAAACTAAGAGCTGGTTCTTTGAAAAGATTAACAAAATAGATAAACCTTTAGCTAGACTAAGAGAAAAAGAGAGAGGACTCAAATAAAATCAGAAATGAAGAGAAGTTATGACTGAATCCATAGAAATACAAAGGATCATAAGAGACTATTATGAATAAATATATGCCAACAAACTGTACAACCTAGAGGAAATAGATAAATTCCTAGAAACATACAATCTTCCAAGACTGAATAATGAAGAAATAGAAACTCTAAATATATCAATTACTAGTAGGGGAACTGAAAGGGTAATAAAAAATCTCCCAACAAAAGCCGGGACCAGATACGTCACTGGCAAGACTCTGAAAACATTAAAAGAATATTTAGTAACTATCCTTCTCAAACTCTTCCAAAAAACTGAAGAGGAGGGAAATCTTTCAAACACATTTTATGAAGCCAGTATAACACTGATACCAAAACCAGACAAGAGCACTGTCAAAAAGAAAATTATAGGCCAATATCCTTGATGAACACAGATGTAAAGATACTCAACAAGATATTAGCAAACTAAATCCAACAATACATTAAAAGGATCATAAACCATGATCACGGGGAATTTATTCCAGAGATGCATGAATGGTTTAATATCCACAAATCTATCAATGTGATACACTAAATGAACAAAATGAAGGATAAAAATATATGATCATTTCAATAGATGTAGGAAAAATATTTGACAAAAGTCAACATCCATTTATGATAAAAACTCTCGGGCTTCCCTGGTGACGCAGTGGTTGAGAATCCGCCTGCCAATGCAGGGGACGTGGGTTCGTGCCCCGGTCTGGGAAGATCCCACATGCCGCAGAGAAACAACAAACTCTCAACAAAGTGGATATAGACGGAACATACCTCAACGTAATAAACAGCATATATGACAAACCCACATCATACTCAACAGTGAAAAGCTGAAAGATTTTTCTCTAAGATCAAGAATAAGACAAGGTTACCCATCTCTGCACGTTAATCAACATAGTACTGAAAATCTTAGCTACAGCAATTGGGCAGTGGAAAGATGTAAAAGTCATCCAAGTCAAAAAGAAAGAAACAAAAGTGTCACTGTTTGCAGAAGACATGACCCTCTATAGAGAGAACCCTAATGACTCCACTAAAATACTGTTACAATAAATAAATTCAGTAAAGTTTCAAGATATGAAATTAATGTACAGAAATCTGTGATGTTTCTATATACTAATAATGAACTATCAGGAAGAAACATTTTTTTAAGAAATCCCATTTATAATTACAGAAAAAATAATAAAATATTTGGACATAAATTTAACCACAGAGGTGAAAGATCTATGTACTTCAAACTATAAGACACTGATGAATTGTCTGAATATTAATTGTATGAATATTAATTGGAAGAATTAATATTGTTGAAATGTTCATATTCCCCAGAGGAGACAGGGTTGGGGGGCAGTAGGCAAAATCGGCAAAGGGGGTTAACTGTATGGTGATTGTTGTTAACTAGACTTCTGGGGATCATTTTGTAATGTATACAGATGCCAAATTATAATGCTGTACATTGGTTTATATATATACATATATGTATTTATACAAACAGACAGTCTGGATCTAGAATTTAAGGTAATTCTGAAACATCACACTAACTATTGAATGCTATGCAGTACATTCTTCATCTTTATTTAATTAATCATTTTGGAGCTATTAGAAAAGTAGTGAACTTTGTGTTTTAGGATGATGTCTCTGGAGTTTCTAAACTGAATGGAAATTTACCGAAATTCATAGTACTGGCATAAATCAGTGTGGATCATTTGTATCAATGGATGTCAATTATAGGGAAAAAAGAGCTAAAAATCTGAATTAAGATACTAGAAACAGTGATCCATGATATTATGTTTAGCTTGGACATACAGATAGAAAGGTGGGGCATTTCTTTAAAAGGAAATTTCCAGATGCATATTTTATGCATTGTGTTTGAAATTAATGTGGAAGAGAAGGAAGGAAAAAAAGGTAAGGGGGAATGAAGGAAAAGAACAGAAAGAGGCAATATTCTTGAAGACTCCTACATTGACAGATAAAATGTTGACCATTTTTTTGTTTTGTTTTGTTTTGTTTTGTTTTGTTTTACAGCCTTCCTCCCTCAATAATAATTAGTTTGGGAACCAAGGTGGAACTGTCATTGTCGTGGAGAATACCACTGAATCCATTCTAATCTTCTTTCTGTTAGGATAGAAAATGTGCTCCTCTTCCAATTTAAACCTACTTCCTCTGCCTATGATTTGAATTTCATTCCCCCACCTCCTTTAGATTCTCACACACTAGATTTTTCCCTTCTGTCTCTTCATTTTTAGTGAACACTAATAACTGGATTTTTCCTATTGGATTAGTGAATATGTTCAAGTATGTCCATAAAACGAAAAGCATACATAGTTAAAAACAAACAAACAAAACAAAACTATATTTACCTTGATCCCACATCCTGCACTAGATACATCATTTCTCTCATCTCTTTCATAGCAATATATCTAAAACAGTTAATGATGCATCCTCATTTTCTCATCTTAACACCACTTTTTATCTATGATAATCTTTATTTTCCTCCAGTGACATTAACAACTTACTTTCGCACCAAAATAATGAATGATATCTAAGTTCCTAAATTAATGAAAGAGCCTCTTTTCTTTGGCCAAGGTCTCTGCCCTCGTTCCTGAGTAATAAAGGTGCCTGGTAACGTTTTGGTTGAGAAGGACAGTTGCCTTTGTGTAGAATAAAGCTAGGAATAAAGCAGAGAGCTACTCTGGTAGTTTAAAATATGACTCAGTCTTGTATGTTCCTTCAATATCTTTGAGTCTGTAATAGATATAAGCTCTACTTGAGATAGGAACAATTAATTATTCTTCACAAGTAATTTGGGAACCATATACATTTTGCTTGATTTGTAGTATGACTGAGAAGTTTTAAATCACATATTAAAACAAATCTAAACTAAGTTAAAACAAATAAGCAAAAAAGAAGCTCATAAAATCCCCAATAGATACTTTTTCTTCAAGTATTCACCTTAGGCACCAGCCACTGGGTTCACCTTTCTGGACTGACATTTCCCTAATGAAGCAGCTACATCTTTTGTGGCCCCTGCCTTTATAAACAAGATATCCCATTTGGGTCTTTCAGCACTTTTGTTCTTTTGATATATCTATCATTCCTCGCAGCAAAAAAAGGACTTATAATAAGGTATATATTTTGAGGTGGGGGCTGGAGCTTACAAATATTATTGTATTTTTTTCAAGCACACATTTTCCTGTATTTTGTTTTCTCTTGGAAGAATGTTACTGACTGGAAGAAAGGATCTGTGTCTATTTCTTTTTTAATCCTATTTACTTTTGGTACATAATAGGCACTAAAAGACATATTTAAGTAAATAAGCTAATTAATAAGTGCAAAGTGTAAAACTACTAAGTAATGCAAAACATAAGGAAAAAAAATCAGTACAGAAACTTGATTGAAAAAAGGGAAGCTGCTAACATTGACTGGCAGAAAGTTTCACTTGGGTTGATCTGATATTGCTAAAACTTTGTTAATTTCACAAAGAAGATTGGCAAATGGTATTTGTCCAGATGGATAAAATTAAATGGCTTCAAAGTTTCAATTTTTTAATTGGTAAACTTGTACACAGGAATCAATTGTCTCTTTAGAAAATAGTTACTAATATGCTAGATTGAAGGAATGTTCAATACAAACCAGATTTAAATTCAGTAATAGCAAGGACTTCAGAATGATACCATTGCAGAACTGAGATCATCTGTTTGTTTCTAACTCTAGGAGTTTCTGTCATAATGAACTTTCTAATTCCCTTTGGTAACTCACTATCAGAGATTATTTGCATCTATGCAAGTTTTCACACAATAATCTTCCGGCCATTTGCTGGAGTTGTTTGTTTTGTTTTGTTTTAATTACTAAAAGACTCTGTTTCTACCTGTTTGGGATTCTCTTATAAAAATATTGCCCAAATCTGTAAAGGTCAAAAGTAATCTTTTTTTTTTTTTTCTTATTGGGGGATTTATTATTTTAGAAATTCCTTTTTTTGTCATTGACATGAGTTTTCAATCTTCAATGTTCATCAAGAAATCTACATAGTCTAAAATGCAATTAAACAATAAATATTATAATTTGCTTTTATTTATTTACAATATATTTAAAGTATTTCCTCATGTAACAAAAGAAATCTTATAAAGGAATAGGTATAAGTGTAATCAGAGAAAGTTTAACAAGTGATTCTTACATGAATCCCTGATTAAAAATCAGTGCTCTAAAGCTAGGCTTTAATGGAGAAAGAAGAATACTAATGACATGTAATACTTATCGTTTGCTTTCTGAATGCCAGCCTTTGTATGAAATCCTTAAAATGTAATAACTTACATAATTCTTACAACCATTCTTCGAGGTAAGTATAATGTTTTATTTTTAGAATTCAGGAATGTCAACTAATTCCTGAATAATTTGTTTCCCTTAACCTCAGAAACATTGGGTGCTATCTTTTATTTTCCTTTATATTTCAAAGCATGTAAGAAGGAAAATCGTTGTCATATTGTTTTAAAATAACTTTATGTTATTAATAGTGATGTCATTTGGGTGGGTATTTTTCCATTAGAAAATGCCTCTACATGTCAAAGACACTGTTCCAGCTTATGTGCTAGGTATGGTATTAATATAAGAAAATATGACTGGTCCTACCAGTCAGAGACACTTGACAAAAAGATGTGATAACAGGGAACCAACATTATCAAAAGGTCAAAGGCAAGTGTGATTTATCAAAACAGAGAAGAGAGGGAGAGAGGGAGAGAGGAGAGAGAGAGACAGAGAGAGAGAGAGAAAGAGAGAGAGAGAGAGAGAGAGAGAGGCTTGTATGGAGAGCATCACTTGACAAGAAACTTACCCAAAAGCAGTCAGCCCAATAACCTGAAGTAAGAAATCAGTAGGAGTGAAAATCCTGACTCTATTTCTCCCACTCTCCCACTCTCTGGTCTCTTACTTGGCCTCTCAATTGATTAAATCCAACCTGAGACCACAGGATTAGTAAGCTGTTTTCTTGCTTCTAGGGTGAAGGAGAAGGATGGAAAGTGACCATAAAAGGGTAAACAGAAAATATGCCACACAAAGCTTCAGAGTCACATTCTCAGCCATAAACTGGAATTTACTAATCAATATTTTGAGAAAGGAAAAGAAGTTTATGATAACAGAAAAATAGACATAGGACTTCAGAAATCCTTGGGTCAAAACCAGGTGGGTCACAAACAGCTAAAAGTTTTCCTCTGCTCTAAAAGAAGACGTTTGTACAATGTAAGATAAATAAATATATAACAGGTATTAGATAATTTATCAAGGAAAGAAAATGCAAAGATGACAATATACAAAATCTAACATATATTTCATAATAATTTAAAAATATATTTGTTCTAAATGTAACTATGCATTTAGATATGTAAGATGTTTAATTAAAAATAAAAGGGGGGACTTCCCTGGTGGTCCAGTGGTTGAGATTTCGCGTTCCAATGCAGGTGATGTAGGTTCGATATCTGATCAGTGAGCTAGGATCCCACATGCCTCATGGCCAAAAAACTGAAATATAAAACAGAAGTGATATTGTAACAAATTCAATAAAGTCTTTAAAAAATATTAATAAAATTTTTTTAAAACGGTGTAAACTTTTAGAAGAAAGAAAAGAGATAAAGCTTCATGATCTTAGATTTAGCAATAATTTCTTAGATATGACACCAAAAACACAAGAAACAAGAGAAAAATTAATAAACTGGACATCAAAATTAAAAACTTTTGTGCATCGAAGCACATTATCAAGAAAGTGAAAAGACAACCCATAGTATACAAGAAAATTAATTTGGAAATCATACATCTGATAAGGCTCTACTATTCAGAACCTATAAAGAACTCTTACAATTCAGCAACAAAAAGTAAAAAAACTCAATTAAAAAGTGGAAAAAGACACGAATTGTCATTTCTCCAGAAAAGGTTAAAGGCCAACAATCACATGATTAATGGTCAATTTTTATTAGTCATTAGGGGACCGTACACCAACACTGTAATGAGATACCACTTTATACCCAATAGGATGGCTAATTATCTACAAAACAGAAAACAAGTGTTGGGAGGATGTAAAAAAATCGAAACCATCATATGTTGCTAATGGGGATGTAAAATGGCACAGCTCTGTGGAAAGAGTTTGACAGTTCCTGAAAATGTTAAACATATAACCACCATATGACTCAGAAATTCTACTCTTAGTTATATAATCGGAAGAGTTAAAAACATGAATTCAAACAAAAACTTATGCACAAGTGTTTAGAGTACTACTCATTACAATAGTCAAGGGTGGAAACAATGCAAATGTTCATCAATTGATGAGTGGATAAACAAAAATGTGGTATATTTATGCAGTGGATAATTTAGAATGACCTGGGACAGGCTATGAAATAGTTGAATCTCAAAAGCAATATGCTAAGTAAAAGAAGGCAGACACAAAAGATCACATATTGAGTGGTTCCATGTATATGGAATATTCAGAATAGTTAAGTTCATAAGTGACAGACCAAAAGTAGATTAATGATTGCCTGGAGAGAGGGGAGAACAGGAAGTTGCTTGGTAGTTGGCATGAGGTTTTCTTTTGTTGCTATGAAAATATTTTTATAGAGGTGGTGACTTACACCTTTTAAACATACTAAGTGAATCATACACTTTAAAATGTTAATTTTATAATATGTGACTTTTGCCTCAATAAAACATTTAAAAATAAAAGGGTGTATTGTATGCACAAATTTTAAATTAGAATTAATAAAGTCATGTTATAATAATTCTGAAGATGTTTGTCACTGAAATAAAATAATGATGTAATTACTTTAAAATGTCATCTACTCCAACAATCAAAATACACTTAATTGAAATAAACAATTATACATTTGTCTTAATTTATCTTAAACATATTTTGCTAATATAAAATATCCTTAAAATTATAAAAAAAGATCAAAATAGGATATATATCAAAATATCTCCTTAGCAGACTACTGTACAGAGTAAGAAATTGATAGAGAAAACAAAGAAGTATATATGCTATTTATTTAGGAATGTTTGGTACATACTCATCTAAATTTTCTGTACACATACTTATTTTCATTACAGCCCTAAATCAAAATATTCTACTTCTTACTTATTGACTCTTATATAAAAATAAAGAGTCAAACCCTTCATCAAATTATGAGTGCCACCTTACCACTGTAATCCATTTTTCTTTTGAAGAATACTGGGTTTTCAAATGTTGTAATAAGAATGTCAACTCTGCCACCTGCTTGCCTGATATATACAATATATACACTTCTTTTTAATTACAGCATAAAATACTGGATTTAATGAAAGCTCTCAATGAATTCAGCCGTGACACAAATCTAGCCTTTGACCAAATCTTGCTTGAAATGTTTGATAGCTCACACAACTGAGATGTTAAGTTCCAGAAGTCTTAAACTTTGTTTATACAGGAATTTATTTTCCAAAAATGTCACATTTGGACCATATCATCTTTGAATCTACAGCAGTGACTTTCCTGAATTATTTAATAATATGCCCTCATCTATTTCAGAGGGCAGCCAGGAGAAAATTTTCATTTAAAAAGTATTTTCAAAACTGTTCTCAAATATTTTGCCTGTTATACTGCTCAAAATATTTTCCCAAAATAAGTGGTGGATAGACTCTGCTCTTGACAAAAAATTACCCACTCCAGAGGAAGGTATTTTTAAAAATTCTTCACTACATCACTACAAACACAGAAACATTATTATATTACTACAAAATTTAGAACCATTAAACATCTGTTATCCAGGATTTTAGAATCAGTTGATTTTTTGTAAATATTGTTTTCTGTATTTACAAACTGATTTATTGAATAAAAGAAGTATTATATGTATACGTTAATACTTTAATCTAATACTATTTTAACAGCTCTATTGAGCTAATGTTGGTATATAATAATAATTACAGATTCACATGCACTTGTAAGAAATAATACAGAGAGAGCCTATGTAAATTTTACCCAGTTTTCCCACAAGTAATATCTTACAAAACTCTAGTACAATATCACCAGGATATTGACATTTTTAAATCCACTGACCTATTTCAGATTTCCCCAGTTTTATTTGTCCCCATTTGTGTGCATATGTGTGTACTTAATTACATGCAATTTTTTCACATGTGTAGGTTCACAAGAGTCCCTCTTGTTGCTTTTTATAACCAGCTCATCTCTGTACTAACACTATATCTGTGCCTAACCTGTAAAAAAACATTAATCTAATAATGTTACCCATTTCTATAATTTTCAAAATATTAAGTAAATAGAATCACATAGTTTGTAACCTTTTTGGATTGACTTCTTTTCACTCAGAATAATTTCCTGGAGTTTCATCCAAGCTGCTTATATATCATCTGTATGTCTTCATTGTTGTGAATGTACCAGAATTTGTTTAGCCATTCACTTATAAAAAGTCATCTGTGTTGTTTCCATTGAGGATAATATGAATAAAGCTGCTATGAGCATTCATGTACTGGTTTTTGCGTGAACATAAGTTTCTTTTTTTGTTTTTTTTGTTTTTTTTTGGTACACGGGCCTCTCACTGTTGTGGCCTCTCCCATTGCGGAGCACAGGCTCCGGATGCGCAGGCTCAGTGGCCATGGCTCACGGGCCCAGCCGCTCCGCGGCATGTGGGATCTTCCCAGACCGGGGCACGAACCCGCATCCCCTTCATTGGCAGGCGGATTCTTAACCACTGTGCCACCAGAGAAGTCCCTGAACATAAGTTTTTACTTGTATGCAATAAATGCCAAAATAACACTACTAGGTCAAATGGTAATTTCATGTTAAGATTTATAAGAAACTTTAAAACTCTTTTCCAGAGGGGTTTTACCATTTTACATTTCCACCAGCGATGTATGAGTGATCCAGTTTCTCCATGTCCTCTGCAGCATTTGATGTTGTCATTTAAAAATAAAATTTAGCCATTTGATAGGTTTGTAGTGATATCTCATTGTGTTTTTAATTTACATTTCCCTATTGCCTAATGATGTCAAACATCTTTTTATGTTGCAATCTGTATAAACTTCAGCAACATGTCTATTCAAGTCATTTTTCCATTTTCTAATCCGTAAGTTTATCTAGTTTTCTGAATTTAGGAAGTTATCAGCCATTATTTTTTCAAATACTCGTTTGTCCCCATTTTTCTTTCTTTCTTTCTTTCTTTCTTTCTTTCTTTCTTTCTTTCTTTCTTTCTTTCTTTCTTTCTTTCTTTCTTTCTTTCTTTCTTTCTTTCTTTCTTTCTTTCTTTCTTTCTCTTTCTCTTTCTCTCTTTCTTTCTCTCTTTTTTTTTTTTTTTTTGTCACACGGCATGTGGGATCTTAGTTCCCTGACCAGGGATCGAAGGTTCTGAGCCAAACCTGGTTCTTTGAATATCGAGAGGACTAAGTTGACGTGAGTCCTCCGAGACCTGATAAAGGCAACCTAGAAAATAAGTGATGATTTTTGACAAAGATATAAGCTTTTTTCTTTCTTTCTTTCTTTCTTTCTTTCTTTCTTTCTTTCTTTCTTTCTTTCTTTCTTTCTTTCTTTCTTTCTTTCTTTCTTTCTTTCTTTCTTTCTTTCTTTCTTTCTTTCTTTCTTCTTTCTTTCTTTCTTTCTCACTTTCTTTCTTTCTTCCTTTCTTTCTTGGACTCTGATAATACAAATATTGGATATTTTGTTATTGTTCTATACATCCTAGAGTCCCTTTTCATTTTTTTAATTCTAATTTCTATTTTTCATATTGGATTAATTCTACTGATCTTTTCTTAAATTCACAGCTTCTATTCTCTGTCATTTTAACTCCACTGGTGAACCTATTCAGTAATATATAACTTTAAACAAATTTAGTTGTATTTTTCTCTTCTGTGGGAATTTCATTTTTTTATAACTCCTCTTTATTTGCTGAAATTATCTATTTTTTATTTGTTTTGAAAGTAATTTCTTGTTGAAACATTTTTATGACCATTGCTTGAAAATCCCTGTCAGATAATTCCAGTATCTGATTCATATTGCCATTGGTGTCAGTTGATTTTCCTTTCTCTTTCAAGTTTCTATTTTCCTGATTCTTGGTATGATGGGTAATTTTTTACTGAATCATTGACAATTTATTATGTTAGGATATTCTAGGTATAATTTGAATCTTTTATTTTTTCAGGCAGTCACTCTTTTTTAGGTTTAAAATGTAGATTCTGACCTGTTTTTGTGTTCTGTGTTTCCAAAGAAAATTTAATTTGACATGGTATTATGGTGAGTTTGTTCAATCTGACCCCACTGGGAATCTATAATACTTGTTCCTGCTTGTGCTGCCTGTGGGGACAGACGACAGTTTCCTGGGTCAGACCACCTGGAAAATGTGCTTGTAGGTGGAGAAGGAAGCCTTCAGCCCACCATAACGAAGAATATTCCTGGGCCGGGCAGATTACTGTAGTGGGATTCCCATTTGTCAGTGTCACCAGGTCATCGAGTCTTAGGTTGGGGAAGGGATACTCTGGCCACAGGCATGCAGACACTTTCTGTTTAGTGTGGACTGTTTGTTGTGGTGTGATTTCCTGTTGGAGCTGTCCAGTCACCAAGGTTCTCTGGGTGGAGAGAGGAAATACCCAAAGACATTGGGAAGCCTGTCAGGACCCACAAGGGGGATCCTGCCACAACAAGTGCTGAATCTGGAAAGCACTCTGCTTCCCTGATAGGCTTGAATGCCTCCTCCTTCATGCAGAGACACCAGAAACCTGGGGGCACCTATGGGAAATGTACCACAAGAGGCACCCAAATCAGGGAGCCTCTTTGTCTCCTTGGATCATGGAACCAAGACTCCTCTACTCACACCACAAGACACACACATGTGTATGTGTGTGTGTGTGTTTCTAGTAGTTTTGTTTCAGTTCCTTTACACATATGATAGCTATTTACCCATTTTATCAATTCTCACCTCTAATTTTTGAATCATAATACATTACTTAATATTATCTGTTAATTCCAAAATCTCTTGTCTTCACGCTTGTGATTCCAGTTTTTTTTGTCCTGTTTTCTCTTATTGATTCTTTGATTTCTTGGATGTTTAGTGATAGAATGGGAGTTTTTCATTTTCTTTAAAATTATATGTGTATGCCAATTATATGGAATTTCCTTGGTGCTAGAACTTGAAAACTGAGATGGTATGTGCTCCACAAAAATAGGTTTGCATTGGCCTCTGTCATGTGTGTGGTTCTCCTAAAGTCAGATATGACTAAGCTTAGCCTTTTGGGGTTTTGTTTTATTTTTATTTTTTGGTAATACTGGGAAATATGAATATGAGGTGAAAACTCAAGTCAACTTGATTCCAAAATATCAGAGAATATTGTTATGTCCTCTACCATGCACCAAGGTTTAAAGTGGATTTTTTTGTTCTTAGTTTCTCCTGGGGAAAGCATGATTTTTTTTTTTTCTAGTTCACTTTTAACCTGCCATTTTCTCATCAGAGATTCTAGCTCTATGGTAGAGTTTTCAACACTACACTTGGACAGGCCCTTGGCTTTGTCTCCAATCCCTCTTGAACACAGTGAACCTTGAATACTGGTGTGAAATTCAATAGGTTCATCAAAGTGTCTGCAAGACTAAAACAAGCTTCAGGGCTCAGTTAACTTTTCTGAGTCCTTATACTCATTTAAGTTTCCCTTCCTTTCTTGACAACTTGTGGCTGCATTTAAGATGATATTAAAAATGTTTGTAAACGAAGAGGTTTAGTTTTATTCTGGAGAAGTATCAGTCTACTATATTGCAGAAAACAGAAGTCAACCCACATTCTTTTCTAAACATTTATATCATATTATTTGACATCTCAAAATGACTCTAAAGATAATTTTCTATCTTAATTATGTTGTCTGAGTTTTTATTTTTCTCTTTTATTAACACCCCTCCCACACACACACATACACATCTGGCTTTTTTCTTATACAAACAAAATTTTAATTTTGCACGGCATGTGGGATCTTCCCAGACCGGGGCACGAACCCGCATCCCCTTCATTGGCAGGCGGATTCTTAACCACTGTGCCACCAGAGAAGTCCCTGAACATAAGTTTTTACTTGTATGCAATAAATGCCAAAATAACACTACTAGGTCAAATGGTAATTTCATGTTAAGATTTATAAGAAACTTTAAAACTCTTTTCCAGAGGGGTTTTACCATTTTACATTTCCACCAGCGATGTATGAGTGATCCAGTTTCTCCATGTCCTCTGCAGCATTTGATGTTGTCATTTAAAAATAAAATTTAGCCATTTGATAGGTTTGTAGTGATATCTCATTGTGTTTTTAATTTACATTTCCCTATTGCCTAATGATGTCAAACATCTTTTTATGTTGCAATCTGTATAAACTTCAGCAACATGTCTATTCAAGTCATTTTTCCATTTTCTAATCCGTAAGTTTATCTAGTTTTCTGAATTTAGGAAGTTATCAGCCATTATTTTTTCAAATACTCGTTTGTCCCCATTTTTCTTTCTTTCTTTCTTTCTTTCTTTCTTTCTTTCTTTCTTTCTTTCTTTCTTTCTTTCTTTCTTTCTTTCTTTCTTTCTTTCTTTCTTTCTTTCTTTCTTTCTTTCTTCTTTCTTTCTTTCTCACTTTCTTTCTTTCTTCCTTTCTTTCTTGGACTCTGATAATACAAATATTGGATATTTTGTTATTGTTCTATACATCCTAGAGTCCCTTTTCATTTTTTTAATTCTAATTTCTATTTTTCATATTGGATTAATTCTACTGATCTTTTCTTAAATTCACAGCTTCTATTCTCTGTCATTTTAACTCCACTGGTGAACCTATTCAGTAATATATAACTTTAAACAAATTTAGTTGTATTTTTCTCTTCTGTGGGAATTTCATTTTTTTATAACTCCTCTTTATTTGCTGAAATTATCTATTTTTTATTTGTTTTGAAAGTAATTTCTTGTTGAAACATTTTTATGACCATTGCTTGAAAATCCCTGTCAGATAATTCCAGTATCTGATTCATATTGCCATTGGTGTCAGTTGATTTTCCTTTCTCTTTCAAGTTTCTATTTTCCTGATTCTTGGTATGATGGGTAATTTTTTACTGAATCATTGACAATTTATTATGTTAGGATATTCTAGGTATAATTTGAATCTTTTATTTTTTCAGGCAGTCACTCTTTTTTAGGTTTAAAATGTAGATTCTGACCTGTTTTTGTGTTCTGTGTTTCCAAAGAAAATTTAATTTGACATGGTATTATGGTGAGTTTGTTCAATCTGACCCCACTGGGAATCTATAATACTTGTTCCTGCTTGTGCTGCCTGTGGGGACAGACGACAGTTTCCTGGGTCAGACCACCTGGAAAATGTGCTTGTAGGTGGAGAAGGAAGCCTTCAGCCCACCATAACGAAGAATATTCCTGGGCCGGGCAGATTACTGTAGTGGGATTCCCATTTGTCAGTGTCACCAGGTCATCGAGTCTTAGGTTGGGGAAGGGATACTCTGGCCACAGGCATGCAGACACTTTCTGTTTAGTGTGGACTGTTTGTTGTGGTGTGATTTCCTGTTGGAGCTGTCCAGTCACCAAGGTTCTCTGGGTGGAGAGAGGAAATACCCAAAGACATTGGGAAGCCTGTCAGGACCCACAAGGGGGATCCTGCCACAACAAGTGCTGAATCTGGAAAGCACTCTGCTTCCCTGATAGGCTTGAATGCCTCCTCCTTCATGCAGAGACACCAGAAACCTGGGGGCACCTATGGGAAATGTACCACAAGAGGCACCCAAATCAGGGAGCCTCTTTGTCTCCTTGGATCATGGAACCAAGACTCCTCTACTCACACCACAAGACACACACATGTGTATGTGTGTGTGTGTGTTTCTAGTAGTTTTGTTTCAGTTCCTTTACACATATGATAGCTATTTACCCATTTTATCAATTCTCACCTCTAATTTTTGAATCATAATACATTACTTAATATTATCTGTTAATTCCAAAATCTCTTGTCTTCACGCTTGTGATTCCAGTTTTTTTTTGTCCTGTTTTCTCTTATTGATTCTTTGATTTCTTGGATGTTTAGTGATAGAATGGGAGTTTTTCATTTTCTTTAAAATTATATGTGTATGCCAATTATATGGAATTTCCTTGGTGCTAGAACTTGAAAACTGAGATGGTATGTGCTCCACAAAAATAGGTTTGCATTGGCCTCTGTCATGTGTGTGGTTCTCCTAAAGTCAGATATGACTAAGCTTAGCCTTTTGGGGTTTTGTTTTATTTTTATTTTTTGGTAATACTGGGAAATATGAATATGAGGTGAAAACTCAAGTCAACTTGATTCCAAAATATCAGAGAATATTGTTATGTCCTCTACCATGCACCAAGGTTTAAAGTGGATTTTTTTGTTCTTAGTTTCTCCTGGGGAAAGCATGATTTTTTTTTTTTCTAGTTCACTTTTAACCTGCCATTTTCTCATCAGAGATTCTAGCTCTATGGTAGAGTTTTCAACACTACACTTGGACAGGCCCTTGGCTTTGTCTCCAATCCCTCTTGAACACAGTGAACCTTGAATACTGGTGTGAAATTCAATAGGTTCATCAAAGTGTCTGCAAGACTAAAACAAGCTTCAGGGCTCAGTTAACTTTTCTGAGTCCTTATACTCATTTAAGTTTCCCTTCCTTTCTTGACAACTTGTGGCTGCATTTAAGATGATATTAAAAATGTTTGTAAACGAAGAGGTTTAGTTTTATTCTGGAGAAGTATCAGTCTACTATATTGCAGAAAACAGAAGTCAACCCACATTCTTTTCTAAACATTTATATCATATTATTTGACATCTCAAAATGACTCTAAAGATAATTTTCTATCTTAATCATGTTGTCTGAGTTTTTATTTTTCTCTTTTATTAACACCCCTCCCACACACACACATACACATCTGGCTTTTTTCTTATACAAACAAAATTTTAATTTTGCAAGTATTGCTTAATGTGAGCACCATGCAATTCATCTTGAAAAGTCTTCTGGTGGCTTCATTGCTTACTATTTTTGTGATCTTGTGCAAGTCACTTAACCTTTTGCTGCCTCAGTTACCTCTCAGTTAAATGAGGATAACAATAGAGCCTCTGTAATAGGAATTTTCAAAGACTAGGCAAACATATGCCAGATGCTGCTTTAGGCACTGGACCTTCGGCAGTGAAATAAACAGCTAAAATAAATTCCTGTCATTGTGGAGTTTTCAGTCTCGTTAGGCAGAGAAGGAATACCAAAACACTGTTGTCAAACAAACATGTGCTGAGGCTCAATGACAAGAAAAGTAGTAAGAAAAAAAAAACAAGTAGTAAGAGTGTGAGTGAGGCCTATGAAAATGCTGAGTGCCTTCAATTTGGAGGGACTGAAGTATACACCGAATGACAGGATTACCTTCATAAGCCCTGTGAGATCCTTACCTTGCACATGTCTTTTGCACTTCTTATAATGTGTGCTTAATAATTAAAAGTAAAGGATAGTCAACATTTATTGAATGCTTACTATATAAGTACAGTACTCAAACTTATGTATGTGTAATATTATTTCATTTTTACAACACTGTGAAATAGTCTTTGAAGAAAATATCACTTCAGTAAAAATATTCCCAGTAATTCCAGACGGATTTAAATGATTTCTTCTTTCCCTTATTCTAAAAAAAAAAAAAAAAAAAAACAAAGCTTATATAGTTTGTATAACATTTATATACATGAACAATAGTAAATCAAAAATGTTCTAGTCAGTGTCATGACCATAATGTTGACATGATTCATGTTTTTATTCCCACTTGAACAATTTCTATGGCTAATTTTACTTATATTGTGGTACATACATAAAATGTATAAACATTTTTATTCCATGGAATAAATGTTTTACATACAACTATTTGTGTTTCTTAACTGAAATGCAAACTGACACACAATGTTATTTCTAATATTGATAAATTTGTAGTGAAAGTTTTAATTGTAGAGAATAATTGAAGTAACTCCAAATTTTCACTTCGGTTTGGACAACCTTTAATTTTTAATTTGAAAACCTTTCTAAACTTTATAAGTTAGAATTGGTATTTCTCTAAGTTAGCAACACTGTCAACTGCAAAACACAGGACAAAAACATTCAGCTAAGCACTGCATAAGTTCAGGAATGTTTTAACTAAAAAAAAAAGAAAAAGTCAATTTAAACTGTACCCAACCCTAATTAAAAAGACCATAAAATAGTGTAACTTACAGTGAGGAGGAGTTTCTATAATTCAGTATCAAAAATAGAAAGTAACAGAAGTATCCTTAACTTGTCAAAGGAAATATAACCTAAATTATTATGAATATAGTACTAAACTTGAGCTAAAGTTTTTTTTTTTTCAGTTTTAATGTTAATTAGGAAAAGTTTCTAAGGGTGAAAACAAGTAATGTTCACTTTTAATGACTAACTATAGTTGAAAGAGAAAAATTCAATGAATAAAAGTATTCAATAAAAATGCAGTGTAGATACAGACAAATGGGAAGTAAAATCCTGTTTAACATGCCTTATAACTTTGTTATTCCTTTAAATATTAGGAATATTAAAACATTTGAAAAGAAAATTGTCTATAACTATAGGAAATATGAATTTGCTGTCATCTGGGAAAAGACACAGAAAAGAAAAAATAGTAAAAAAGTATTATTCATAATAGATTCTTATTTTCCATATGTTATGTGCCAGAAACTGTGCTCTGCAATGATAATGTAGAAAAGATGATTTGTGTTCATTAATTGCATGAGGTGTAAAGAAAAACTACTTTAAACAAATAATTTAATCATTTTAATAAGTATGTAATTTGAAGGAGATGAATGTAATGCTATGAAAGCCTTTAATCAGAACACAGGACCTGGTATTTGTGAGAGATAGGAGATGAATCCAGGTATTATTGTGTATTGTTTAATATAGGAAACAAGCATAGACAAAATAAATAATCATTTTGTCTTATGGTAGAGGTGCAGCCCTTCATGCCCTATAAAATTTATAAAAGACCCTGCCTGAATGATTGAACATTTCTCAAATTAACTTGTTTATGTGAAACACTGACACTCAATTTCCTCACTAAACAAGAAGAGGGGCTATAAGAGAACAAGATGACTGTAGTTTTCCATGATGGCTCTTGTGTGATTTTAGTCCCTACATCTATTTCCTGAAGCCTTCTCTTGCCCTTGACCTTAGCCCTGGACACTGTGCCACTCCCCTCACCTTGCTAAACCTGAATTACCCACTCAATCCTTGTTAAATTACAAAAATGTTTCCTTCTTCTTTGGGGAACCATTTTGACCAACTATCCTTGAAAGTAGCTGAACTTTGACACATTTGCTAAAGCTCTAAAAATATTGTGCCATTTTTTTCCCCCAAAATTAGAATACTCCTCTGGAGTCATCTTTTGTTGCAACATTATGAATAAAGGCTTATGTTTAACAGAGCTCTAGCTGATTTTCTTCCACGAAATGCAGTTTTGCTCAGTCTCTATCACAAGGCCATGCAATTATTTCTCACACACCTTATTTTTCAACTGGAAAATCAGTAAAAGATAGGAAAAGCCAACTTTATCCTCTTTTATTACTATCTTCCTTTCCTTTTGCATGTGTGTGTGTGTGTGTGTGTGTGTGTGTGTGTGTGTGTTTGGCTTCTAGACACAAAGAAATCAACAACATATTGGGAAAAAAACATACTCCCTGTCTTTTTTCTTTTGGTTTGGTCTTCACATAATATAAAAGCATTATAATCCAGTGGTGAAAATTTTCTCAAGAAGAATATGAATTGTGAATAAAGTATCCCTGTTAATTTTAATAGTCCTGAAATGGTGTATACCATATTGAAAATTACTTGCTTTCTTACATGCAAGAAAATGTGAATAACATATGTCCATAAGTTGCAAATGCTTATGCAAATGCAAATAATTACATCCTGTGATATCTTGTTCAAAATATTCAAATAAAGTTAAAATTAACATTTATAATTGCCTTTTTAGTATATGACAATTAATAAAAATTAAAGTATTTTTATAATCTATAACTAGTATCCAAATAAACTAGCTGTCTATTTACCACAGATACATTCTCATAGTATTGTGCATTCAAGCATTAGATTAGAGAATGCAGATTATAAGTACACTGGATGTCTCTTAATCTCTTTCCAACAATTTAACAGACACATATGGATTAGTTGATATCACATTTCACCAACAGATTAAAACAAAAAACACTGGGTGATTTTTTTTTTTTTGCATTTTGTTGACTTTCATTAAAAAAAAAAGCAGATCAGAAAGCAAACCTCAATTTAATTTTTAAGGTAATATTTTGGGGATTAGAATCAGAGATAAATGAAATGACAACATTTTTAATTGATAAATGAATTAATATGTTTAAATTATGTTATCCTATTTATGGCTTTAAAGAAAAGTAGATAGCATTTATAATCAATTCAATATATTATTTAATGATCATTTTAACACAATTAAAAGATTTTTAAAAATCTACTCATACATCAGTGTATAATATTAAAGTTATAAGGAAACAATTTATCACTGAATAAATTTAGTATACAGCAATCTATATCAAAAAATTTCTCACAGTCTATTCTATTTGCAGGGAAAAGCATTGCCCCACACTTATAGTTATGTACAAAAATTAGAATAATAAGTCAGGTTCTCTCTCATTTCAGTGGAAAACTTTTCTAAATAACATTCATAAATTTAATAAGTATTATTATTTTTACTAAAGCATTATCAGCAAAAAGACTATTCAAAGCTATGACTATTGCCTTACAGTAATAACTGAGTTGGTTTTAGTTGAATGACTCAGTTCTGTTTTCATTTTCTGCTCATTCCTACATCTATGTGAATTGAAAATAATGTGATAGAAATTACATTGCCAGCTGAAATACTTCATTTTTTTTTCAATCCTTTTTTTCTCTCCAAATTCCACTCTAGTTGGCTACAAGGTCAATAAAAAATTTGTAAAAAAAAACCTCTGAAATTAAATGTACAAAAAAAAAATCCTTTCTTTTAAACCAAATAGAACCCTGAAGAAGCATTACATAGTGAGGTATTGAATGGATGGTGAATAGTATACAAGGCTTACAAGATTTTTGCTGTCAGAGAATTGAGTTGGAAATCAGGAGTGATTATCTTTGCACCATTTCAACCAATAGCCAACTGTAAGATGGTAAATCCTCTAGCCACTTTTTCCTCTACTTTCCCAATACATAGAAAGAAACATGAAGTGATATCAGCAAGAAGGTAGACTAAAAAGCCCTAGACCTTCCTTCATCCCACACACACACTGATACAGCAATAAATCAAAGACAAATTCCATTTATGAGAAATTGGAAACTAACTGAAATGCTTCTGCACCCTGGAATAATGTGAAACCAACTCACCAAAGCTGATAGGGAGATATGAGACATCCTCTCGTCAAAGACCTGTCCCTAGTGCCATGCCATCTGATCAGAAAGAGACTCATATTTCCCAGCTACATCCAGGGAGACAATAGATTGGTTCACATCCAATGCCTCAGCTTTCTGAAGGAGCTCCCCAGAGGATCATCTTCTGTCTTGCCAGTCTTTGAGCTCTGATGGGTCCAGCACAGTCTAACCACCCAAGGAAGAATATATGTGGTACCTTGCATTGTTAGACATCATTGATCCTACCCCCTCTCAGCATAGAGCAAGCAGATTAAAAAAAAAAAAAAATCCAAGTCTCAACTTCCCCTTGAGGAAAGAAGGTATTGATTTGTACATCCAGTGCCACAACTTTTCCAAGACTGCCTAAAAAACTATCATCTGTCTTGCCAGTAATGGAGTGCTGATGGGTCTGTCACAATCTAGTTGCCCAGTAGAGGACAGAGATGATGTGTTTTGGGCTGGCAGATGCCATAACTACCACCCTCCCCCATTTCAGTGCAGAGTAAGCAGGCAAAAATCACATCTACTTGCTTCTTCTTGGGGGAGGTAAAGAATTTTTAGAGACCTTTAGAATCTTTGACCAGTCTTATTGGTTGGGGTCTGCTTCTGTATGAGGTCAGTTCCTGAAGACTGGGAGAGAGACCTGTTTTGTTGAATGTATAGATATCAACACAGAGAGTCATCAAAAGTAGAGAGTCAGGCAAAGATGTTCCAAATGAAGGAATAAGAAACTGACCCAAATGAAATAAAGTTAGAAGGTTTACCTGAAGAGACAATTAAAAGTAACTCTCATAAATATGCTTACTGAGGTGAAGAGAACAATGAATGAACAAAGTGAACATTTCAACAAAAAGATAAAAAAATTTAAAGTACCAAACCAAAATAATAGAACTGAAGAGCACAATAACCATGCTGAAAATTTTACAGTAGGGTTCAACAGCATACTAAGTCAAGCAGAATAAAGGATCAGTAAACTCAAAGACAGCTCATGGGAAATAATTTAGTCAGAGGAACAGCATGAAAAACAAAATGAAAATGAGTGAAGGAAGCTTAAGGGACTTAAGAGACATTATCAAGTGGACCAATATGCACATTATGGGAGTTCTAGAAACTGAATGACCAGAAAGCTTATTCAAAGAAATAATGGCTGAAACCCCCCCAAATCTCGAGAAGGGAAGGGTCATTCAAATCTAAGATGCCTGAAAAAGGCCAAATGATATGAAACCATAGAATCCACATGGAGACATACAAGAATCAAACAGTCAAAAGTCAAACACAAAAAGATAATTTTGAAAGCAGCAAGAGAAAGAAAATTATCACATACAAGGGAAACCCCCTACCCATAAGACTATCAGTGGATTCTTTCAGCAGAAATCTTACAGGCCAGAGGGAATAAGAGGTTATATTTAAAGTCCTGGGGAAAAAATTGTCAAACAAGGATATAACACCTGGCAAAACTACCCTTCGTTTTTGTTTATCACTGACCATAAATTGTTATCAGCTTAAAATAAACTGTTACAAATGGTATGATATTTTATGTAAGCCCCAAGGTAACCATAAAAGAAAACTACTTATAGAAGTTACACAAAAGAAAAAGAGAAAGGAATCAAAGCATACCAATTTACAAAACTATCAAGATACAAAGGAAGATAAAAAGAGAGGAAATGACAAAAAAAGAACTACAAGACCAACAGAAAACAAATAACATATGACAATAATAAATCTTTTCCTATTAATAATTACTTTAAAGGTAAATGGATTAAATAAAAGACACAGAGTGAAAGAATGGATACAAAAACAAGGTACCACTATAGGCTTTCTACCAGTGACTCACTTTAGATTTAAGAATACACATAGGCTGTAAGTGAGGGGATGGAAAAAGATATTCCATGAAAATAGTAACCAAAAAGGAGCAGGGGTTGCTATACTCACATCAAACAAAATAGACTTCATGAAACAGACTTTAAACCAAAACCTGTCTCAGGAAACAAAGAAGGACATTATACAACAATAAAAGAGTCAATTCATCAGAAAACAAGAACAGTTAAAAATGTGTATGCATTCAACATCAGAGCACCTAGATATATAAAGCAAAGAGAACTTAAAGGAAAAATAGTAATGCAGTAATAGTAGAACACTTCAATACTTTCAATAATAGATAGAACATCCATACAGAATATCAATAATTAAACAGAGGACATGAAAAACACTATAGACAAAAGGTATGCAAAAATATATATATATATATGTGTGTGTGTGTGTGTGTGTGTGTGTGTGTGTGAGTGTGTGTCTGTGTGTAACATTCAACCCAACAGCCGTAGAATACACATTCGTCTCAAGTGTAAAAGGAACATTTTCTAAGATGGATCACATATTAGAGTATTATCTAAGCCTAGAGAAACAACACCTAATTCAACCCGGAGCAGGTGAATAACATCCATAACATGAACATTTGAAATTTGAATCAGAACAATAAGCATTGTAGTATCTTCATATTCAAACTGACAAAGACCATTAATTACCATTATACTTACTTTACTTCTTCTGTTCTATATTGATGATATTCTATAAAAATTATATAGAATTATACAGAAAATATGTAAAATCTTAGCAAAATCAGTTTGGAAAATTATACAGCAAGGAAACTTTAGCATATATATGTACAAAAATCTCCAAGAAAGGTAGTCAAAAGGTACAAATTTCCAGTTACAAGATAAATTAGTAGGAAGGATGCAGAGTTAACACTGCTGTATGATATATATGAAAGGCATTAAGGGAATACATTCTAAGAGTTCTCATCACAAGGAAAAAGTTTTTTTTTCTTTTTATGCCTCCTCTTTTTATTGTATCTATGAGATGATTGATACTAACTAAATTTATTGTGATAATCATTTCACAATATATGTAAGTCAAACCATTAAGCTGCACATCTCAAACTTATAGAGTGCTGTATGTCAATTATATGTCGATAAAGCCGGGAAAAAAATTTTCAAAAGTGAAAAGTTGCAGTTTTATTTTACATTTTTTGAAGATATTTTGTTTTGAAAAATCAGCTTAGTATTTCTGTAATTAAATCATTGGGTCCTTTATTTTTAGTTTTTTAAGAAACCTCCTTACTGTTCTCCATAGTGACTCTAGCAATTTATATCCGCACCAACAGTGTAGTAGCGTTCTCTTCTCTCCACACCCTCCCTAGCATTTATTGTTTGTGTATTTTTTGATGATGGCCTTTCTGACTGGGGTAAGGGGATATTCCATTGTAGTTCTGATTTGCATTTATCTAATAATTAGTGATGATGAACATCTTTTCATGTGCCCTTGGCCATCTGTATGTCTCTTTGGAGAAATGTTTATTTAGTTTTTCTGCTCTAAATAGACATTTAGGGCACTAAACAGACACTAAAAATAGAGCTGCCATATGATCCTGCAATCCCACTCCTGGGCATATATGTGGAGAAAAACATTGTCTGAAAGGATACATGCACCCCAATGTTCATTGCAGCACTGTTTACAATAGCCAAACATAGAAGCAACCTAAATGTCCATCAACAGAGGAATGGATAAAGACGATGTGGTACATATAAGCAATGGAATATTACTCAGCCATTAAAAAGAATGAAAAATGCCACTTGCAGCAATACAGATGGACCTAGAGAATGTCATAATGAGTGAAGTAAGTCAGACAGAGAAAGAGAAATATTGTATGATATCACTAAAATGTGGAATCTAAGAAGAAATGTTACAAATGGACTTATTTACAAAACAGAAACAGACTCACCAACTTAGGGAATGAACTTATGGTTACCAGGAGGGAAGGGCGGAGGGAAGGGATATTTAGGGAGTTTGGGATTGACATGAACAACAGTGCTATATTTAAAATCGATAACCAACAAGGACCTACTGTATAGCACAGGGACTCTGCTCAATATTATGTAACAACCTAAATGGGAATATAATTTTAAAAAGAATAGATATGTGTATATGTATAACTGAATCACTTTGCTGTACACCTGAAACTAATGCAACACTGTTAATCAACTATACTCCAATATAAAATAAAAAGTTAAAAAAAAAGAAATACAAAGAAAAAAAAGAATCACTGCATATACTGCTTGCTAATCATCTAAAATTTCACTCAACTCTATATACAGATTTCAACAAATTACTTAATAATTGTGTATCACATGAAATTAGGAAGTGATGGGTACAGTCTTACTCAACAGATCTGTGAATTTAAATAAAATAGGTTGTTATGAGACTTGTTTGTGTATAAATTAAAAAAATCATTCGGTCCATATTAAGAGCTATAAGCTCTGTTGGTGCTGAGGATCCAAAGGTGGAAAGAGCTACATTTGGAACATGGAGACGCTCATTGACTAGAGAGGAAGAACACAATCTCAAAATCACACATTTCACGGGCAATGTGTTATGGCCTATAAAACAGATGAATGAGAGTCCAGATAAGGCAGCATGAATTCTGCCTTGAGCAGAGCAAAAAGTGAGGAAAGTCCATCCCAAAAAAGTGACATTTGAACTAATATGTCGTACACATTATTTTTTACACTATGATTAAAATGAAATTATCAGACTGATTTCATTATTATTACATTCCTACAGATATTCAGAAAACAGAGGGAATTCTTATTTTTTTTAATTTCCTTTTTTGATTGCAAAGCAATGTTCTTTTTTTTTCCTAACAACTTTATTGGAGTATAATTGCTTTATAATGGAGTGCTAGTTTCTGCTATATAACAAAGTGAATCAGCTATATGTATACATATATCCCTGCATCCCCTCCTTCTTGCATCTCCCTCCCACCCTTCCTATCCCACCCTTCTAGGTGGTCACAAAGCACCAAGCTGATCACCCTGTGTTATGTGCCTGCTTCCCACTAGCTATCTATTTTACATTTGGTGGTGTATATATGCCCATGCCACTCTTTCACTTCGTCCCAGGTTACTCTTCCCCCTCCCCATGTCCTCAAGTCCATTTTCTATGTCTGTGTCTTTATTCCTGTCCTGCCCCTAGGTTCTTCAGGACCTTTTTTTTTTTAAGATTCTATATATGTGTGTTAGCATATGGTATTTGCTTTTCTCTTTCTGACTTACTTCACTCTGTACGACAGACTCTATGTCCACCCACCTCATTACAAATAACTCAGTTTCATTTTTTATGGCTGAGTAATATTCCATTGTATATATGTGCCACATCTTCTTTATCCATTCATCTGTTAATGGACACTTAGGTTGCTTCCATGTCCTGGCTATTGTAAATAGAGCGACAATGAACATTGTGGCACATGACTCTTTTTTGAATTACGGTTTTCTCAGGGTATATACCCAGTAGTGGGATTGCATGGATCTTTTGGTAGTTCTATTTTTAATTTTTTAAGGAACCTCCATACTGTTCCCCATAGTGGCTGTATCAAATTACATTCCCACAAACAGTGCAAGAGGGTTCCCTTTTCTCCACACCCTCCCCAGCATTTGTTGTTTGTAGATTTTTTTCATCATGGCCATTTTGACCACTGTGAGGTGATACCTCATTGTAGTTTTGATTTGCATTTCTCTGATGACTAATGATGTTGAGCATTCGTCGTGTGTTTGTTGGCAATTTGTACATCTTCTTTGGAGAAATGTCTATTTAGGTCTTCTGTCCATTTTTGGATTGGGTTGTTTGTGTTTTTGATATTGAGCTGCATGTGCTGATTGTAAATTTTGGAGGTTAATCCTTTGTCAGTTGCTTCATTTGCAAGTATTTTCTCCCATTCTGAGGGTTGTCTTTTCGTCTTGTTTATGGTTTCCTTTGCTGTGCAAAAGCTTTTAAGTTTCATTAGGTCCCATTTGTTTATTTTTGTTTTTATTTCCATTTCTCTAGGAGATGGGTCAAAAAGGATCTTTTGATTTATGTCATCGAGTGTTCTGCTTATGTTTTCCTCTAAGAGTTTGATAGTTTCTGGCCTTACATTTAGGTTTTCAATCCGTTTTGATTTTATTTTTGTATATGGTATTAGGGAGTGTTCTAATTTCATTCTTTTACATGTAACTGTCCAGTTTTCCCAGCACCACTTATTGAAGAGGCTGTCTTTTCTCCATTGTATATTCTTGCTTTCTTTATCAAAGATAAGGTGACCATATGTGCATGGGTCACAATCCTGTTAGCTGCTCTGGGGTACTCTTTCAAATTTATGCTCATTAGCATAAAAATATTAAATGCATTTTATATTTCATGTAAAAGATATTTAGAAATGGATACTGACCTCCAATTTCTTATACCCTCTGACAAAGTTGTCCCTTGGGATTCTGAAGTTTTCAGATCTTACAAAGGTAATATGAATATACAGTAATGTATTATATGTTCACTATGATGTGTGTGAGGTATGGAGCAACACTCTGTTCTCAAACATATTGATTTTTCTATACTAAAAGTTTTGGGCATTCACAATAAATAGGTGTACAAAGACTATGAATATATTTATATCAGTTCATTTTATGTTTTGCTACCAATGAACATGCCACAAATTTAAGGAAAATGTGATTTCAGAAATAGTCAGGCTTTGAAATTGAAGATATGGAATTGGAAATCTGTAAATAACTGAAAGTTTTAAAGTGAGTAAATTTTTAGTCAGTTGCAAAGGGATAAATAAAAGCCTTTGTTTCCATGGACAGAGAGAGAATGGCTCTGTATTTTATATGGCAGAGTTTTTTGTTTGTTTGTTTGTTTGTTTTTGTTTTTTTTTTTTTTGCAGGAGGTCTCCACTGTTACTGGTTCACAGGCTTCATTTATACTTGTACTTAAAGATATGTTTATTTAAGCCAAAAATCGTAGCAAATGCAAAATCCAGTCTTGCAGGGCAAGACTTACTTAAACATATCTTTATCTTAAATAAATGAATAATAAAAACATGTATACGTATATAAAAGATCATGACTTTAGCTATGACTTTTAGAAACGTTATGTTTACTCTGAGCCTAAGGATCAGGAGTCAAAATTGGGAACTCAAGGTCTAAAGATGTCAATATTCAATTGGCTATATTAATAAACTCTCCACTGTATGTAAAAGATAACCAAATTTAGTTTCTAGATAAGGATGAAAATAGTCATCAGGTAGAATCAATACATGACTCCTTAATATCTCAAATTCATACCATCCAAAACAATCTAAGAAATGCTCAGGAGCATCAATTCTTCCTTAGTAGTCAAAAGCTTCTAAATACAGGAATTCCAATATATATTAAAAAAGAAAGAAGTGTTTAAATTTTAGCCAGATCTTACCTTTCCCATATCATATTTGTAAGTATGGTTAACAGTTGGTGCAGAGATTATAGCTCTCATCTATTCATAGTAGATTTTGGAGACTGTACGCATAGCCCTGAAACCAACACTAGAGTCAGAGAAAGAAAGCTAGAATTAACAGAAGTTCATGTGAAAAAGTCTCTATTTCATCCTATTAGCAATGATTCCAGAGACACATCACAGAATATCAGGGAAAGGAAGTTTAGTTACCTATTGCCTATGACACCATTAGGGAGCCTTTCCCAATTAAAAAGTTCTTCTAGAAGAAAACATGTGGGGCTTTCTGAAATCAATATAGATGAGTCAGATGATTATGAGTTTTAATCAAGTCTTCTCCATTTTCTACTTGTGTGATTTTTGTCAATTAATTGAATGTCTCTGACTTCAGTTTCCTCAACTAATCTAACCAGAATAATCATCCCCACAATTTCCTTTCTGTAAATTGAGTAAATCTATAATTCTGGCATAGAATCTCTGTGAGAAATAAATATAAATGTAAATAATTTAGTGCAGGTCACAGAACATTGCAAGCTCTTCACGAATGATATTTATAATGTATTAATTTTATCCATAATTAGTAATTACAACAACTATTTTCATATGCCAAATGTGGGTATGCATTAGATTTGACAGCTCTCATAATTTTGTTAATATTCTCTCAGATCATTAGCTGACTTATCTTACAATGTTTCCCTGAGATGGAAGACATTGCAGTGTGCAATGAAAACTAAAATAACACCCTTTGTGTTTCCCTGTTGGTGATATCCACTGTGTCTCTCCCCTACTCCTCTCATAGGCAAACATTTGTAGAAGTAGTGATTTTCAAACATTTTGTTCATGATTCAGAGAAAAAAGTTTATTTTACAGCACATCACAATACTCTCTCCCAACACATAATTATATAAACAAAACAAAATATTCTTTAAAAGATATGCACTCTCAAAACTATTATTCTATTCTGTTTCATTTTAAGACAGACTTTCATAAATGTGTTGCTGCTGGAAGTTTAAAAATCCATTGTCCTAAAGAAAATGAGTTGATAATTATGGTTCATAAAAATATCCAAATAAAAAATCACTACATTGGGGCTTCCCTGGTGGCACAGTGGTTCAGACTCTGCCTGCCGATGCAGGGGACACGGGTTTGTGCCCCGGTCCGGGAAGATCCTACATGGAGAGGAGTGCCTGGGCCCGTGAGCCATGGCCGCTGAGCCTGCGCGTCCGGAGCCTGTGCTCCGCAATGGGAGAGGCCACAACAGTGAGAGGATCGCTACAGCAAAAAAAGAAAAAAAAAAAAATTACTACATTGAATTTTAGTAGTAATAAAAAGAAATAAATTTTTTTGGTACTATTTTCTTTCTTTCTTCCTTTTTTTTTTGGCCATGCAGCTTGTAGGATCTTAGTTCCCTGACCAGGGATCGAACCCAAGTCCTGGCAGTGGAAGCGCAGACTCCTAACCACTGGATTGTCAGCGAACTCCCAATGTACTATTTTCAAAAATTTTAGATGTAACATTGTTTGCCACAGCTTCTCTCAATTTTGTTACCCTTAAAATAAAAGCTGTAATATTTTCCATTCAATAAAACTTGCTGAGTACAAATTATATGTAAAATTATTTAACTAAACTGTTTAAGAATGACATGGCACAGTTAAACATACTTTAACACTATATTAAAGAAATAAAGAATTGAGAACCATATTTTAGTATAATATTAAACACATCTTATATAAGCAATAGTAATTATCTATCTTTGTTAGCTATTTGTTGAGTGATTATCTACATTGAAATTATGAAATCATTAGTGAGAGTAAAACATATCAGCTGTGGTTCTTATCCCAGAATAAGACTGCTTTTCCTAGTCTCATGCCCAGTCAAATAGTATACCACTAGGCAGTGTATAGCTTCTGACATTTGTTGAAGATTTTCTATATATAAAATATGACTAAAGCTTCAAATAGCAAAATGCCTAATGTCTCTTCTTCCTCAAACCACCTAGTAATTTTTCTGCAGTGTGTCACATTGAAAATTTAAAATAACCAGTTAGTTTTAAAAAAGAAATAAATAATATGGAAGCAGATATAGATTATATATTTTAAGACTTTTAGAACAAATGTATCAAAATATTTGTAAAGTAATTTTTAGTATTTATTGGAGCATAGGCTTAATGGTTTCCTCAAGGTCGCAGGGTTGATCATTGAAAGATTTATGTTTGATATTGAGTACATCTGCCACTTTGTCCTAGGATGTAAAAAGTTTCCCTTATTATAGAAACACTCTACTCTGAAACAGAAAATATAGTTTTAATATGTAGACTAGAGCTGCACTTTTTCCTTAGTCTTATTTTAAGCTTATCAACTCCTTGTTCTATTTTGTAATTGTACGTAGTACACATAATTTATGTTTTAATTCCAAAACCTACTAGACATTGACAGTAAGCAGAAAGTGCCAAATACCTTGTCTATTTCTTTGAAAATTTTTTTGCCTCTAATAAAATGTGACCAGATACACTTTCATATAATTTAGCTTAATGCTGGCTGTTGCTATTTCCTACAGGATTTACATAAAGTACAGGCTTGTAGAGTTAACCTCAATTATCAAACTGGATGAAGTTATTTTCATTTTATTCATCTTCATTTAATAAAATGAAACACAATAGAGTTGAATTATTTTTATATATCTTCAGATCAAGCCCTTGTAACATTAAATGTTTTAAATGTATGAGTTGAAATGTTATGATTCACTGAAAAGCAAAGCTACTGCACAAGAAACAGCAAATTTGTGTATACCCCTCACTGTAACATAATGATAAGAATATGTTTTTGATGCATGCATGCTTTATATACATAACATAAATAGCAAATCGCCATGATTCTTAATTTAAGATTGCCTATTAATCCATGAGATTTAACTGTCTCTGAAGACCTAAAAATTTAAATATTTGAATAAGTTTCTGCCTTAAATTGTCTGCTTCAGTAATTTCATTATGTTAGGTGTCTTCATATATGCATAATTCACAGATATATCTTTCAAGTAGGAAGCTATTTTGTCTTTAGTACTCTGAAGGTTAAGTAAAGATGGCTAGGGCAATGGAGATTATCTAAGAAAAAGCATAAAAGACTTTCTGTATTTCATAGTATCTTTCTAAAAAATAATCTAAATTTCTAAAATTGCTCAACTCAGCACTTGAAAAGATGATGCGTTCCATCTAGCCACAGAGAGGAGCTGCAAGAACCAGTCAGCTGTATGAACCAAGTAAAACCCTTGTCTCAAATGCAATGAATGGATTTTTTTTTCACCTGTTCTTACAGTAAAGCATACCAGAGTATAGTGGGCATCTAGCCAGAAGCAGAGAGGTGGCAAAAGAGAAGTGCAAGGGGAGGAAAAGTAATTCACTAAAATAAATTTACTGGAAACTTTTGGGCAGCTGCCAAGCAGGATGAAGGCAAAGCAGAGAAACAAATTATATCAACATAACTTTAGCAATGAAAAACAGAGGCATGGAAAAGGTAATACCTTTTTCCAAAATGTTATTTGAAGTCCATATCTTGGAATAAAGTATAAGCAGTCTCCAAAGGGAAAAAAAAAAAAAGAAAAACAGCTCTGATGTTTTAAAATATTTGAGGATGTTATTTAAAACAGGAAACATACTTCCCATAGACATTATATAATAAATGATAATTAGATCATCATGCCAAAAGCAAGTTTATTTCAGCGACAGAGGATGCAATGGCTACAACTGCCTGATGCCTCTCTTATCTCTGTGTGTAATGACATATCCAGAGGGAAGTGCATTCCCATTTCCATCTTGAGAGTTCAAGATCCTGTTTCCTATTGTCAAAAAGTATAAGGAGGTTTCCTGTTGGTGGGGAAAATTCTCTATGAAGGGCTATCTTCAGGACATGAATCAATTTCCTGCAAGCTGGGATCTGGGAATACAGGAGGAGTTAATTGGACAGTGTTTGTGATTATCATGGGGTGATCTGAGAGCCTAATACTGAAAATCAAGAACAAGATATTCAGAAACAGCTTCAGGTATATGCCATTTCTATCATATTTTTTAACAAAGTGCGGGTTGTTTTGATTTTTTTGTCAGCCCCAAGAATCAGCAGCCTTCTTTATTTTCTACATTTTCACTACTTATTTCCTAAAACAACAGTGTATTTTTCTTCAAATTATTGTGGAAAATTATACAACATTTCTTTTTTACTTCTATCCCTGTCAAGCACACAAATATTTCTACATATAGTCAGTGCTTGTAAAAAGAGTTAAATAGTAATATTCTTCCTCCTAAAGACTCTCTCTCTTTTTAAATTAGGAGTTTTAAATAAAACATTGCAACATAAGTATTTCATGAATGATTAATGTTAGTTACATAGAAGAATATGTATTTTCTTAAATTTGTTTTATAGTTCTTAAAAAATGGGAAGTGGAGAAGAAGGTAAAAGATGACAAGGACTTTTGAAATCTTAGTAATAAGAATAAATATTGTTGTTTATTAAATTACCAACAGGATATCCATTTCCTTCTTTCTCATCTTACCAGACTTCTCTTTATAAAGACAAGGCAGGAATACAAGGCCAACCAATTTTGCTCCAAATGAAAGGTCAAGAAAAAAAAGAAATTCCAGGTATAGGGGTGAATAAATTTTCTTCTACTCTCTTAGATTCTGTGTCTAGTCCTACAAACGAAACTGACATAAAACAAGCTAACAGGAGAAAAGCATACAAATTTAAATATTTTTCTGTGTACACAGGAATCTTCAAAAGGAAAATAAATATCTGAAGAAGTCAGTAGGTCCAAAAACATATATCTTTTTAAACAAAGGATAATAAACTGTTGATATTTGATAAGAAAAGATGGATTGGGCTGGGGGCAATAAATTGTAGGACCATGACTAGGAAATATATAGGAGAAACTAATGGAAGATTGGGGTTACTTCATTAGATTTACTTATGCATGTTCATTTAAGTGTTGGCTCCCAATCTCTGGTAATAATGTTTTTCTCTTCCTAGTACAGGGATGGAAAGTTTTCCATCATAAATTTTATGGTCTGCTTTTAAGGCAGAAAGAGGAGAGCAGAGAGCCTTTCCTGCATCTCCTTTTTCTTAAGTCCCTTCAACTCAAGATAATCAGTATGCCAGCAATTAACTAAATGTTTGTGTCTCCTCCAAATTCATGTTGAAATCTTAACCCCTAATGTGATGGTGTTAGGAGGTGGGACCTTTGGGAAGTACTTAGATCATAAGGGTGGAATTCTCATAAATGGGACTAGTGCCTTTATAAAAGAAACCCAAGAGGGCTCTCTAGAACACTTTCTGACATGTGAGGTTACAAAAAGACATAGTCAACAATCTACCTGGAACAGGGACCTCACTGGAATCGACAATGCTGGCACTCTTATTTCAGACTTCTACCCTCCAGAAATGTGAGGAATAAATTTCTGTTTATAAGCCATCCAATATATGCTACTTTGTTATAGCAGCTGGAACTGGCTAATATAGAAATTGGTACCCAGAAGTAGGATGCTGTGGTAATAGATACCAAAGAATGTGGCTTTGGAACTGGAAGATGGGTAAAGATCAAAACTTCTAGAAGGACAGTCTTATGTAACATAATATAACCACAAGAGTGATTTCCCATAGCATTTGCCTCATTCTGTTGTTTAGAAGCAAGTCACTGACCTTTCCCACACACAGGGAGAAGGGATTGATTATATAAGAATGTGAGCATCCAGTGGATGGGGATCATGGGAGCACCTTAAAATCTGTTAATTACTATCTTTTTCAGGGTTTGGTATCAGGATAATATCGGCCTAATGGAATAAGATGGAAACTGTTCCTCTGAAAAAAATTTAAGCATTTATGTAAAATAGGCATTGATCTTCCTTAAAGTTTGGTAGAGTACACTAGTGATATCATCTGGGCCTGGAGTTTTCTTTGTTGGAAGATTCTTTGTAATTACAAATTCATATTCCTAAATGGCTATAGGTCTATTTAGGTTATCTATTTTTTTATTGAGTGAGTTTCAGTACTTTTGTGTTTCAAGAAATTTGGGCTTTTCACAAAATTTGCTTAATTTACTGTTATAATATTCTCTTATTATAATTTTAATATTTTTAACATATGTAGTAATGCACCCTCTCATCTTTCTGATATTGGTAATTCATATCTTGTCTTTTTTTTCTGATTAGTTTGAATAAAAGTTTAAGAATTGTACTCATCTTTTCAAAGAAATAACTTTTGGATTCATTGATTTTTATTATAAATTTTGCTCTCAATGTTATCATTTTGGGTGTTCATCTTTATCATTTTCTTCTTTTTCTTATTTACATTTGATTAATCTTATCATTATAATGAAATGATTGTCTTTATTCCTAGCAATATTCTTCCTGAAAAGTTTTTTTATAATCAGATATTCATATGGCCTCTAGTGTTACTTGGTTAGAACTAGCATTCTATATCTTTTGCCATTCTATTACTTCTAATCTATTTGTGGTTTTATAGTCAAAGTGTGACAATTCTGCTTTTAATTGAAAAATGTAGAAATTTTATTATTTATAAAGCTGGATTTAAATTTTCCTTGTGATTGCTTTGTATTTATTTTATCTGTTTTTGACCTATTTTTCATATAGGATTAATTATTAAATATGATTCAATTCTGTTCATTTATTTTTATTTTATTTTTTATTGACAGATAATTGATTTACAATGCTGTGTTAGTTTCAAGTATGTAGCAAAGTGATTCAATTATATACATTCTTTTTCTGATTTGTTTCCCCTATAAGTTATCACAAAGTTCTGCTTCATTTTTTAGTGATTATTTTAAATTTATAGAATATATCTTTAACTTATCACAAATAATCTCATACCACTTAACATATAGAATATAACATATAATGCATAGCAATAGTATGCAACTTTACCTTACAACCATATACTTCCATTTTCCCTGTCTTAAACTCTATGTTTTTGTTTTACTTAGAGCTATGTGATAAGCTTCAAAATATATTATTATTAGTTTTCCATTAAGCAGTCAATTATCACTTAAGTGATGTAAAAATAATAAAAATGTACCTGGCCAAAACTTTACCTTTTATTCACCTTTTATTATGGAAAGATGTTTTTGTTGATAATAGAATTCTACCTTAACTCTCCCACTACATCCACCTCCCATTTCAGGACTTTAATGTGTGTTTTCACTTTTCTTGCTTGCAATGTTTTCATAACAATCTGCTATAATTCATGCTTTTCTTCCTCTGTATATAATGTGACATTCTTTCTCTGGCTGTTGTTAATATTTTCTCATTTTTACTTTTTAATATTTTTTAATAATTTTAATTATGATGGAACTCAGTGCAGATTTCTTCATTTTTATTTTCATTTGTTTCTAACTTTCTTAGTTCTGAAGGTTTTGTTTTTACCAGATTTGAAAACAAATTGATCTCCTTATATCAGTTATGACAATTATACATAGAGTCAGCCATTTGAAATTGAACTACAGTTCATGATATTTTATTCTTATTTTCAGTTGTTTTTCTATTTAGACAGTTTCTATTGCTTCATCTTCAAGCTTATTAATCTTATCTTTTGCAGTATCTAATCCACTGTTAATTTGATCAAGTGTATATTTCCTGCCAGAAATTTTATTTTCCCTCTTAAGAAGTTTACATGCCTTTTATGTACCTCTTTTTATTTCCCTCTTTAACATATTCATAATTTTTTAACATATGAAATATAGTTATATTAACTCTTATTTTTCTTGTCTACTAATTCTACCTGTTATTCCAGGATCTTTTTCTATAGACTTTCTTTTTACTATTATGAATTGTATTTTCTTCCTTTTTGCATGTGTAATATTATTTTTTTGGACACTAAACATGGTAATTTTTACTGTATTGGTTGATGAATACTTGTGTATTCCTAAATATACTTGAGCTTTCTTTCAGGATGTAGTTAAGTTACATGGACCAGTACAATCTTTATTTGGGGATTAATTGTTATTTATGACTAAGGCAATTGCCTTCTGAGTACTTGACTTGATGCCCATCTATTATTATGTTTTTCCACTGTGACTGGTAGGAAGATGATATATTTCTAGCCTTGGTGTTCCCTAACAATTATTCTGTTGCCTTGTTTTCAGTGATCCTTTTCTTGGCCTCAAGTGCTTTCCTCTCATATGTGCTGATCAGGACTCAGCTTAAATATCAAGGAAATCATGCACAGATGTCCGGACCTCTCTTTCTGTGCACTTCTTTCCTCAGTGATGCTTTCTTTCCTTCTGTACTCTGTTCTGTAAATTGTAGGCAACTTGGCCTTCTTGAATTCTTAACTGTCTGTGTTTAGCTGAGGGAGTATTCTGGGCTCTGTTTGAGATCTCATTCATGTACTGTGATCCAGATACTTTCTCTAGGCAGTAAATTGGCTAAACCACTGGTATACTTCTGTCAGAGATCACTGCCCTATGCTGCATCTTTTCAAAATTTCATTTTGACATTTATGTTTGTTTAAAGTGGGATGATTACATTTAGTAGTTTCTGTTACCCCATCATGGTTGGAAGTAGAATTCAGTAGATTATTAGTAATTGCTGATATTTAAATCATTCTATATTCCAGATTTAAAATAGAGACCTAAAATTGAAAGAATTCATATAAACCTGAGACTGCAAGTAAAGTTAATTACAGTATCTGTATAGGACCAGAAAGAAAAAAAAACAAAAACTGATGATCAAGAAAAAGATAAAACCAACTGCAGAATTGACAGTAGAAATCCTCTCCAGCACTAAAAGTCATAACAAGGCTATTCATCCTAACATGGTGGGAAAACCATAGTGTAAAACCAGAAATAAGGTCTACATATTCAGTAGATCAGTTAACAAAATAATATCAAAGATGCTATTCACAAAGAAGAGCATTGCCATACTCAGTCCTCTCCAAAGTACAGACAAAAATGACCAAGATATCTACACAACTGGAAATAAAAAGCAAGATATATAATACAAAGTCAAGGATTAAGGCAAAATAACAGGCAAGTTCATATAAAGTAATAGTATAGAATTAGAAGATTCAATACTTGTTATATGACACCTGTGGAGGAAAGACTAATTCCAGAATTATAAGCTGCAAGAAGGTAGATATTAAGAAGACCTGGTTGAGGGGAAAGGCAGGTGGACAGTGTCAAAAACCTGTCACTGCAAGGTAGAACCTGACTTATTTTCAGGAAAATAGATTTGATTAATTTTACTTTTCAAATTCAGGGTTTTCTTGTTTAGATCATTTAAAGATTTACTGATACAAAAATAAATGATACATGTGGAAAATAACCAAAAAAGTTTTCACTTCTCTTCTATTTTCCATTTACATAGGAAACAAAATAGGTTAACTGAAATTTTGCATCTGTAAAATTAGTAAATTTTTCAGTTTTTATGAAAAGTTAGTTACTACAGAGTTAACTGAATAAATTTTAATATATTTTAGTATTTATCAAAGGATAAACACATTTATTATCCTGAGTTTACTTTTAGTGTTGTGAAAGTGTAGAATTATAGCTAATTCTGAAAATGGTAGGAAAATAGCAGTTGGATATGAAAAATTATAATACATTCTAATAAGAAAGCAAAAAAAATAGGTAAAAGATACTTCCAGTTTTTCAATAATAAGGGCAACAAAAGTAAGAACATATCAAAGGAGAGGAAAAGTTTTGAATGGGAAAAGGAAGATAAATAGTTTGGGGAAGAAAACATATGGCATTTTCTTTTGTTATAAATAGAGGTCTATCTCATAGCAAAAAACTACAAAGTATAGTTTACTATCTTAAATCCCTGTAGGGTATTTTTGAAAAGCAACAAAGCATGCTATAATTTTATGTATTCCACGGTTTTGACAGGAAACAATTTCAAGTTTTCTTGCATTTTTGATTCAAATAAATAAATAAAATAAATCAGATATGGTAAAGAAAAAAATCAGATATGGTAAGGAAAAAATCATTGTTATTGATAAAGTTTCTTTCAATAAAATAAGAAAAACATATTTTAGAACAAAAAGTTTCTGTAAATTGTTTTACTTTAAGAATATAACCAAATATTTTTATTTGAAAGATTAAATCTGATTAGAAAGGAGTTTGATATTTTTAATATTGCTTTACAATAGCACAAATTTAAAACTGTATAGATCACCTATTAAATCTATATTTCCAGTTTTAATCATGGTCATAATAGTGTAGGTACCTGTATTAAGAAAATGTTAGATTCCTCCTAAAATTCTACTAGAATGTACAATAGAGACATATAACTATTCTTTTCTCTAAGAAACAACATGCCAAATCTTAATCATAGTTTTTTCTTTTTAATTACCCATTACATGTATTGCCAAATAGCCAAAATACTTTACTTTTCAGTTTCATATATGTTGCCATTTGGACAACATATACATTTATGATAAATATGATAAATATGATATGACATTTATGATAAAATTTTACAACGGATTTATCTTGATAAAGAGTTCTTGTCTACTTATTCCCTCTTAATAATTTAAGCAGCTTGATTTGTTTTCTGCAAAATATCTTACATTCAACACATTGAAATAAATGACTGATGCTTTCTTCCCTGCAAAGGAAAAAACATATATATATATATATATATATATATATATATATAAAACTAAGATAGAATCCAAAGACTTTTTTTAAGCCAAACAATAGACAATTAAAAATTATTGAATTTTGCTAAAAGCTGAACCTTAAAGTTTTTATTATTGTATGAAATTAAATAATGATAGGAAGTACAGCATGCCCAGTGGTATACATTATAACAGCAGTTGCAGAGGGATGTGGAACATGTTAAAGTTGTTTTCAAACCTTTAGAATTTGAAATGGATAATGCTTTTGACCCTCTCAACACAGTAGACTCACTATCCCTAGAGAGTACTTTCACTGGCTTGTTAATCTCCATCTAAGCAGTAACCCATGTACCAGTATAATAAAGATCAAGTCAGTTAAATTATCTCTGGTCCCAGTTAATGCATAAATACTTCTGGCAGCAAAGATAAAACCAGAAAATACCCAGAGGTATCTAAGCAACTTCAAACTGAAGATAAAATTATCCAACTTAGTGGAATTGCTAAATTTAAGGCCAATATAGAAATTTTGTCAGTTTATCCTGAAAGAAGTTGAAAACTGTAGTACTTCAAATAATATATTGTAGAAGATGAAGTGCTTAACTTGCTGTTGTATGTGTAGCTGTCTGTGGACTTACTCCTGTAATGCTCACTAAAAAGAAAAAGTAAATGATGAATCTTTCATAGATATGACTGTGACTTTTCAAAATTATCTTGAAAGAAAGTTACTGCTTACTGTGTATTTAGTGTTCACAAATATTTCCAGCTATTAGAATATTAACTATTGAGCAAAGGTGCAAGGCCCGTGTACCACACACACACACACAATAAACAAAACAAACAAACAAACAAACAAAAAACTAATAGCCTTCCTATTATGTTGCACTTCCAGTTAAGAATATCTAAGTAGAAATGATTAATTATTCATAGAGCAGTGTGCTTTCTTCTAGAAAGAGGAATATTTTTTTATTAAAGGGATGGTTTAAAATCCTAAAATCATTCAAGTTGGTACTCCTTAATGATTGCTCAAAGAATTCGAGATAGAACTATAGCCATCTTTTCATTTGGACTTTAAAATCATTTCACAGTTAAACAGGCTATAAATAAACTGTATATAATCCTCTCCTTTATATTATATTATATACACATAATTGTCTGAAATCAGTGAGCTCTGCAGAAATGTGCTTATATATTGAGATGGATCTGAAACTACTACAAAACCCAGAGGGTTCAACTTTTCTCCAGAAGTTAATAAAAGAGGTAGGGGTACAGTCTAGTGCTCCCCAGATACCTGAGATCATCCCTTTTGTCTGTTTCTGTGGGCCACTACTCTAACTATGTTGTGAATTTGCTTCCCCTAATGCATGCCTGTGGCTCATCTTGGAGGATTGCCCTTGAACCACTGGAGCACCTACCCTTTACCCACAAATGTAGAGAGCAGAAGTGCCTTGGGGTTTCTGTCTCAGAGTATGAAAATGTAAACTTTCCCTGTTGAAATCGTAATGAAATCAGGCTTATCCTGACCTTTCCCTCTATCCTGACTTCATCGCCATCCTTGACAAACTTCCACTACTCTCTTGCCAGATTCTCAAAACATGTCACTTGCACATGAGTCCCTATTTCAGGTCATAGTACCCAGCCAAAGACAATAGAATATTCACAACTACTCCAATATAGCTGTGGATCCAAGGATTTGTCTCTAAATGAGGACACATTCTTCCTGTGACAGTGCCCAGGACACTGTCAACATTTATCGTTTTACTTCTCCTTTGTCCTATGCTTCAAAGATGACTTAATCACTTCTATTTTTTTAAGGTTTTCTTCTGAAAAAGTTATTAGACTTTATTGTTTACAGTCAAGTTTTACTGGTCTGGCAGTCATTCTACACAAATTAAATTTAACAGATTTACATTCAAAAATAATATTATTTTTAAATTCTTTGGATAAGACACAGTTGAAACCTTTAAACTAAGAACAAAAACTAATGGTGTGGACATAATTTCATATAAATGAGGGATCCCAGTCAATATTTTATTTGGAGGTGTTTAATAAAAGAAAATAATTACACTCAGAGACAGCAATTGGTGATTTGAGATACTTTGCTCAATCATTCAAACTCTTGAGTAATAAAACTCTTTCCCAGAATTTCTTGAAAGAGATAATTAACTTTCTTGCAGATTGACTGGATTGAGGACTCTTGCTTATATTAAGACTATAATGATACTTTTTGTTTAATTGTCATGACTTTTATATGATTGGCCTAGTTATTTTTAATAATTAGGTACTATTCTTCACATTTTTACAGAAGAAGTAACTGAAACTCAAAAAAAATCAGGTTGTTAAATGTTACATGGTAGTACATAACCCAAAGAGGTCTTAAATATATAGATTTGATATCTAAATTCCATGTTGTTTCAAAGGCATTAAAATTCAAGATAGGTTATTTAAGCAAAAACACAAGTAATACAGATAAAAGAATTTTGCTCATAATATCTAGAAAACTGAGAGAAAAATCTGTGAGTTATATCCATATCCAAATATATACATAACTTTACATATGCAGCAAGTAAGTATCTTGATGGCAACCTGAAGTGCATACTTTATAGCTTATTTTTAAATGCTTAAACTTAAATACAAATTCAAACCTTCAACCCTCAGTGTTATATGTTTTGAATAAATTCATCTACATTATTACTAAGGGAATTTCAAACTCTCCCTTTTCCAGGAGGTTTTCAAGGCCCCAGGGTTATATTTAAATTCAAACTTTAGGAGATCCATCAAGATTCATTTGTCTACTGGTGTTACACACAAGAAGCCCATTGTCTCAACCTTTAGGATACAAGCAGGTAAAGTAGCTGTGCTGCTCACTCTACACCCCAGGTAGCCAGGGAGTCGCTGGTGAGATCTGAGGATGAGTGCCCCGGATACAGCTTACTTGACTAGACATCTACTCCATTTGGTCTCTTAGTATCTCATTCAGTCAATGGGACATAGTAAGTTTCTCCACTGTTTTCTGAACATGCCGATGACATTAGTTTCCTAGGGCTTCCATAACAAAATATCACAAGCCAGTACCTTAAAACAACAGAAATTTATTTTCTCACAGTTCTGAAGGCCAGAAAACTGAAATCAAGTTTTTGGCAGTGTTAATTCCTTCTGAAGGCTCAGAATCTGTTCCACGCTTCTTTTAGTTTCGGGTGATGCCTGCCAATCATTGGTGTTCCCTGGCTCATAGATACATCACTCTAATCTCTGTCTTATCTTCATATGATATTCTCCCTGCTATGTCTCTTCTTCTCTTCTTATAAAACCACTGGCCATGAATGTTACCTTGCTTTGGTATTGGATTAAGTCTCACTCTAATGACCTTGTCTTAATTACATCTTCAAAGACACTATTTCCAAATACATTTGCATTCACAGAAACCAGAAGATAGGACTTTAACATGTCTTTCTTAGGAATACCATTCAACCCATAACAACATTCAGACTTAATCCTTATCTGATCAAACTTCTTCCTATGCTCAAAGGCACTGCCCTTTACATCCCCCCTTTCTCTCAATGGATAATTGCATAATTGTTTTGACAAGCTCAAATTTCTCAAAAAACAGGATATGGAAGAAGAAGTAATTAAGTTAGACTTGGATAATGAGTAAAAGAAAGGAATTTTGAAAACTCTAAAAAAGAGCATCTGATTGTTAACATAAAGAAAAACATGTTTGCATAAATAAAAATTGACACCATTTACTAGTGCTGACCCCAAACTTGAGGGCAGGAATATAGATTATTAATTATTTTTCTACATAAGATATAGATTGATGAACAAGTGAAAGTTGACAAAATATGATAAACTACTTATAGCTATTAACTAGATTAAAGTAAATATTTTATTCGACAATGCCCATAAAGTAGTATCAATCAAAGGTTTTCACTTGAAAGAAAAGAAAAATGTTTATTCATTTAGAGAATAGTCTCTAAAAGAATTTTTATAAACATTTGGGAGGCTTTCTGAGATACTGTATCCATATATGCATATATTTAAGTAAATCATTCCTTTAATAAATATTTATTGATCATCAGCTATATTCCAGGTACTATACTAAATGCCAGGATTACAGAATGATTTTTTTAAAAGAAAATAATTTCCTCATAGGCCCTAGCATTGTAGCTGTTATCATTTAAGTAAAAATAGAAATGATGTGAAATTATATAAGAGTTAAGGAAGAAAAAAGTGGAGAGGCATACAGAATTTTCAGGGGTCAGGAAATTCCAAGTTTATGGGAAAAGGTGACATTTGAGTCAATACCAGAAGAGATGTAAGGGAGTAAGCCTTGTGGATATCTGGAGGAAGTTGAAATATCTTGAAGATGGAATGTGCCTAGAGTGTTTGAGGAACATCAAAGAAACCAACATGAATTGGGCAGGGTGAGTCAGAGAGTAAAGGAGATAAAATATGAGGTAAAGAGTCTTAAGCGGAAGGCTGGTGGTGGGCGCGGCTGGTCACCTCCTTTCGGGGTCTCTGGGTCCCGCCTGGGGCTGCCAGATGAAAAGAGGGGTTTGGACCGGACGTGCGGCTCTCCGCTGTGGGCCGAGGGTGGGAGTCCCACGGCGGCTGCCCCACGGGAGACGAGAGGGCGTTTCTGCAGGGACGCCGATGCTAACGCGTCTCTCGGCCTCGGGGCCCGTGGAGAATCCGGGCTTGCGGGTAGGAAGGAGGCGGATGTGAACACGCGTACTGAGCGTTACCCCTCGTGTTGGAAAAACACACAAGGCACAGGATGTAAAGCTAGACACAATCTTGGTTGAAGGGGCTTCAGAGGGTTCGGTGGCTCCCGGCTGTCACCCCGTCCTAGAGGCCGTGGGGGACTGGGCAGCCTCTGCCCGGAAGGTTCAGAAAGGCCCCAAGCTGCCCAGGGAAGGAAATCGCAGCCTCGCTGCTTCCAGAACCTTCCTGAAGTGCCTCTCACTCACTCCCCAGTTCCTGATTTGCTTCTAGGCTCTGCCCGGTTCTTCTCTTTTCTCGACTGCTGCCCGCACTCTGGCCACACCGGCCCTTTGCAAAGAGAGGTGAGGCCCTCCTGCCCTGCTGCTTCGTTGAGCACTTCCAACCCCATCTCCTGGGGAAACGTGCCTCCAGTTCACCTTCAGTGCAGCTGGAGCAGGCCTGTAAGGAAGAATTTTCCATCGTGGACCAGTTGGTTACTCCAAAATACCGTCCCTACAGGAAAGGATTCCGACGGGCAGGACAGAGAAGGGGTCCGTGTCACCCTTCCCACACAGGTCTCTAGGTATCCTCCTTCCACTTATCGAAAGGTCACCTTTTGCTCACTGATTTGAGATTCCACCCTCATCCTGTGCTGACGTGAGAACATACTTGATTTGACTTGATTTTTGGAGCTGCCCCAGCAACACTCTTTTGAAGTTATAGATACTGTATCTGCAGGGCCAGCTCCCTCACTTTTCTCCTTCAGGGTTTTTTCTAACTATTGTTGTCTATTTTGCCATATGATCTTCTGCAATCAAATTGTCTTTAAAACTAAAATTAAAGTTCACCCCCCCCCCAAAAAAAAGAGTCTTCTTGGTTACTCTAAGGATTATACTTTATATTTTGCATGAGTTGGAAAGCCAACAGAGGATTTTGAGCCCAGAAGTAAAGATTTTCATTTTACAGAATAGTAGTTATTCTGGCTAATTTGGTGAGAATAACGTTTAGGAGGAAGAACAGAAATATTTAGATCTTTTAGGAAGCTACTGCAATGATCTAGATAAAGTATGATGGTTTAGACCAGACGTCACAGTAGAGGTGAAAGAGTGTATGATCTAAGTGTAACTCAGTGGAGAGACAAAGGAATTTGTGAAGAGATTGGATTTGGGGCATGGGGAAAAGAGAAAAGTTAAGGAAAGTTTTAAGGTTCTCACCTTAAGCAACTTAAAGAATATGGTTGACATTATGCAGAATTAAAGGTTGTGAAAGGAATAATCTTATGGGGGAAACAGTAGTATAGTTTTAGACACGTTAAATTTGATATGCCAATTTTACTTCCAAGTGAATGTGTGAAGCAGTTGGAAGTAAATGTGTATATCAAGAGAGAGGTCTGGTCTGTAGATATAAATATGCTAGTTGTCAGTGTCTACAGATAATTAAATCCATGATGCTAACAGAGATAGATATTAAAGGAATCGCATTTTGAAAGCAGAGAAGTGCTTCGAGACCAAGCCAATTAATTGTAAAGGATGGAATGTTAGGAGACGGGAAAAATGAGGAGAAATCTGCAAAGGATACTGAAAATGAGCATTTAACGTGGAAGGACAAAGAACATAATGGTATTGATCTGGAAACCAAGTGAGGAAAGACCATGAAACTGGATAAAAAGTGTGATCAAAAGTGTTAAATGTTTGCTATAAATAAAGATGAGATCTAAGAACTGAGTATTGGATTAAGCAAATTTTAAGTCAAATTTCCATAGCACTTTCTGTGGAGTGATACAATCAGAATGGGAGGAGTGGAATTTGAGATCATAAGTATAGGCAACAGTATCAAGGAGTTTTGTTGCAAAGGATAATGTATCAGATGAATGAAATGGATAGCAATAAAAATAAAGAGCCTGTATTTTACCTTCCTTGCAATCTTACGATTTAGCTTGCTGCAATTTCATAAATACTAGTAGAAGACCCATCACTACTGGATGAAAGATAGTGTATAACTCACAAAAATAGCAGTAGTTGTAGTTTCAGCATTTTCAACAGGTCTCTCTTCTGAGCCCCAAAACAGAAGAAAAAGTGGGTTTAAGGGACCTGAGTCATATGTAAAGGACTAAGAAAGTTCTCCCTTTTGCTCCAGCAGGAGACATTATATCTATTTTCCAAGGCTGATTCCTGTACAAACATCCTAGAAAAATAAGTAATCTGGAACAAAAAACACTCAGTGCTTCACTTTGCAAGATGTACACAATTGTGATAGACCAATGGAGAATTGTCTCCCAACAAGTAGTAGAGGATTTTCCTTAATGAATCAAATTAACTCTATCTTTGTATGTTGATAGAAATGATTTAGTACATAGAGAGAAATTTATGATGCAGGAAAAGAGACAATTTTTAGAGTGATCTGCTTGAGCAGATATAATTACATGAAATTTAATGTACAAGTGAATGATTTGGTCTCAGATACTCAAACAATAGGTCATCCATGATGACAGGAAGGATGACAGAACACATATACACACATGCTAGTAGTGGGATATATGTGGCAATGGGAGTTGGTAAAAGTTCTCTCTCTTTTTTTTTAATTGAAGTAGAGTCAATTTATAATATAATTCTAGTTTCAGGTGTACAACATGGCGATTCAGTATTTTTATAGTTTATACTCCATATAAATTACAAAATATTGGCTATATTTACATTACATTAGATGTACATTACATCCTTGTTATTTATTTTATACTTAGTAATTTGTACCTCTTAATCTCCTTTACCTATCTTGCCCTACCCTGCACCCTTCTCCTCTCTGGTAATGCCTTGTTTGTTCCCTGTATCTGTGAGTCTCTTTCTGTATTGTTATATTCCTTCATTTGTTTTATTTTTATATAACGCACATAAGTGGGAACATACAGTATTTCTCCTTCCCTGTCCGAATTTTTTCACTAAACATACCCTCCAGGTTTATCCATGTTGTCAAAAATGGCAAAATTTTATTCTTTTTAATGGTTGAGTAATATTCCATTATATATATGGTCTAGTCTTATACTACTTCTTTATCCATTCATCTGTTGATGGACACTGGGTTGCTTCCATATCTTGGCTATTGTAAATAATGCTGCTATGAACATTGGGATGCATACTTATTATCAAATTAGTGTTTCCATTTTCTTCAGATATACACCCAGGAGTATAATTTCTAGATCATATAATGGTTCTATTTCTAGTTTTTTTAGGAATCCTCATATTGTTTCCATAGTGGCTGTATCAACTTAATTCCCACCCTAAGTATACTAGGATTCCCTTTTACCCACATCCTTTCCAACACTTGTTACTTCTTGTCTTTGTGACAGTAGCCATTCTTACAGGTGTGAGGCAATATCCTTTGGTGCTGTTGATTTACATTTCACTGATGATTAATAATGTTGAGCAGTTTTTCATGTGCCTGTTGGCCATATGTAGGTCTTCTTTAAAAACAAATACCCATTCAGGTCCTCTGCTCGTTTTTCAATTGGGAGTTTTGTTTTTTTTTCATTTTGCTAATGATTTCCTTTGCTGTGCACTATGTTTTAAGTTTGATTAAGTCACATTTTTAAAACGTCTGCTTTTGTTTCCCTTGCCTGAGAAGACAGGTGCCAAAAAATATTGCTAAGGCCTATGTCTAAGAGTGTACTGCCTATGTTTTCTTCAAGGAGATATATGGTTTCAGTCTTACATTTAGGTCTGTAATCCATTTTGATTTTATTTTTGTGTATGATGTAAAAAAGTAGTCCAGTTTGATTCTTTTGCATATAGCTGTCAAATTTTCCCAATATCACTTCCTGAAATGACTGTCCATCTTCTTTGTATATTCTTGCCTCCTTAGTGGTAGATTAACTGACTGTATGAATCTGGGTTTGTTTCTGGGCTCTTTATTCAGTTATATTTATCTATGTGTCTGGTTTTATGCCAGTACCATACTGTTTTGATTACTGTACCTTTATAGTATAGACTGGAGTCAGGAGTGTGATACCTCCAGTTTTGTTTTTCTTTGTCAAGAATGCTCTGTCAGAGACCTTCAACATGGTGGAGGAGTAAGATGTGAAGATCACCTTCCTCCCCACAAATACATCAAAAATACATGTATGTGTGGAACAACTCCTACAGAACACCTACTGAACTCTGACAGAAGACCTCAGACTTCCCAAAAGTCAAGAAAATCCCCACGTACCTGGGTAGGGCAAAAGAAAAAAGAAAAAACATAGACAAAAGAATAGGGATGGGACCTGCACCTCTGGGAAGGAAGTGTGAAGGAGGAAAAGTTTCCACACACTAGGGAGCCCCTTCACTGGCAGGGATAGGGGGAGGTTGGGTGAGAGCTTCAGAGCCATGGAGGAGGGCACAGCAACAGACATGTAGAAGGCAAAGTGGAGAGATTCCTGCACAGAGAATCAGTGCTGACCAGCATTCGCCAGCCTGACACACTTTTCTCCTCACCCACTAGGGTGGGTGGGAGCTGGGAGCTGAGACTCGGGCTTCAGAGTTCAGATCCCAGGGAGAGGACTGGGGTTGGCTGCATGATGACAGCCTGAAGGGGGCTAGTGTGCCACAGCTAGCCAAGAGGGAGTCCAGGAAAAAGTCTGGACCTGCCTAAGAGGCAAGAGACCATTGTTTTGGGGTGCACAAGGAGAGGAGATTCTTTCCGCCTGAGCCCACAGAAGGCAGAGCACTGCCTAAGAAAGCTCCAGAGATGGGCATGAGCTTTGGCTATCAGCACGGACCCCAGAGACAGGCAAGAAACACTAACACTGCTGCTACTGCCACCAAGAATCCAGTGTGCAAGCACAAGTCACTGCCCACACACCCCTGGGAGCCTGTGCAGCATGCCAGGGTCCTGATACCAGGGACAACTTCCCCAGGAAAACACATGGCATGCCTCAGTCTATTGCACTGGCCTCTGCTGCCACAGGCATGACTGCATTCCAATTATGACTACCATACCCCTTCCTATACCCAGCCTGAGTGAGCAAGTGAGCCCCAATAAGCTGCTGATTTAACCCCATCCTGTCTGGGTGGGGAAGAGATGCCTGAGGGAATCATACAGAGAGGCGGGGCCAAAACCAAAGCTGAACCCCAGGAGCTGGGTGAACAAAGTAGAGAAAGGGACATTTCTCTGTGCAGCCTCAGGAGCAGTGGATTAAGTCCCCACTATCCCCTTGATGAGCCCTACATCTGTGGAATACCTGAATAAACAAAGAATGTTCCTAAAATTGAGGTGGTGGATTTTGGTAGCAACTGTAGACATGTGGTTTGAAATCTGTGACTGATTTGTTTCAGAATTTTATGTTTATCTTAGTCTAGTTTTAGTGCTTGTTGTCCCTGGTGGATTTGTGTATTGGTTTTGTTGCACTCTTCTTTTTTTTTTGAACTTAAAAAAAATTGTAAATTTAATTTTATTTTTAAAATTTTATTTATTTTCTTCCTTTTCTTCTGAGCCGTGTGACTGGCAGGGTATTAGTGCTCCAGCCGGGTGTCAGGCCTAAGTCTCCAAGGTGGGAGAGCTGAGTCCAGGACATTGGACCACCAGAGACCTCCGAGCCCCACATAATATCAATCAATGAGATCTCTCCCAGAGATCTCTGTCTCAATGCTAAGACCCAGCTCCACCCAATGGCCAGCAAGCTCCAGTGATGGATGCCCCATGCCAGCCAGCTAGCAAGACAGAAACACAACCCCATCCATTAGCAGACAGGCTGCCTAAGTCATACTAAGTTCACAGACACACCAAAACAAAAATACACCACAGGAGGAGGCCCTGCCCACCAGAAAGACAAGATCCAGCTGCACCCACCAGAACACAGACACCAGTTTCCTCCACCAGGAAGCCTACACAAGCCACTGAACCAACTTCACCCACTGGAGGCAGGCAACAAAAACAACGGGAAATACGAACCTACAGCCTGCAAAACGGAGACCCCAAACACAGTAAGTTAAATGAACTGGGAAGGCACAGAAATATGCAGCAGATGAAGGAGCAAGCTAAAAACCCACCAGACCAAACAAATGAAGAGGAAATAGGCAATCTACCTAAAAAAAAAAATATGGAGTAATGATATTAAAGATGATCCAAAATCTTGGAAATAGAATGGAGGAAACACAAGAAGCATTTAGCAAGGACCTAGAAGAATGAAAGAGTAAACAAACAATGATGAAAAACACAATAAATGAAACTAAAGTTCTCTAGCAGGAATCAATAACAGAATAACTGAGGCAGAAGAACAGACAAGTGACCTGGGAGATGAAATAGCGGAAATAACTTCCACAGAGGAGAATAAAGAAAAAAGAATGAAAAGAATTGAAGACACTCTCAGAGAAATCTGGGACAAGACTAAATGCACCAACATTCGAATTATAGGGGTCCCAGAAGAAGAAGAGAAAAAAAAAAAAGGTCTGAGAAAATATTTGAAGACATTATAGTGGAAAATTTCCTTAACATGGGAAAGGAAATAGTCAGTCAAATCCAGGAAGCACAGAGTGTCCCATACAAGATAAATCCAAGGGAAAACATGCCAAGACACATACTAATCAAACTATCAAAAATTAAATACAAAGAAAAAATATTAAAAGCAGCAAGGGAAAAACAACAAATAACATACAAGGGAATCCACGAAAGGTTAACAGCTATTTCAGCAGAAACTCTGCAAGCAACGAGGGAGTGGCAGGACATATTTAAAGTGATGAAAGGGAAGAAACTACAACCGAGATTACTGTACCCAGCAAAGATCTTATTCAGATTTGACAGAGAAATTAAAACAATTACAGACAAGCAAAAGTTAAGAGAATTCAGCACCACCAAACCAGCTTTGTAACAAATGCTAAAGGAACTTCTCTAGGCAGGAAACACAAGAGAATGAAAAGACCTACAATGACAAACCCAAAACAATTAAGAAAATGATAATAGGAACACACATATTGATAATGACCTTAAATGTTAATGGATTAAATGCTCCTACCAAAAGACATAAACTGGCTGAATGGATACAAAAACAAGACCCATATATATGCTGTCTACAAGACACCCACATCAGACCTAGGGACACATACAGACTGAAAGTGAAGGGTTGGAAAAAGATATTCCATGTAAATGGAAATCAAAAGAAAGCTGGAGTAACAATTCTCATATCAGACAAAATAGACTTTAAAATCAAGACTATTACAAGAGACAAAGAAGGACATTACATAATGATCAAGGGATCAATCCAAGAAGAAGGTATAACAATTGTAAATATATATTCACCCAACATAGGAGCACCTCAATACATAAGGCAAATGCTAACACCCACAAAAGGGGAAATCGACAGTAACACAATAATAACAGGGGACTTTAACACCCCACTTTCACCAGTGGACAGATCATCAAAACTGAAAATAAATAAGGAGACACAAGCTTTAAATAATACCTTAAACAAGATGGACTTAATTGATACTTACAGGATATTCCACCCAAAAACAGCAGAATACACTATCTTTTTAAGTGCTCATGGAACATTCTCCAGGATAAATAATATCTTGGGTTACAAATCAAGCCTCAGTACATTGAGAAAAATAAAATCATATCAAGTACCTTTTCCAACCACAACACTATGAGACTAGTATCAATTATAGGAAAAAAACTGTGAAAAATACAAACACATGGAGGTTAAGCAATACACTACTAAATAACCAAGAAATCACTGAAGAAATCAAAGATGAAATTAAAAAAAAAACCTAGAAAAAATTACAATGAAAAAAGGACGATCCAAAATGTATGAGATGCACCAAAAGCAGTTCTAGAGGGAAGTTTATAGCAATACAATCCTATCTCAAGAAACAAGAAAACTCTCAAATAAAACAAGGTAACCTTACACCTAAAGCAATTAGAGAAAGAAGAACAAAAATACCCAAAGTTAGCAGAAGGAAAGAAATCATAAAGATCAGATCAGAAATAAATGAGAAAGAAATGAAGGAAATGATAGCAAAGATCAAAAAAGCTAAAAGCTGGTTGTTTGAGAACAACAAAATTGATAAACCATTAACCAGCCTCATCAAGATAAAAAGGGAAAAGACTCAAATCAACAGAATTAGCAATGAAAAGGGAGAAGTAACAACTGACACTGCAGAAATACAAAGGATCATGAGAGATGACTACAAGCTACTCTATGCCAATAAAATGGACAACCTGGAAAAATGGACAGATTCTTAGAAAAGCACAACCTTACAAGACTGAAACAGAAAGAAATAGAAAATATGAACAGACCAATAACAAGCACTGAAATTGAAACTGAGATTAAAAATCTTCCAAAAAACAAAAGCCCAGGACCAGATGGCTTCACAGGTGAATTCTATCAAGTATTTAGAGAAGAGATAATACCTATCCTTCTCAAAATCTTCCAAAATATAGCAGACGGAGGAACACTCCCTAACACGTTCTATGAGGCCACCATCACCCTGACACCAAAACTAGAAAAAGATGTCACAAAAAAAGAAAACTACAGGCCAATGTCACTAATGACCATAGATGCAAAAATCTTCAACAAAATACTAGCAAACAGAGTCCAGCAGCACATTAAAAGGATCATACACCATGATCAAGTGGGGTTTATCCCAGGAATGCAAGGATTCTTCAATATACACAAATCAATCAATGTGATAAACCATGTTAACAAATTGAAGGAGAAAAAGCATATGATCATCTCAATAGATGCAGAAAAAGCTTTTGACAAAATTCAACACCATTTATGATAAAAACCCTCCAGAATCTAGGCATAGAGGGAACTTATCTCAACATAATAAAGGCCATATATGACAAACCCACAGCCAACATCATTCTCAATGGTGAAAAACTGAAACCATTTCCACTAAGATCAGGAAGAAGACAAGGTTGTCCACTCTCATTACTATTATTCAACATAGGTTTGGAAGTTTTTGCTATAGCAATCAGAGAAGAAAAAGAAATAAAAGGAATGCAAATCAGAAAAGAAGTAAAGATGTCATTGATTGCAGATGGCATGATACTATACATAGAGAATCCTACAGATGCTACCAGAAAACTAGTAGAGCTAATCAATGAATTCGGTAAAATAGCAGGATACAAAATTAATGCACTGAAATCTCTTGCATTCCTATATACTAATTATGAAAAATATGAAAGAGAAATTAGGAAACACTCCCATTTACCATTGCAAGAGAAACAGTAAAATACCTAGGAATAAACCTACCTAAGGAGACAAAAGACCTTTATGCAGAAAACTATAAGACAGTGATGAAAGAAATTAAGATGATAAAAATAGATGGAGAGATATACCATGTTCTGGGATTGGAAGAATCAACATTGTGAAAATGACTCTACTACCCAAAGCAATCTACAGATCAATGCAATCCCTATCAAACTACCAATGGCATTTTTCACAGAACTAGAACAATAAATTTTACAGTTTGTATTGAAACACAAAAGACCCCAAATAGCCAAAGCAATCTTGAGAAAGAAAGACAGATCTGGAGTAATCAGGCTCCCTGACTTCAGACTATACTATAAAGTTACAGTAATCAGGACAGTATGGTATTGGTGCAAACACAGAAATATAGATCAGTGGAACAGGATAGAAAGCCCAGACATAAACCCACACAAATATGATCACCTTATCTTTAATAAAGGAGGCAAGAATACACAACGGAGAAAAGGCAGCCTCTTCAATAAGTGGTGCTGGGAAAACTGGACAGCTACAAGTAAAATAATGTAACTATAACACTTCCTAACACCATACACGAAAATAAACTCAAAATGGATTAAAGACCTAAATGTAAGGCCAGGCACTATCAAACTGTTAGAGGAAAACACCATTCAACAAAATAAACTCCAAATGGATTAAAGACCTAAATGTAAGGGCAGGCACTATCAAACTGTTAGAGGAAAACATAAGCAGAACACTCTATGACATAAATCACAGCAACATCCTTTTTGATCGACCTCCTAGAGAAATAGAAATAAAAACAAAAATGAACAAATGGGACCTAATGTAACTTAAAAGCTTTTGCACAGCAAAGGCAACCATAAACAAGATGAAAAGACAACCCTCAGAATGGGAGAATATATTTGCAAATGAAGCAACTGACAAATGATTAATCTCCAAAATACACAAGCAGCTCATGCAACTCTATATCAAAAAACAAACAACCCAATCCAAAAACGGGTAGAAGACCTAAATAGACATTTATCCAAAGAAGATATACAGATGGCCAACAAACACATGAAAAGATGCCCAACATCACTAATCATTAGAGAAATGCAATCAAAACCACACAGAGGTATCATCTCACAACGTTCAGAATAAGCATCATCAAAATATTTACAAACAATAAATGCTGGAGAGGGTGTGGAGAAAAGGTAACCCTCTTTCATTGTTGATGGGAATGTAAATTGGTACAACCAGTCTTGAGAACAGTATGAAGGTTCCTTAAAAAACTAAAAATAGAACCACCATATGACCCAGCAATCCCACTACTGGGCATATACACTGAGAAAACCATAATTCAAAAATGGTCCTTTGCCGTAATATTCATTGCAGCACTATTTACAATAGCCAGGACATGGAAGAAACCTAAGTGTCCATTCACAGATGAATGGATAAAGATGTGGCACATATACACAATGCAATATTACTCAGCCCTAAAAAAAATGAAATTGAATTATTTGTAGTGAGGTAGATGGACATAGAGTATGTCATACAGAGTGAAGTAAGTCAGAAAGAGAAAAACAAATACCATATGCTAGCACATATACATGGAGTCTAAACAAAAAATTGTTCTGATAAAGCTAGGAGCAGGCACGAATAAAGATGCAGAGCTAGAGAATGTACTTGAGGAGAAGGGAGGTGGAAGGATAAGCTGGGGCGAAATGAGAGTGCAACATTGACATACATACACTACCAAATATAAAATAGATATCTAGTGGGAAGCAGCTGCACAGCACAGGGAGATCAGCTAGGTGCTTTGTGACCACCTAGAGAAGTGGGAAAGGGAGTGTGGGAGAGAGGCACAAGAGGGAGGGGTATATGTATACAAATAACTGATTCACTTTGTTATACAACAGAAACTAATACAACATTGTAAAGCAATTATACTCCAATAAAGATGTTAAAAAAATGCTTTGTCTATTCAGGGTCTTTTGTGCTTCCATATAAATTTTATAATTTTTTTGGTTCTAATTCTGTGAAAAAAGTCCTGGGTATTTTTATAGAGATTGTATTAAATTTGTGGATTGCTTTGGATAGTATGGACTTATTAACCATATTAATTGTTGTAATCCATAAACATGAATATCTTTCCATTTATTTGTATCTTCTTCAATTTCCTTCACCAAAGTCTTATATTTTTCAGAGTATAAATCTTTCACCTCCTTGTTTAAGTTTATTCCTAGATATATTATTATTTTTGTTGTGATTGTAAATGGGATTGTTTTCTAAATTTCTATTTCTATATACAGTATCATGTTCTGCAAATAATAACAATTTTACTTCTCCAATTTTGATGCTTTTAATTTCTTTTTAGTAACTGATTGCTGTGGCTAGAACTTCTAATATGTTAAATAGAAATGGTGAGAGTGGGAATCCTTGTCTTGTTCCTGATCTTAGAGGAAAAGCTTTCCGGTTTTCACCATTGAGTATTATGTTAGTGGTGAGTTTCTCTTAAATGGCCTTTATTATGCTGAGATATTCACTCTATACCAAATTTGTTGGCATTTTATTTCATGAATAGATATTGAATTTTGCAAATGATTTTTCTGCATCTATTGAGATGATCATGTGATTTTTATCCTTCTTTTTTTTAATGTTGTGTATCACATTGATTGATTTGTGGATATTGAACTATCCCTTCATCCCTGGTATAAATCCCACTTGATCATGGTGTATGATTGTTTTTATGTATTGCTGAATTTGGTTTGCTAATATTTTGTTGAGGATTTTTTCATCTAGGTTTATAAGGGATATGGGAAAATAATTTTCTTTTTTTTGGGCATCTTTTTCTGGTTTTAATATCAGGGTAATGCTGGCTTCATAGAATGAGTTAGAAATTTTTTTATTACCAATTTAATTTAAATACTAGTAATCTCTCTATTTGGATTTTTCTCTTTTTTCTTGATTCAGTCTTGGAAAACTGTATGTTTCTAACAATTTATCCATTTATTCTAGGTTGTCCAATCTGTTGGCATATAACTGATCATAGTTCATCAAAATCTTATGATTGTTTGTATTTCTGTGATATCAATTGTAACCTCTCTTTTATTACTAGCTTTCATTTATTTGTGCCCACTTTCATTTTTTCTTAATAAATATTGCTGAAGTTTTATCAATTTTATCTTTTATCTTTTCAAAAAACAGCTCTTAGTTTCATTGATATTTTCTATGTTTTTTTTTTTTTTGCATCTATTTTATTTATTTCCACTCTGGTCTTTGTTATTTCCTTCCTTCTGCTGACTTTGGGCTTTGATTTTTCTTCTTTTTCTAATTTCTTTTAGATAAAAATTTATGTTGTGTATTTGAGAGTTTTCTTGTTTACTGAGGCAGGCCTTTTTCATTATAAACTTCCCTCAAAGAACTACTGTTCCATACCATGCAGGTTTGGGAAAGTTTTCATTTGTCTCAGTGCATTTTCTTATTTTTTTTCTTTTATTTCTTCATAGACCCACTGATTTTGTAGTAGCAAGTTATTTAGTCTACATATGCTTTTTATTTCTTTAATTAATTGATTTCTAGTTTGATACATTTGTGATCTGAAAAGAGGCTTGATATAATTTCATTTCTCCTAAATTTATTGAAACTTGTTTTGTTGCCTAGCATGTAATCTATCCAGAAAAAACATCCCATGTACACTTGAAGACAGTGTGTATTCTTCTATTTTTTGTTGGAATATCTTGTAAATATTTAAAGTCCCTTTCTTCTAATGTGTCATTTAAGGCACTCTTTCCTTATTGATTTTCTGTCCGGATTATCTATCCATTGATGTAAGCAGAGTGTAAAATCTTCTACTATTATTCTATTACTGTCATTTTTTTCCCATTATGTCTGTTATTTTTGCTTTATATATTTAGGTGTTCCTATATTAGGTACATATATGTTTACCAAAGGTATAGCCCCTTCTTGGATTGATACCTTTATCAATATAGAATGTCCTTCTTTGTCTTTTGTTATACATTTTGTTTTAAAGTCTATTTTTCTAATATGAGTTTTGCCTACCTCAGCTTTCTTTTCATTTCCATTAGCCTGAAATATCTTTCTCCATCTCTTCACTTTAAGTGTTTTTGTGTCTTTGGCTCTGAAGTGAGTGTCTTGTAGGTAGCATATAGGTGGCTCTTTTTTTTTTTTTAACCCAATCACCTATCCTCTGTCTTTTTTGGAGAATTCAGTCAATTTACATTTAAAGGGATTACTGATAAGTATGTACTTATTGTTATTTTGTTACTTGTTTTCTGTTTTTTTTTTTTTTTTGTAGTTCTGCTCTGTTCTTTTATTCTTCTTTTAATCTCTTCCTTGTTGTTCAAAGATTTTATTTAATATTATGTTTGGATAACTTTCTCTTTAATTTTTGTGTTTCTATTGTAGTTTTTTGACCTGTGGTTGCCATGAAGTTTATATGTATCAACCTATAACTATATCTACTTGTTTTAAGCTGATAATCATTTAAGTTTAAACATATTCTAAAAGATTGATATTTTTACCCCCTCACATCATTTTATGCTTTTGATGTCATATTCTATAATTTCATGTCTATCCCTTAACTCTTAATTGCAGTTTAAGTTGGTTTTAAATCTTTGTCTTTTAACCTCCATACTAGTTTATTAAGTAGTTGATACAATTCTTTTCCCACATATTTTCCTTTATCAGTGAGAATTTTTACTTCATACAATTTATTTCTTATAATGGTCTTTTCCTTTTTGCTTAAATAAGACCCTTTTTCATTTTTTGTAAGGTCAGCTTAGTTGTGATGAACTCTTAGTTTTTGCTTGTCTTGGAAATTCTTTCTCCTTCAGTTCTGAATGATAACCTTTCTAGTTAGAGTGTCTTAGGTTGTAAGCTTTTTTCCCCAGCACTTTGAATATATCATTCCACTCCCTTCTGGCCTGCAAAGTTTTTGCTGAAATATCAGCTAATAGCCTTATGGGGGTTCCCTTGTATGTGACTCTTCGTTTTTATCTTGCTGCATTTAAAATTTTGTCTTTAACTTTTGCCATTTTAATTATGATGTATCTTGGTGTGCTTATCTTTGGATTCATCTTGTTTGGGACTTGCTATGCATTCTGGACCTTGACATCTGTTTCCTTCCTCAGGTTCAGGAGGTTTTCAGCCATAATTTCATCAAATACCTTTTATGTTCCTTTCTCTCTCTTTTCTCCTTCTGGCATCCTTATAATGCCAATGTTAGTATGCTTGTAGTTTTCCAAACGTTACCTTAAACTATCTTCTTTAAAAAAAAAAATATTTTCTTTTGGGACCTCCCTCGTGATGCAGTTGTTAAGAATCCACCTGCCAATGCAGGGAACATGGGTTTGATCCCTGGTCTGGGAAGATCCCACATGCTGTGGAGCAACTAAGCCCGTGAGCCACAACTACTGAAGCCCGTGTGTCTAGAGCCTATGCTCCACAACAAGAGATGCCACTGCAATGCGAAGCCCATGCACCACAACAAAGAGTAGCCCCCACTCACAACAACTACAGAAAGCCTGTGCACAACAATGAAGACCCAACACAGCCAAAAATAAAATAAATTAATTAAAAATAAATAAATAAATTAATTAATAATAAAAAGCTTAAAAAAAGTTTTCTTTTCTTTTTGCTGTTTTTATTGGATGATTTTTACTATTCTAGCTTCCAGATTGCTTATGCATTCTCCTGTATCACCTAATCTGCCTGTATCACCTAATATGCTGTTAATTCCTTATAGTGCATTTTTCATTTCAATTATTTTATTCTTCAGCCCTGATTAATTTTTATAAAATATTTTTAGTTCTTTCTTGAAGTTCTCACTGTGTACCTCTATCCTTTTCCTGAGTTCAGTGAACATTTTATTACTATTGCTTTGAAGTGTTTATCAGGTAAATTATTTATCTCCATTTCATTAGGGTTTTTTTTCCTGAGGTTTTATCTTTTCTTTCATTTGAAACATACTCCTCTGTCTTCTAATTTTATTTAACTTTCTCTGTTTGTCTCTATGAAATTAAGCAAAACAGTTACCTATTCTGATCTTGAAGGTGTGTCTGTGTGGGAGCATCCCTGAGCAGTCTGTGTGTGTCCAGTGGCTTTGGTGGGAGAGCTGGGTCTGAAGTCAGCATGGGTTGCATCTTCTCTTGGGTATGCTAGCAGCTGCCACCTTGGTGGGAGTCAGAGGGGCTAGAGCTGCAGCCAAGTGTGAGAGCAGATTTTCTCAGGGTCCATGATGGTTGCTATCTTACTGGGAGGTAGGGCCAAGGCCCAAGGGTCTGGAGCAGGAGCGTTTAAGGGAGTGGGGCTTCTCTCTTTTGTGATGGTAGTCTTCACCTTTGTCAGAAGTGCGGTTGGGGCCTGAGCATTTGGAGTCACACTTCTGAGCTGGCTCCACTTTTTCCCTAGGGCACATGCACATGATAACAATGGCAGTCTCCCCACTAGAAGGGAGCAGCGCCAGAGCAAGAGACATTGGAGCAGGAGCCCAGTGTGGGCTGGAGGCTGCCTGGGGTGTTTCTGGGAGACTGACCAGAGCACAAGACAGTTTTCAATCAGTGATTTCTGTGCTGGAACTAAGAGCAAGCAAGTCTGTGCATGTACGCTTCAAGTACAGAGTCTTGGTTTCTTACAACCCACCAGTAAACCCCAATGGTTTTCAAGCCAGGTAAGGGGACTTGCCTTCCCTGTACTGGTCCCCAGGGCTGGATGCATATTAATGGACTCAAATCCCTCACACCTTAGTTAAGATTCCTGAGCCTGTGATATCCTCTTCCACTTCTGGGTCACCCACTAGATGTGTGGGTCCTGAGTAAATTACTTCTCCTCCCCTTCTACCAGACTCCTTGGGTTTCTTTCTTTATAGCCTTGGTTGTAGAAGAACTGTTCTTCTAGTCCTCAGGTCATTCTCAGTGAGAGTTTTCTATATGTAGTTTTCATTTTGACGTGTTCAGTGAGCTCAGGGTCCTTTTTATTTCATCATCTTGATCCCACCTCCCCTAAAAGTTCTCTTCTGATTGCTCTGATTTTATCAGTGAAATAGAAATCAAGGTAAACAGCTAAAAATGAGGATTGGACATAAGGCACAAGAACTTTTGGAGAGAGAAGAAGATATGAAAGGATTATTCAGAAAATATAGAGATATAAACTCTAAAAGCATTTAGAGCAGAAATGGCAATGGCAGACACAGTTACTGTGTTAAATACCTTCTATTTACCTGCCTGCACCCCATGCATCACCAGCATGTTCTCTACTTATATAGATTTTATCTCTTTCTTTAGGTTTTCAGTTGGGTTCAGCTAATGGGAAGTTACTAAAGAATACTGAAGAGACAAAGAAAAGTTAGGTCAAGGCATTAATTCCTCAAAATATGCCTCCCTCAGAGACACCTTTAGTTGGCTGTGTCTCAAGTAAGTCAATGCTCATTTTTTTGTTTGTTTTTTATTTTGGGTCTTCATTACTGCATGCAGACTTTCTCTAGTTGCGGTGAGTGGGGGTTACTCTTCATTGCAGTGCATGGGTTTCTCATTGCGGTGACTTCTCTTGTTGTGGAGCATGGGCTCTTGGCGTGCAGGCTTCAGTAGTTGTGGCAGATGGACCATAGAGTGCAGGCTCAGTAGTTGTGGATCACTGGCTTAGTTGCTCCATGGCATGTGGGATCTTCCCAGACCAGGGCTCAAACCCGTGTCTCCTGCACTGGCAGGAGGATTCTTAACCACTGAACCACAAGGGAAGACCTCAATGCTCATGTTAAGATAGACTTTCCTTAATTTAGTTTCCATTAACCCTTCCTTGCCCTTGGCCCTTTAGGCTTAGGATTGGTAAAGTGTTTCCTAGCACTAGTACTGAACTTTCCCATACACCATGTATGTACCTTTGAATCAGTTTCTTTACTTGAAAAATAACGATTTAAAGTATCTTTATATGAGAGTGTGGTGTTCTTCCTGTTGGAATCTGAATAATAAAACTACAGATACTAGTCACTTGGTATTTTGTTCACTGAATAAGTGAAATGTATAGATTCCTTAAAGTTGGGATGAGTCTAGTTAAACTCATACTTGGGATGAGTCTAGTGGACCCCCAATGTCTAGATCAGGTTAATTTGTCATACTCTCTGATAACTGAGCCCATTCTCTCTAGTTTTTCTGTATAGTCTAATATGTTTGTTGTCCTCCAGAAGAAAACTTGTCCTTTAAGCTCATTACAGGATTTGTGTTAGGGGCAGAATGGTAGCAGATGTCTACTGAGAAGTCTGAAAGTCTTACCAACTACCTTCTTGCCCGACCTAATACATAACAACCTCCTTTGAGTTTAAAACAGATTTATTTTCTTCACATTGTCCAAGAATGCATCATTAAAAAAAAAAAAAAAAAAAAAAAAACCAAAAACTTTCACCAGATAGCAAGATCTTATCACATTTAATTCTTAGCCATCTGATCTCAAGTCCCTTCTTTAGATTCTTTTAAATTTATTCTTTATCTTTGGCATCTAACCTCATCCTTTCTATTCTTCTTCACCATCCTTCAACATTCTAACTGGAAGATATGCTAAGCTTCAATGTTGGAATATCTTTGATTGGTAATCTAGAACTGATTTTTGCTACCACTGTTTATTTGTGCACATTACTTAACTTACCTGAACCTCTATTTCCTTTATCAATAATAATAATAATAATAATAATACTTTCCTGAAAGTGTTTTAATAAAGATTCAATATGATAATCTATGTAAAGGGAATAATACCAAACAATAATTCAATATATATTAGCCCTCTTTTCTTTTATCTATACCTCATTTCATGGTGATCTATTCAGCTAAACTTCTAACATTAGAATAATTTCAGGATAGCATTTATAACATACAGCATGTTTTTATAAGTACCATAAATGCAACACTAAGAATTTAGAAACATTTAAAAGGAGCTATGTTTCTAATTAAAAAGTCATAGCTATATTTTGTTAACTCAACATAAATTCCATATGTGTTGGTGAGAGAGGAATAGGGGATATTCTTACAACTAATTAAGCAGCTGAGAATGGAGCATATTTTAACTTCAAAACCCAAAGTAGTGCTACATTAAATTAAGAATAATTCATTTTGATGAGATGGGAAAGGAAGCATTGTCAAATATATGATAAAATAATAATTGTAAATTTGAGAAGGAAAACCTTGCTTTGAGTTGTATATGTATAAAAGATAAATCAACAACAAAAAGTTGTCTTTTTTGTCTATCAGTGTTTAAGATAGCATGTCATGGTTCTTTTTTAATACTGTGCTGTTCCAGATCATCCCACTGGACAAACACCAGCTGAGCTTTTTTCTGAAATAACATAGCAATTCAAAGCTTGACTTCAAAAAGCACTAGATTTCATTCTGTACATGGAAAAATCTTCCTAAAATAGTGGAAAGAAAATGCCAAGAAGTTCTACTTCAGTCTTCATGCTTCAAAAAATACTTCAAAAAAAAAAAAAAAAAAACACTTCAGAATGAATAATTCTATTTATTACTGAAACAGAATAAGAAGGGCTCAAGAATAAGACTGACTTACCTGGATTACATATATAAATTAACTGAAATGCTGAAATAATGAGATTTAAGATGCACACATTGCTTTTCCTCAACAATGGCTCCAGAGAAAAACCTTTCAGTATCTAAGACTTACTAAAACAATGAAGTATTTGTATTCTACAAATAAAATTGATGATGATATTCTTCTATTCTAGGCTCATTCATGCTTTACAAGGTTATAAGAAAATATTCATAAATCTGAATTAAAAGTATTAATTCAGCTAATATTATTGGTTTATTATTATGATTATTGTAATTCTATTCTGGAGAGGGATAAATATTCATTAATTGGAATTTTTGGAAAAGATGTAGAGAAAATGTATTTCACAATGAGAGTTTTCTGTACTTGTGAACTAGAGATAATAATCCAAAATACTCATAAAAAACATACAAATACACAGTGAATATAAAAATAAGTTTTAAAATAATGTACTTTTATTCATTATTCTCCCAATAGAATAAATTTCTTCATATATTAAAAATTAAGCATTAACAATTTCTAGGATGCTCATTTTATCACATCAGAATATAATGTTAAACCAATGATCCTGCCTTCCTATTATTGATCAAAAATGATTTTTGAATTCTTATAGTGTGAAAGGCATTACTTTTTGTGTGCAGATGCTTTTCGTTCAAGTAGACAAACATTCTCTGATATCTAAAATTTTTAATAAAGTTATACTTTCTATGTTTAAATGATAGTTAATTAAGCATTAAATACCAAACTCTTTATAATCATTAAAAGTTGTGACATTCTTTTGCTTCCATGTAGCTGTATATCAATGTGAATGTCTCTCAATTAGCTGAGTTTTAATTAATTCATTTATAAAATGAGAGAAATTGTTTATATTATCTCCAAAGTCTGTTTCAGTTAAAGAAGATCAAAGAACAGAGAGAGAGAGTTAAACTGTTTTGTAGAAAGAAATCCTATAGTTCTCTAATATGGGATACATTTTTACAGACAAATTTTCTAAATGCTTTTTTAAATACCAAGTTAAAGAAAATGCCTAAGTTCTGCTTAAGCACAGTGAATTAAAAACATCTCTCTGGAGCTGAAAGCAGAATAATTTATTGAAAGTCTTTACAAGGAATGCCAGGCTTCAGAACCATTTTCCCACCACTTTGCCTCTACAGCCAGAATTTGGTCCTTGGCACTTGCCAGTAGGGAACAGGAGGGTTAGCTCTAGAGAGACAGAAACAGAATCTCTGGTCTGTTGAAAAGCAAGTCACCACAGTGATTATGTTAAAGTCCACATATGCAACAGTGAGAAACCTGCCCCTCTCTGCTGATTCCCCTCAGAGTTGACATCATAGGCAAGGGACTTGTGTAGTCACCCAGAGCCCACACTCAGAAGGGTCCTACTCTTAGTTTAATGTTTGCTCTTGCTTCCTTAAAATTCCTAATAACTTTTGAGCAAGGCATCCTTAAATTATGCAACTGGTCCTGTTTCTCCTTCTTGCCTCCCAAATCCTGGGTGCCGGATTTATAATCACTGCAGAAGAATGCAGAACTTTTCTCTGGGGGAAGTTATCTTGCTGGAAAGAAAAATCCTCAAGGTGCCAATCCTGAGGGTAATCCACGGAATGGCCAGGATGCAGCCCAATTAGCCTACAGACAGCCCACACATTAAAGAAGTTTCCTCCACTACCACCACACCCCCACACACAGCTTCAAACAGTATTTTAGTCTCTCACTCTCATAAATGAACAAGGAGCCAACAATCACCCAATACTGAAGAAAAATCCCAAATATGGAAGGGAGTGACTGAGACACACAAACAGAAAAGAAGGAACTTAGATAAAGGCAAGATGTAGGGAAAATATGTTTAAATATATAAAAAATACTAAAAATTGTGAATATTTCATTCATGAACTAAATCAAACATTGTTATTTTAAACATACTCAAAATAAACACTCTAAGAGAAAAAAAAGAACTTGAGAACAACATAATAGTAAAAATTACAATAAATATTGGAATGCATAATTGAGAATATCTTCCCAATAATAGAATAAAAACACAGAGATAATGAGAGAGATTAGACAAGGAATATAAATCAATAAATGTGATACAATATCCAAATAACAAGGTAAAATAATTGCAGACAAGAAAATTCAGAAAAAGAGTCTCAGAAGGGAAAGAGAATATTTTCCAGATAAATAAACCCCAATGAACACCCATAATAATTTTAAAATATAAAAATTTTAAAAATACTTCAGGGCGATTGGTTTAAGATGGTGGAGTAGAAGGAAGTGCACTCACTCCCTCCTGTGAGAACACTGGAATCATAATTAACTGGTGAACAATCATTGACAGGAAGACACTGGGACTCACCAAAAAAGATACCCCACATCAAAAGACAAAGGAGAAGCTGCAATGAGTTGGTAGAAGGGGGTGTAATCACAATAAAGACAAATCCCATAACCACTGGGTGGGTGACACAAACTGGAGAACAATTATACCACAGAAGTCCACCCATGGGAGTAAAAGTTCTGAGCCCTACATCAGGCTTCCCAACCTGGATATCCGGCAACAAGAGGAGGAATTCCGAGAGAATCAGACTTTGAAGGCTAGTAGGATTTGATTGCAGGACTTTGACAGGACTGGGGGAAACAGAGATTCTACTGTTGGAGGGCACACACAAAGTAGTGTGTGCATCAGGACCAGGGGGAAGGACCAGTGGCCCCAGAGTAGACTAACCAGACCTACCTTGTAGTGTTTGAGGGTCTCCTTCAGAGGCAGGGGCATGGCTATGGCTCATTGTGGGGACAAGGACACTGGGAGCAGAAGTTTGGGGAAGTAACGCTTGGCATGAACCCTCCTAGAGTCTGCCATTAGCCCCACCAAAGAGCCAATAGGCTCCAGTGTTGGATCGCCTCAAGCCAAACAACCAACAGGGAGGGAACTCAGACCCATTCATTAGCAGACAAGTGGATTAAAGTTTTACTGAGCTCTGCCCAACAGAGCAACACACAGTTCTACCCACCACCAGTCCCTTCCATCAGGAAGCTTGCACAAGCCTCTTAGATAGCCTCATCCACCAGAAAGCAGGCAGCAGAAGCAAGAAGACCTACAGTCCTGCAGCCTGTGGAATGAAAAACACATTCACAGAAAGGTAGACAAAAAGAAACAGCAGAAGACTATGTATCAGATGAATAATCAAGATAAAATCCTAGATAAACAAATAAATAAAGAAGAGATAAGAAACATTCCAGAAAAATAACTCAGAATAATGAGAGTGAAGATGATCCACGACCTCGGAAAAAGAATGGAGGCAAAGATTGAGAAGAATCAAGAAATGGTTAACAAAGAACTGGAAGAATTAAAGAACAAACACCTAGAAGAATGAAAGAACAAACAAACAGAGATGAACAGTATAATAAGGGAAATGAAAAAAATACACTAGAAGGAATCAATAGCAGAATAACTGAGGCAAAATAATGGATAAGTGACATGGAAGACAGAATGGTGGAATTCACAGCCATGGAATAGAATAAAGAAAAAGAATGAAAAGAAATGAAGACAGCCCAAGAGACCTCTGGGACAGCATTAAACATACCAATATTTGCATAATAGGGATCCCAAAAGGAGAAGAGAGAAATGACCCTAGAAAATATTTGAAGAGATTATAGTCGAAAACTGTCCTAACATAGGAAAGGAAATAGCCACCCAATTCCAGGAAGCACAGAGAGTCCTAGGCAGGATAAACCCAAGGAGAAACATGTTGAGACACACATTAATCAAATTGACAAAAATTAAAGACAAAGAAAAATTATTAAAAGCAACAAGGGAAAAATGACAAATAACATAAAAGGGAACCCCCGTAAGGTTAACAGCTGATTTCTCAGCAGAAACTCTACAAGCCAGAAGGGAGTGGCACAATATATTTAAAGTGATGAAAGGGAAGAACCTACAACCAAGATTACACTACCCAGCAAGGATCTCATTCAGATTCAACAGAAAAATCAAATATTTTACAGACAATCAAAAGCTAAGAGAATTCAGCAACACAAAACCAGCTCTACTACAAATGCTAAAGGAAGTTCTCTAAGTGGGAAACACAAGAGAAGAAAAGGACCTACAAAAGCAAACCCAAAATAATTAAGAAATGGTAATAGGAACATACATATTGTTAATTACCTTAAATGTGAATGGATTAAATTCTACAACCAAAAGACAGCCTTGATGAATGGATACAAAAAGAAGACCCATATATATGCTGTCTACAAGAGACCCACTTAAGACCTAGGGACACATACAGACTGAAAGTGAGGGGATGGAAAAAGATATTCAATGCAAATGGAAATCAAATGTAATCTGGAGTAGCAATACTCATATTGGATAAAATAGACTTTAAAATAAAGAATGTTACCAGAGACAAGGAAGGACACTGCATAATGATCAAAGGATCAATCCAAGAAGAAGATATAACAATTATAAATATATATGCACCTAACATAGAAACACCTCAATACAAAAGGCAAATGTAGCAGCTATAAAAAAGGAAATCGACAGTACACAATAATAGTGGGGAACTTTAACACCTCACTTACAACAATGGACAGATTATTCAGACAGAAAATTAATAAGGAAACAAAAGCTTCAAATGACAAAATAGACCAGATAGATTTTTTTTTTTTTTTTTTTTGTGGTATGTAAATGACACAACAGACCAGATAGATTTAATTGATATTTATAGGCTATTCCACCCAAAAACAACAAAATACACTTTCTTCTCAAGTGCACACGGAAAATTCTCCATGATAGATCACGTCTTGGGTCACAAATCAAACCTCAGTAAATTTAAGAAAATTGAAATCATATCAAGCATCTTTTCTGACCACAATGCTATGAGATTAGAAATAAGTTGCAGGGAAAACAAACAAACAAACAAAAAAAGTAAAAATACAAACACATGGAGGCTAAAAAATATGTCACTAAATAACCAAGAGATCACAGAAGAAATCAAAGAGGAAATCAGAAAATACCTAGAGACAAAAGCCAATGAAAACACAATGATCCAAAACCTATGGGTTGCAACAAAAGCAGTTCTAGGAGGGCAGTTTATAGCAATACAATCTTACCTCAAGAAATAAAAAGAAATCTCAAATAAACAATCTAACATTACCCATAAAGGAACTAGAGAAAGAAGAACAAATAAAACCTAAAGTTAGTAGAAGGAAAGAAATTATAAAGATCAGAGCAGAAATAAATGAAATAGGAACAAAGAAAACATAGTAAAGATCAATAAAACTGAAAGGTGGTTCTTTGAGAAGATAAACAAAATTGATAAACTTTTAGGCAGACTCATCAATAAAAAGAGACCGAGGACTCAAATCAATAAAATTAGAATTGAAAAAGAAGTTACAAGGGACACTGCAGAAATACAAAGCATCCTAAGAGACTACTACAAGCAACTCTATGCCAATAAAATGGACAACCTGGAAGAAATGGACAAATTCTTACAAAGGTATAACCTTCCAAGACTGAATGAGGAATAAATAGAAAATATGGACAGACCAATCACAAGTAATGAAATTGAAACTGTGATTAAAAATATTCCAACAAACAAAAGTCCAGAACCAGTTAACTTCACAGGTGAATTCTATCAAACATTTAGAGAAGAGCTAACACCCAACATTTTCAAACTCTTCCAAAAAATTACAGAGGAAGGAACACTCCCAAACTAATTCTATGAGGCCACCATCACCTTGAAAACAAAACCAGACAAAGATATTACAAAAATAGAAAATTACAGACCAATATCACTGACGAATATAGATTCAAAAATCCTTAACAAAATACTAACAAACAGAATCCAAAAACACATTAAAGGGATCATACACCATGATCAAGTGTGATTTATCCCAGGGATGCAAGGATTCTTCAATATACGCAAATCAATCAATGTGATACACCATATTAACAAATTGAAGAATAAAAACCATATGATCATCTCAATAGATGCAGAAAAAGCTTTTGACAAAATTCAACACCTATTTATGATAAAAACTGTCCAGAAAGTGGGATTAGAGTTACCCTACCTCAATATAATAAAGGCCATATATGACAAACTCACAGCAAACATCATTCTCAATGGTGAAAAACTGAAAGCATTTCCTCTAAGATCAGGAACAAGACAAGGATGTCCACTCTCACCATTATTATTTGACATAGTTTGGAAGTCCTACCACGGCAATCAGAGAAGAAAAAGAAATAAAGTAACAAACTGGAAAAGAAGAAGTAAAAATATCACTGTTTGCAGATGACATGGAGCTATACATAGAAAATCCTAAAGATTCCACCGGAAAACTACTAAAGCTAACCAATGAATCTGATAATGTAGCAGGATACAAAATTAATGCACAGAAATCTCTTGCGTCCCTATACACTAACAATGAAAGATAAGAAAGATAAATTAAGGGAACAATCTTATTCACCATTGCAACAAAAAGAATAAAATCCCTAGGAATAAACCTACCTAAGGAAGTAAAAGACCTGTAATCAGAAACCTATAAGACACTGATGAAAGAAATCAAAGATTACACAAACAGATGGAGAGATATACCATGTTCTTGGATTGGAAGAACTTTGTGAAAATGACTATACTACCCAAAACCATCTACAGATTTAATGCAATCCCTATCAAATTACCAATGGCATTTTTTACAGAACTAGGACAAAAAAATTTAAAATTTGTATGGAGACACAAAATACCCCTAATAGCCAAAGCAATCTTGAGGGAAGAATACTGAACTGGAAGAATCAGACTCCCTGACTTCAGACTATATTGTAAAGGTACAGTAATCAAGATAATATGGCACTGGTAGAAAAACAGAAATATAGATCAATGGAACAGGATAGAAACCCCAGAGATAAACCCACACACATATGGTCACCTTATCTTTGATAAAGGAGGCAAGAATATACAATGGAGAAAGGACAGTCTCCTCCGTAAGTGGTGCTGGGATAACTGGACAGTTACATGTAAAATAATGAAATTAGAAAACTCCCTAAAACCATACACAAAAATAAACTCAAAATGAATTAAAGACCTAAATGTAAGACCGGACATTATAAAATTCTTAGAAGAAAACACAGGGAGGACACTCCATGATGTAAATCACAGCAATAACCTTTTTGACCCACCTCCCAGAGTAATGGAAATAAAAACAAAAATAAACAATGGGACCTAATGAAAGTTAAAAGCTTTTTCACAGCAAAGGAAACTATAAACAAGATGAAAAGACAACCCTCAGAATACAAGAAAATATTTGCAAATGAATCAGCAAACAAAAGATTAATCTCCAAAATATACAAAAGCTCATGCAGCTCAATATTGAAAAAACAAACAACCCAATCAAAAAACGGGCAGAAGACCTAAATAGACATTTCTCCAAAGAAGACATGCAGATGGTCAAGAGGCACATGAAAAACTGCTCAAGACTTTTACCTGGAGTCCAGAGAACGAGTCAAGCATCCACTGGTTCTCTCAATTTAGCACCACCTCCCCAAGTGGCCCCTGGGACCTGGAGAAAGCAGTCCCTCTTGGCAGTTCTGGTCAAGTTCATCTTTAAAATAACACTTCCACTGCATTAGGATCAAGAACGTCCAGACAGGACTTCCCTGGTGGCGCAGTGGTTAAGAATCCTCCTGCCGATGCAGGGGACACAGGTTTGATGCCTGGTCCGGGAAGATCCCACATGCCAAGGAGCAACTAAGCCCCTGTGCCACAACTACTGAGCCTGCATTCTAGAGCCTGCAAGCCACAACTGCTGAGCCTGCATGCCACAACTACTGAAACCCGTTTACCTAGAGCTCATGCTCCACAACAAGAGAAGCCACTGCAGTGAGAAACCTATGCACTGCAAAGAAGATTAGACCTCACTTACCACAACTAGAGAAAGCCTGCCTGCAACAAGGAAGAACCAATGCAGCCAAAAATAAATAAATAAACTTAAGAAAAAAAAAACAACAAAGAACGTCCAGACAGTGTGAGCATGTTTCCTGCTGGGACAAGGCAGAGACATCTCCTTCCAGGTTTGGTCACCTCCTGGGTGCTTAGAGGTCCTCCCTTGGGATTCTGAGGTTGATCCTCATTCATATAAACCCAGCCTACCACACTGCCTGCCTGTCAGCCCCCAGAGGAGCCTTCTCTGCCCAAGCCAGACCTGGTTGCCCCTGCCAGCTCAGTGGATCTACGTGGCCTTGGCTCCCAGGAAAATTCCCTGGCTGGGGTTCTTTGGAGGGTGAACAAATAAGCACTCAGCTACTGTCAGTCAACTCAGATGTGAAATCCTTCAGGGTCTAAACTCTGAAAATGATCAGAATTAATGTAAGAATAATGCACCAGTGTTTCTAACACTTGCCCTCTGAATGGCAATGGGCTTGTTCATCAGTACCTTCCCTTTCACCCACTAACCATATTTGACTTAGTTTTTGATGTGAATTATATTGCCCCTGATGTGTAAAACATGTATGAATGGCTTAAACAACAAATTAGAAATTACACAGCCACATAACCACACCCAAAGAGGAATGTTGCCAGGATCCGACACCATCCCCATTGTTTAGTGGACCCCCTATTCCCAATAAAAATCCTCTCTTTTCCCCAGAGGTACTCTGACTCTATGGAACATATTTTCTTGTTTTGCTTTATACTCTGTCACCTATGTATGATTCTCTGTAATTTCATTTTGCTTGCTTTCGAACTTATATACATGGGATGGTGATGTATATATTATTTTGGGTCTTGTTCTTTGCTAAATATTGTGAGATTCATCATGTTGTGTGAAACTAGTCGGTATTTTGTTTGCTGTATGGTATTCCATTGTATGAATACTATAATTTTATCATTTCTACTGTTATGGAGTATTTGGTTTGTTTGCTTTATTTGTCTTACTGTGAACAATGCTGCTATAAACCTTAAAAAAAAAGCAAAAAAGAAAAGCTGCTCAACATCACTAATTATTAGAGAAATGCAAATTAAAACTACAATGGGGTATCACCTCACACTGGTCAGAATGACCATCATCAAAAATTCTACAAACAGGGCTACCCTGCTGGTGCAGTGGTTGAGAGTCCACCAGCTGATGCAGGGGACACGGGTTCGTGCCCCGGTCCGGGAAGATCCCACATGCCATGGAGCGGCTAGGCCCATAAGCTATGGCCGCTGAGCCTGCATGTCTGGAGCCTGTGCTCCACAACGGGAGAGGCCACAACAGTGAGAGGCCCATGTACCGCAAAATAAATAAATAAATAAATAAATAAAAAATCTCCAAACAATAAATGCTGGAGTGGGTGTGGAGAAAAGGGAAACCTCTTGTACCGTTTGTGGGAATGTAAATTGTTACAGCCATTATGGAGAACAGTATGGATGTTCCTTAAAAAACTAAAAATAGAACTACCATATGATCCAGCAATCCCATTACTGAGCATATACCCAGAGAGAACCATAATTTAAAAAGACATATGCACCCTAATGTTCATTGCAGCACTATTTATAATAGCCAGGTCATGGAAACAACCTATATGTGCATCGACAGATGAATGGATAAAGAAGATGTGGTACCTATAAACAATGGAATATTACTCAGCCATAAAAAGGAACAAAATTGAGTCATTTGTAGAGACGTGGATGGACCTAGAGACTGTCATACAGAATGAAGTAAGTCAGAAAGAGAAAAACAAATATTGTGTATTAATGCATATATGTAGAATCTAGAAAAATGGTACAGATGAACCAGTTTGCAAGACAGAAATAGAGACACAGATGTAGAGAACAAACGTATGGACACCAAGGCAGAAAACCAGGGAGTGGGGTGGTGGTGAGATGAATTGGGAGATTGGGATTGACATATATACACTAATATGTATAAAATAGATAACTAATAAGAGCCTGTTGTATAAAAAAATAAATAAAATAAAATTCAATAATAAAATAGAATAAATGGAAAAAAATATTACTTCATTCTAAGACACATTAATTAAAATTAAAAAAATAGTGATGCATAAAATATTCTAGAGAATTATATAGAGAGAAAGAGAAAAGAAAGAAATAAGGAATCAAAATGTCATAGAACTTACAAAAAAAATAGAAAATGAAAAAATTGAGACAAAATCTTGAATACTCTAAGGGATCATGATTCTGTTAAAAAGGGAAAATATTGAGCAAGGAAATAGTGAAAAAGGGGTTGAAATAATCATGGTGCACAGAACTAAATGTTAGTAAGTAAAAAATATGAACTATTCATACTTGGCATATACCCTGAGAAAACCATAATTCTAAAAGAGTGATGTACCACAATGTTCATTGCAGCTCTATTTACAATAGCCAGGACATGGAAGAAACCTAAGTGTCCATCCACAGATGAATAGATAAAGAAGATGTGCCACATATATACAATGGAATATTACTCAGCCATAAAAAGAAATGAAATTGAGTTATTTGTAGTGAGGTGGATGGACCTAGAGTCTGTCATACAGAATGAAGTAAATCAGAAGGAGAAAAACAAATACCGTATGCTAACACATATATAAGGAATCTAAAAAAAAAAAAAAAGGTTATAAAGAACCTAGGGACAGGACAGGAATAAAGATGCCGACCTACTTACTAGAGAATGGACTTGAGAATATGGGGAGGGGGAAGGGTAAACTGGGACAACGTGAGAGAGTGGCATGGATATATATACACTACCAAATGTAAAATCAATAGCTGGTAGGAAGCAGCCACATATCACAGGGAGATCAGCTCGGTGCTTTGTGACCACCTAGAGGGGTGGGCAAGGGAGGGTGGGAGGGATATGCAAGAGGGAGGAGATATGGGGATATACGTATACATATACCTGATGCACTTTGTTATAAAGCAGAAACTAACACACCATTATAAAGCAATTATTCTCCAATAAAGATGTTGAACAAAAAAAAATATATGAACGATGAAGAACAAGCTAAAATGGTATCAAAACTGAAAATGGTAATATACTGTGCAGGTCAGGTAGTCTAAATTGCAAATTGTAATAATATGAAAGCCAAATATAGATTTAGCTACAAATTCTAATCTATTTTAATGGAGTATACGAGAAGGGGCAATGTGATTTTTTAGTTGGATATGAGAGATGGTATTTGATACTAATCTTCTAATGTCTATATTAGACACAAGTAATAAACAGTGATAATATCGTGATAATATCTAAAACTGAAAAAAAGAAAAGAGAGGTGGGGCTTCCCTGGTGGTGCAGTGGTTGAGAATCTGCCTGCTAATGCAGGGGACATGGGTTCGAGCCCTGGTCTGGTAGGATCCCACATGCCGCGGATCAACTAGGCCCATGAGCCACAACTACTGAGCCTACACATCTGGAGCCTGTGCTCCACAACAAGAGAGGCCGTGAAAGTGAGAGGCCCGCGCACCGCGATGAAGAGTGGCCCCTGCTTGACACAACTAGAGAAAGCCCTTGCACAGAAATGAAGACCCAGCACAGCAAAAATAAATAAATAAAATAATAAACTCCTACCCCCAACATCTAAAAAAAAAAAAAGAAAGAAAGAAAAGAAAAGAGAGGTGGCATAAAGACCCACAGGACAGTGGGATTGAATGAAGGATGGAGAACATTTTACTTAGAAATTTGGAATAAAAAACCTGGAAACAATGAAAAATATTTGTGATTGGTGGTTCCCTATGGGGAATGAGACTTAGAATTGAAGAAAACTGTCCTGATTTTTCTTTTGGTTTTTCTTTAAAATTAATTAATTAATTTTTTAATTTTGTTTTGGACGTGTTGAGTCTTGGTTGCTGCACACGGGCTTTTTCTAGCTGTGGCAAGCGGGGGCTACTCTTCATTGCAGTGCGTGGGCTTCTTATTGCAGTGGCTCGTCTTGTTGCAGAGCAAAGGCTCTAGGCATGCGGGCTCTGTAGTTGTGGCTCGTGGGCTCAGTAGTTGTGGTTCGTGGGCTCTAGAGCACAGGCTCAGTATTTGTGACGCATGGGCTTTGTTGCTCGGCAGCATGTGGGATTTTCCCTGACCAGCACTCGAACCCATGTCACCTACATTGGCAGGTGGATTCTTAACCACTGTGCCACCAGGGAAGTGCTGCCTGATTTGTTTTTGAATTGGTCTTGTGGTATTATCTTTTAGACCAGATATAAGTTTGAAAAAAAAAAAACTTTATTAATATTTGGCTGACTTCTCATCTCCTGCCTGTTTAAATTCCACATAAAATTAAACATTTCTCAGATGTAATTTTTGTATGATATTTATATTTATCACTTTAACACAATATCAACATTGTTATTGAGTGGGTCTTGAATTTTCAAATTCTTATAAAACCACTACACATACAGATATGGGTACATAAAAACTTGAATCATCTAAATCTATTCTTAAAAAAAGAAATTACGGGGCTTCCCTGGTGGCGCAGTGTTTCAGAGTCTGCCTGCCGATGCAGGGGATATGGGTTCGTGCCCCAGTCCGGGAAGATCCCACATGCCGCAGAGCGGCTAGGCCCGTGAGCCATGGCCGCTGAGCCTGCAGGTCCGGAGCCTGTGCTCCACAATGGGAGAGGCCACAACAGTGAGAGGCTCTCGTACCGAAAAAAAAAGAAATTACAAGATGAAAATGGAAAGCACTGGTTTAAGTACGGTGAGTACCATGATAAGGTAAATTCCAGTGTTTCTTCATTTCACAGAGCAGAATCACTTAAAAGTCTATGAGGCAAAGTCACAGTTACCATCTTAAACTCAAATAACAGTAGGTTATGTTTGGTGAATTACTATTTCATGTATTTAGGAGAATAAGTACCTGAAATTCCCCTTAAAATGTGCCAGAAGTCCCACAATGATTTCAAAATTAATGATCCAAAAAAAAATTTAAATTAATTTGACTATGTTAATCTGAATCAAGGAATGATCTGCTGGTTTACTCTGTTACCTATAGATAGATCCTTGGTTACAAAATCAACTAGAAAAAAAAGAGAATAAGCAAAACAAAAAAGAACAATAGATAAAGCAAGGGGAAAATGTCAGGAAACTTAGCAGACAGGTCAAAGGAGTAAACTAACGTTTAAGAGAACTTTCGTCATGTAGTAGCCCAAACTAGACTACATCATCAAGAGAAATGTCCCTTCCAGTAGTGAGCTTCTTAGAGAGATCTGCCATAGAGGCTTTTGCAGAGTGTGCAGCGAGTTCAAAATCAATCACATTCTTTATAGTAAGAGACATTTCTGTTTTTATTGCTTTACTAGTACCTCTGGGTGAAGACTGAGCATAAATGACAAGTTTTTCAGTAGAGACAGCCTGAAGTGGGGGCAGGCAGAGGAGTGTGGTTCAGGTATATCTTTTCCAATTAGCTAACTTAATACAAGGATGCATCCTGGAATATTTTGAGACAGCAAGAGCAAACTTATTCCTCATGCTCTCAGATATCAGCTATATCAGCAGACTTTCAAGAGTACTTGAATGGCAGAGAAATCAAATTTGACATCATTAGCAAGAAGCTGAATAGCATACGGTCTATATTTCACATTAAAAGAAGATCTATGTGGCTTAAAATCCATATAACTGATGGCAAAGTTAATGCCTTATTTTGAAAAAAAACAGAAAAACAAACAAACAAAAACCCCTGGGTTATATTATTACATTAATGAAGATTGTGGTACCTCTGCATGGAATTTAGCTACAAACAGGTTTATTTGCGGGACAAATAATAAAAGTAGTAGTAGTAGTAATAATAATAATAATAATAATGAAGCACTTTATTTGGGTTTAATTTGCTGTTCAATCAAATATGTTCTCAGTTGAGGCTCCACGTCTTTCATCATGAATCAGAAATTCACTAAAACTACTGGAAAGCTATTTTGAGTTACAGAGCTTGTTAGACGTTTTTCTAAACCCTAGGGTAAATATTCCAACCTTCAGCCCAATCAAGACAGCCAACTTAAACTGCAGTAGAAAAACTTTTTCTGAATTCTTCAGCTGCAAGTTTTCCTCATTCTCCTCTCCATCTATTTTAGATTTCAGGGTAATTATTATAAATAGTTAAATCTGTGCTTCCCTTTCCCTCTTTTACACTCTCCTTTGTAATTGCAACTTCTTTCTCTGTATTGAGACACATAACTTGGAAAACAATTTCAAGGTTTTTCAACTCCGTCTGGTGATATTACTACTTTCCTCCGCTAATCCTAGTTTTCCCCTCTCCTCAATGCTGTTCAACTTAGCACTTTTACTCAGTATTTTCTTTCCCCCATGATTGATTCTCCACCTTTAGTTTACTATCTTTGTTTTTCTCATAATTCTTTAAAAAACAGAATTTTTAAATTGGGAATTTCTTGTCTTTCTCTGTGTGTTCAAACTTGTCATTTGATAAAATGAAGACAGTGTCCTCCACATTTGTTCTGGATCTCTGCCCTTCTAATCACCAAAGGCTGCCTCTTCACTTATCCTCCCAGCTCCGTCATTATCTGCCAGTTCTTCCCTGAATCTATTCATCTACAAAGAAAATGGAAACTCTGCTAAAGCCATTACATTTTTTGTCCAGGCAAATGCCAAGGAGTTTTTAAAACTCCCATCTCACATGCTACTTTTTCTCACTATTTTTCAAACTGACATTTCTCTGATTGGATCTCTGGCCTTTGACTGACTTTAGTTCTGCTTCTCTAGCTGTAGGAATCTGTCTCAGAATGAATGGCCCCCTGTGGTTGGTTGAGTTTTGTTAGGTCTGGATAGTTTATTTTCTGGTAGAAAAATAATATTTTTGCCATGGATTCTTTCTACATGTGCCCTTCAACAAATAACCTACATTCTATAACTTTCGCAGGTCAAAAACATAATGTATCATGCCCTCCTGGAGATGGTCTGGTTTTTAAAATTTTATTTAAAATAATTCTGTTTCTTTTTTCCTCAATGTTTGCCACTGGGGCATGGATCTCACTCCCATTGGTACAACCTGGTTAAGCCCAGATATTATTGTAATAAAACTGAATCCTAGAATGACCTTCAAATTGAATAAGGCTACAGGAACAATCCACATTTTCTCTAATTATGAAACAGAGTTCCCAGATAGCTTAAATCTAAAACAGCGTTCAAGCAAGATCTCACCATAAAGCCTTTTCACTCCTAATTTTTTTTTCAAAACTATATATTCATGCTCTTTACTATATAAAGTGCTACATAGAAGAATACAATACTCACATAGTTCCTCATACATTTCTCTTTTCTCTAATTGTAAAAATAATGTAAATTCACTGTATTAAATTAATACCATAGAAACATATAAATTACAAAATAAAAAATTTCCGTATCTTATTTTAAATTCACCTACTAAGAAACTTATTAAAGATTATAATTCACAACATAATACTCTTCTATTTATAAAAATGTTTTATTTTAGTTCATCTATTTTAAAATTAGAAACTTTTAATTCCCATTATGACATAATGTAATTTAACAAGGTGCTGATTATCTATCAGATATCAATAAAGATTAAAATGACTGCTCCATTTTGCTAATAATTATTGGTGTTGAGCATCTTTTCATGAGTCTCTTGGCCATCTGTATGTCTTCCTTGGAGAAATGTCTATTTATTACAATGAGGTATCACCTCACACCGGTCAGAATGGCCATTATCAAAAAATCTACAAACAATAAATGCTGGAGAGGGTGTGGAGAAGAGAGTCCTTTTGCACTGTTGGTGGGAATGTAAATTGATACAGCCACTATGGAGAACAGTATGGAGGTTCCTTAAAAAACTAAAAATAGAATTACCATATGACCCAGCAATCCCACTCCTGGGCATAAACCCTGAGAAAACTATAATTCAAAAAGACACATGCACTACAATGTTCACTGCAGGACTATTTAAAATAGCCAGAACATGGAAGCAACCTAAATGTCCATCGATAAGTGAATAGATAAAGAAGTGGTAGTACATATATCCAATGGAATATGTGTAAAAAGGAGCAAAATTGGGTCATTTGTAGAGACGTGGATGGACCTAGAGACTATCACAGAGAGTGAAGTAAGTCAGAAAGAGAAAAACAAATATTGTATATTAATCATATACGTGGAATCTAGAAAAATGGTTCAGAGGAACCTATTTGCAAAGCAGAAATAGAGACACAGACATAGAGAACAAATGTGTGGACACCAAGCGGGGAAAGGAAGGGTGAGATGAATTGGGAGATTGGTATAGACATATATACACTACTATGTTTAAAATAGATAACTAATGAGAACCTGTTGTATAGCACAGGGAACTCTACTCAGTGCTCTGTGGTGATCTAAATGGGATGGAAATCCAAAAAAGCAGGGATATATGTATACATATAGCTGATTCACTTAGCTGTACAGCTGAAACTAACATACCATTGTAAAGCAACTATACCCCAATTTAAAAAAATGTTCCTTTTGCTTTTACAAGGTACAAAATATTCAGGGAGCAACAACATAATTTGTATTGGCCTTTCCAGTCCAATCAAGCCATTCTTCTTTGAAGAGTAGTGACTATCCAGGAATATACATTTCACTGTGGAATGTGGTATAATTTTCAAGTATCAGCTCAGCTAGCCAAATAGACATTTTTGAAGTACCAGTCTGGATAGTGTCACATCCTCTACATGTGGTCAGTCAAACCACTGATTTATTGCTTATTTTAAATTTTCAAATTAAAATTAGAGAAAGTCAAAGAACCCCAAAGGTAGACTCAACCAATAACCCGATTTGGGCACCACGCAATACATTCCAAATTTTCTAGTTTCCTGACTCAGAGTTTTTGCTTTTGAAATTGCTTGATTGCTCTGGAGACAGCGATTGTTTTATTTTCTTTACCCACCTCAATATCTTAAAACTATTTATATTGGTGATTCTATTTAAGTTTTTTTAAAGTCAAATCCAAGTATTCCTATAGACATTGGCTTGCAGGGAAATTTCACAACACTTGTGTTTCATGATTTATATTTGCAAATCCAATTAATGCTAATTATGTTTTTAAAGTAAATCTCCTTACATTCTGCCTTTGTTACCAAGCATTTAATGAAAACTTCAAAAAAAAAATTTGTTTTCAACTATTTTAAACACCAAAAAAAGTGAACAAAATGAACACGTACAAAATTTTGATGAGCAACACATCAAAATGAAATAAATTCATTAAAGATAATAATTTAGGCAATTTGCATATGGCCTAAGCTTTTTGGATCCTAAAGTTAATTTTATAATTAAATGACCAGCCTACTGCTGATATCAGTTCCTTACCTGATTCATTTATTCTGGAATTGATGATATGACACATTATGACAGAGGTAAGTACTCCTCAGTGCATAACTGTGCTCATTAAACCAAATGATAACTCCATAAGAAGAGTATTTGGGGCCATATATGTGAGATTTTACAGAGACATAATAGTTCTTCTCATACTATGATTTGGAAAGAAAATGCATTCATCTTTTGAAAACTTAAACTGCTGTAGAAAAGTATTAGCAATATTAATTCAAATGGTAGATAGTCTCCCCAATGCTGTCTTTTGTCTTTCCTTTTATAGCAACATTTAAATCTTGGTGTGAGAGAAATCAAACTGAGACTCAGGGAGCACAAAAAGATGATTCTAGGTTTGAAGATGTTGTAAGCTGACATTTTCTTCTGTTAGATTTTAATCACTCTATTTCAGACATATATAAGTCCTCAAAAAGTAATGTGACATCATTAGTCAAATGATAAAGTCCTTTTTTTTTTCTTTTTTAGAATTCCAAAATAGTCAAGGATCAAATAGTCAAAAGGAAAAAAAATTTTTTGTAAGTTACAAGGAAAGTCATGGGAAAATATCTGAAAGTTTGAACAAATGGATTCTAAATTGAAATAAATAGGTATTTGGCAAATGATGTTTTAAATCATTGTGAAAGAGGCAATAAGTTGAGCTTAAAAGGTTTATACAAAAACAGTAGAAGTGATACATCTGCCGCAACTCCTCTTTTTAATAGGATTCTGGGGAAAAGAAGATATAAATGTATGGTAAATATGCAATTTGTAACTGGAAATGTCCAGTCTTTTAAAAATGTATATATTAGATGTTTGAAAGAAATTTTAACACATTACTGGCTATTTCCTGAACTTTCCCCTCAAAACTTGTATTTTTAATCAGAAAACATGACCTACAGTCTCATACTATTATGCAAAACTGGGATGTATTCTAAAGAGTATTTCATTCAAGATGATAATATCAGGTGACTTTACAATAGTCATTCTAATTATGTCCCGTATTAACTTTTGCAATTAACTGAAGCAACTTTTTTTAGATTTTTGAATTTTACTTATAGCGATCCTATATACTTTACTTTTCTGTAGAAAGAATAACTTCCACCTAATTTCCAGAATCTCTGATCTGACCTAGTTCCCATCTATGTGTCTTCAATAGATTGGATAATGAATTTCTTTTCAAATAGTGTTAAAATGGATTAAAGAAGACAATTTAGGTGATGCAAACAAATTCATTTAACACTTGATGAAGTGGACAGTGTCCTTTTGTAGAACTGTAACATGGGGCAGAAGGCAGGAAGATTTACAGGATAAAGAATATAAAACAAGAGAGATAAATAAAAAATACCTGATTGTTTGGGGCCACAGAGTCAAACTTGCTTTGGGTGAGGAGGAACAAAGAAATAAATACAGAGCCCAGAGCTGTCTCAGTGTCTGGGGATTGGCTGACTGAGTGAATATGTTGCATTTCTGGCCAAGAGGAGTATTTACAGGGACATGAAAGTCATCTAAACTTCAGTTTGCTGATGTGACACTCTGGGCAGGAGCTGCCATATCGTGGGCCTAGAAACTTATTTCAACAATAGAGAGATATGTTACAGAACTATTTAAAATGTGAATTATCATAACTGTGACTTTGGACAATATTTGTTAAATTTGGCATATACATTATCACATGTAAAAAGTAATGAGAATTTTGATTTTATACATCCTCTTAAATAAAAGTTTAATATCAAACTCTTAACCAGTTATTTATGGGCAATGGGTTCTATATGTATGTAGTAGTTAATAGAACAGATTAGTCATGTGGACTGATTACAATATATATGTAATGTAGAGTTAAGCTCTGAATGACATGTCCTTAAGTTGTGTGGGTCCAGTTATACGTGGATTTTTTAAAGTAAATACTACGAAAGTGTGGGTCCACTTATACGTGGATTTTAAAAATAAATACTACATTACTAAACAATCCTTGGTTGGTTGAGTCCACAGATTTGGAACCATTGATGCAAAGTGCAGATTGTAGTTATATGTGGATTTTTGACTGGGCAGGGGTTGACACCCACTTCATGTTCAAGGGTCAAGTGTAGAAGCATCCTAATTTTTGCCCTTGATATTTTCCAAAATGAGCACATGAGCTCATGTGCACACACACACACACATTTCTATTGTTGGGGAAATACAATTAAAACCAAAATCTTCTCCCAACTCAGAAAACCTCTCTGTAAAGGTAGTAGAGAAAAAGAACAGTTTTATTTTTTAATAAGCATTACACCAGAATGTGCCATACATTACAGGCAATACCCTAAAATATTGTAAAGGTGAAAAGAAATCTCATCTCTTTAGAGCCAAGCAGATAAGGTCTATAACATACATATTCTCAGGGTAAACAATAACTAACCTTCATGGAACAGGACTTGACAGCACCACCAGTCACACACAGGTTATTGTAGACTCCCCTGTTAATTGGGTGACCACTGTGATTTTGTTCAACATTTCCCACCCTGCCATCCTAGCTTCTCCCATGAAATATATGTGAAGGAGGTTCTAAATAATAAATTACTTGGTAAGTAAAATAAAAGCGGGACTACAGGCTCTAACTAGCTTTTGTTTCTAGCTTTTCATGATTGTATCTCAGTTTACAACTCAACAATGATAGGACATTAAGGATCTAGCAAACTTTGATATCACAGGGTCTAAATCTCTATCCACAGGGCTAAAACACATCCATTGTGCTAGATTGTTTTTTTTTTTTTTTGGTGGTATGCAGGCCTCTCACTGTTGTGGCCTCTCCCGTTGCGGAGCACAGCCTCCGGATTCGCAGGCTCAGCGGCCATGGCTCACGGGTCTAGCCGCTCCGCGGCATGTGGGATCTTCCCGGACCGGGGCACGAACCCGTGTCCCCTGCATCGGCAGGCGGACTCTCAACCACTGCGCCACCAGGGAAGCCCCATTGTGCTAGATTTTAATTATACTCTTCCTCAGCATTCACTTCCTTCCTATCTTTCAAACTCCATAAACTCCTCCTGTACTATCTCTAATAACTTTACAACTAACAACAGATGTTATGTAACTATTTCCTGTAATATTCCACTGTGTCTATCAGGGCAAGACTATTGATCTGATTCTAAATCTCAGGAAAGTAAAATGGAAAGTATTTTGATCAAATTCAGTTAACTAGTTATATGGCTGATACTAGTTTCAAGTAAAGCATTCTTCCCCATTATGCAACCCATTAAATTTAATGCATTGTAACAAAACCATAAATTAATCAAAATCAGTAACTCAAAAGTGACCCCCCATGCGTCCGGAGCCTGTGCTCCGCAACGGGAGAAGCCACAACAGAGGGAGGCCCGCATACCACACAAAAAAAAAAAAAAAAAAAAAAAAGTGACCGCCCAAACTGGTTGCATTTCCTTCTAGTACATTGAAATTTTATATGAAAAGTAGCATAATGCCATAATGTAGACATGCCATTAAAATAGATATGGAACGGTCTAGTGTAACTTGGTTGTTAGAGATATCATCAATTATATACTACCAGATATCTGGTGAGCTTTAAGGAATATCATATTTACATTATATTTCCTTGTTTTCTTTCTTTTCTTCTATTTGGTAATTAAGACTAGCATGTGTAAGTGTCTAGAGAAAATGTTATGCACATTATCAATCTTCATGCATCCCTCACTGAAGACTAAGGTCAAAATGAATTGGTTCCTGTTGTACAAAATTAACTGAAAGGAAATGAGAGCAATTTACAATAGACAAATTGCTGCTGAAGAACAAAATGCAGCAGGGCAATATTGATCAATTCTCTATAACTTCACAATGTACAGCAGAAATATGAACAATTATGTGGTGAATTTAGTCTTTAACCACAGATATAAAAATATAAACGTATTTTTAATAAGTCAATTTGTGAAGAAACTGCCGATGGTGTAAAATGTGCCATTTGCATCCTCTTAATTGTCTAAAGGCCCTTTTTTACTTAACCCCAGCTAAGACACAAATAAAATAAAATAAAATAAAATAAAATAGATTAAATTAAATTGAATTAAACCAGGAAGAGGAGCAACTAACTCAGGGACTTGTATGAGACCCCTTATCCCTCAAATTTACACCACATGACAAAGTTATATTTCCTCAAATTATAATAGCAGGCCATTTTTTTTCTCCCTTAAAGTTGATAAACAGGCAGCAATGATTTACTAACAAATAATATATGATAAAGAAAAGTAATTGGAAAACAACAAAAGGGGAATAAAATTGTCTAAGACAGTGAACAGTGTGATTAGGATAATGAATTCCTGTAAATCATAAAACTTTTAGTCAAATATATTAAATTTATGAATGATTCACTTAGAAAACAACACTTGAGTTTATTTGTAAAATTTGGTTAAGTTTGATTTTTGTTTTGTTTTGTTTTTGGTCTTGTTTTTCAGCATAGAGGAAGCATCATTTGTTTGCAAAATGGAGATGCAGAGTATCTAGATGGAAAACGGGTCTTGGAGGATGCTTTATATTAGCCATGCTCAGAGAAGAGTCTGTACATATTAGCTGATCCTTTAAGCCCCTTCCAAATCTGTGATTATGATTCTGAGTTGAGGGAAACATAAAATGGTCAAAAGAACATGGGCTATGGTTTAAGAAGATCCAGACTTTACTCTTAACTACAGAGCTTTCCATTATCCTGTACTCAAACAAGTCACATCTAAAATAAAATTGTGGGTTAGAAAGTATTGTTATTTTTAATGCATAATGTAATGCAGTTGAAGAATTTAATGGTTATGTGCATGGGTTTTGCATTTAGAAAGATTTGGATCTGAATCCCATCTCTATCACTTGCCAACTGTGATGACTTGTTGAAGGAATTTAAATTCTCTGGGTTTCAAATTTCTTATCCATAATATAAGGATAAAAACAATCATCTCAAAGGTCAACTCAAGGATTAATTACTAATGTTTATAAAGAATTCATTTCACTGTGTGGTACTTATACATGTACAATAAGTGTTGGTTATATTTTTATCCTCTTTAATTCCTAGGACATAGCAATGCCCATCAATCATTTATTGTAACATTGTTTCTTCCATCTCTTAGCAATTTTTGAGCTAATTCTCTTGCTTATCAGTATCCCTTCCTACAGTGAAATAATTTTATTCCTTTATTAAAAAATTAGTAATGATTTTATGACCCTATTTCAACGATTGAAGGGAAATGTCTGGGAAGTCCCAAAGGGATGCAATATGTAAACAGGAAGGGCTTTCTATGAAATGTTATTTGAAACACACTAAAACACTCTACTCACTTTAGTGTACATCTGAGGTTAACACAACATTGTAAATTAACTATATTTCACTAAAAATTTAAAAAATAAAAATAAATAAAAACACATCCACCAATAAATATATGAATAAAGAAAGAAATTTAAAAAACACTCTATTCTAAAGTAGCTGATGCCCAAATTCTGATGGCTAACACTACTTTTTAGAGTTAGAAATTACAGACTAACTTGACTTCACTGTTATTTAATTTAAAAGGATAATTGATAAGCTGGCCAATATAAAATTAGCATGCTAATATAGACATGAGGTAGTCTAATATTTTGGTCCCCTGCAGTGACAGATGGTCCCCACCCAAAATTTGGTTTGGGTATGGAGAATTATTCCATACACACCTTAAGAACTGCAGAGAAATCAGCAACAGTTTTAGTTTAGTTGATAAAATAATGGAAAAACAAAATATATACTAACAAAGCCATTCAGATTCTACTATCAATATTGTTCCCTTAGGCTCAGTGCTTTAATAGCTATTTTAAAAATGTGAATAGCCCAGTTAAATTAGTATCAGTTGTTTTAACTTTGAAGCATTTCAGAGTTTAAGCCATGAGAGGATAAGAGGGAGGAAAGGGACAGCATCATGGAGAGGTAAAAACAAAACAAAAAAACCTCAAAACAACAACAGTAACAAACCACAATTGGGAGGCTTAAGGAAATCAAAACGATTTGCCTTATTGAGCAAACACACAGGATCAGAAAAGTTGTCAGACTCAGAGGAATTGGAGATCTTAGTATAAACACTTTCAAGAATAAAGATGATCAAGAAGGAGGCTCAGATGAAGCCTAGACAGGACAGGAACATCAAGGCCAGGTCTTCAAGTTTCCTCTCCCTGCACTGGACCTGCCCCTCTGGCTCAGAATAGGTAAGATCTTTAAATGAGTTTTCCAGTGATGCCCCTCTCATAGTGGGGAGCTTTCTGTTACTAAATATCTCCATCTTATACTCCAGAATTTTGAATAGCTTATATGACATTCTCCAGAAAATCAGCTTCATAGATTCTGGGTTCTATATACTATAATCGATCCATAGAGGGTCATCTTGTCAAGGACATGTCATAGATAAATTCTCTTTCTCCAAGCAAATATCATTATTTGTCTACTTATAAGGGAGTCCTGCTTACAAGGAGATTAAACTTAACCACTTACCATCTTTCCTTTTCTCTGGGGACATCCTCCTGGTGAAGGGAGTGAGTAGATCTTAGGACAGGTGATTTAACTCCTTTCTGCTATGAATACATCACAATTTTGCCTTCTTTTTGTCCTTGTGTTTAAGGCTGCAAGAACAACAACAACAAACAATAGACATTAACCTGCCAACAAGACCTATGTTAAATTTGAAGACAGAAAAAGTCATAAAAATAGAAGTGAAGAAATCTGATTTTCCATGTCTGTAAACTCAAAGTATTCTTTATTGTTCTTCCTTACTCTGCCTCCCTTTCCTTCCATATTCTAAATTCTCTCTACAACATTGAGAATGAGACATTAAGTGACTTGCCTAAGATAACCCAGTAGGTTTATTTATTATCTAACCAGCACAAAACTCAAAGTCTTCTAAATTTGAGAAAATTATTTTTTTCAGCCTTCCCTCTTCTTTGAAATAACATTTTATGTTACTGATCTCAATCTCAATCTTGCAAAAACATTTTATTACATGATTTATTCAAATAAAATTATCCAGAAGCTAACCTACCTATCACCGTGTTGGACTATAAAGGCACAGTGTAGAGCAAACTATAGTCCCTGCTCTCAAATGGCTACCTTTCTAGTGTACTTAAAAGGTTTAAAATGCAGCAGTAAGTAAAAAATATTATGAGACCACATACAAGGGGATTGTACCGTAGTCTTGGTGGTTGGTGTAGGCTTTTTGAAACCTGAAGGTAGTCGGGAAAAGGATGGGAAGAACTTCCCATGCAGAGAGAGCAACAAATACGCAGGCTTAAAAGGGAGATGAGAAGATCAATGTATTAATATTTGTTCAATATCGGTTGAATAAAGAACGTGAACGAAGAGAAAGTGTGAAGTAGGGATGAACAAGTAATAAGAGATTAAATAGTAAAGAAACCTGAATAAAATACCAAGGAGTTGGGAATTTATTCTGTAATCAACTGGTAGCCTTTGTAGCTAAGCATCACAAGATCATGACTAAATTTATTTCTTAGAGCAAAAAGCAAACATTTCTGTCATCAAATATGTAAATCATCCACTGGGTTAAATACAATTAAATGGAATTCTTTAATTCATAACTTCATGGTGTCATTAATATGTTGACATACATTACCGATGTCACAGAGGGAGATTTATTATGCAGTGTTTTTCAAACTCATTTGATCATGAACTTCTCCATTCTCTTTCAAGATTACTATTGTCAATAATTATTGTTTTCCAGTTTATCTGAGATAATTAGTTGTTGCTGTAATGTAGAAATAGGGTGAATAGAAGCAAAACTGGCAACAAGAAAATCAGAAAAGAGTCTGTTTCAGTAATCCAATTGAGAGATTTTAAAAGAATGAACTAAGATATTGGAAGAGCAATAGATTTGAAAGGTAGTAAGATGTGGAATTTAAAGGAGCAGAGTAATCTAACAGTCAATAACCCGGTCACATCTGGACACACTGACATTTTCTATATCTAGATAAAGAAGGTTTTATTCTCATTCTGTCACCCATCTCTGATTTCCAGTTGCAGTTTCTTATCTGAGATGTTTAATTCTTTCCTTTATCCTTTGGGAGAGACCAATTTGGCTTTAACCTTGCAATCTCTTCCAGTTTGCCATAATGTAGTGCAATAACCATACAACTACCGTAGCCAAATAACAAATAGTAACAAAGAGGGCATTAATTATGCACAGTATGCTGTGGCTTTAAACAACTTAGTCATGCTGGCTTTACTGTTAAAAGGAATTTTATGGGGGGGATGATATTTTAATATTAAATAATGTCATATTTTTATCACAGATTATGGTAAAGTGCCCTGAGTTGATATGTTTCTGACCTAAAAGAAATATGACAAAATTTTAGTAAATCAAAGAATCCACAAGCTGGATAAGTAAGAATAAATTGTGAAATTGTGATCCCCACCGAATTCACACATTTGATTTTCCTTCCTGCCACACACGGCTTTACTAAGATACAGAAAAATGAGGGAAGAAAAAAAAGATACATTTCATGCCAATAAATATTTAGAACCCTATTTTGAGATTAATGCATTTTTATTACTATTTAAAGTTTAAAACATGGTGTGTTTTTAAAAAGTAATTAAGATTCTAAAAGGCTGAAAACAAGTGCCTATATTTCTAAAGTGAGCACAAAACAAGCAAAATGGGGCATTTTGTTGTAAAACTGTAATAATAATTTCAGTATTTAAAAAAATATCTTTGCCACTGCTGAACAGATAGGTCACATTTGGGAGACAGGGGAAGAAAAACAGCTTCCAACCACGTATTTATTTTGTTTTATAGATACCTTCACTTTAAAACTGTATTTTGTGTTAAAGTGCTCTTCAGAGTACTATTTCCTAGGAGAAATTATTCATAAATGGCACTAATGAGTGTCAAGCTGCATTTCAAGGCATTTTGAAAATTGTCCTATTAATTAATGGTGTAATTAAGCTTTTGTCAGTGACATATCATATTTCTGACAGGAATAGATGGCCTGTGTAAGTCAGTGCCAGGCAGCCATCCAGGCAGCCACTGTGTATAATGGATAGTAGCAATTTAGTGCAGGTTTACAGTGATGGGACCACCTACGTGAGGGAGGCTGGCAACTTGCATACACAAACAGTACTTAACACTGTACTTGGGGAAATAACTGTAGCTGAGATTGATGTGGCCCCCTCCCCAGGATGACACATTAGCCTTTTACCATTAAACTGTAAATAGTGTTTCTCTGAGCTTTTGTGACAAAAATGTCAATTAGCTTCCAAATTTCATTTTCATTTAATTTTGTATTCTAATTCCATTTGTATATTAATGTGAACACGGTGCAGAACTGTTAGATTATAATATCTCACTAAGGCTAATAGGATGTAATACACACTTATTGAGGGTAATAGTTATACACATTTAAATGTCCTCCCCCCACTCAACTATTTGTGTGAGAGATATGCCACCCTTTAATGCCTCTCGAATATCAGTGTGTCACATACAGTAAGATTTAAACTTGGCTACAGAGAAATAAAAGAACTATAATTGAAAGAGAAGAAAGATCTAAGTACATTCACATCAACACAATTAAATATAAATCATTTTATTCTGAACCTCTCTCTGCAACAGATGTCTATTAATTCTGGTATTAATAATTTACATTCTGGCTCCAGCTATCAAGGTCTTAAAATCGAATAAAAATCAAAAACAAGAATGGAATTTCCTTGGTAGAAACATTTCACTTCAGTGAAGCTCACAGGCTCAGAATGAATTTTTTACAGAAAGAACTATTTTTTCTCTTATACATTTTTATATTTTCTGGCTTTTAATAATCCATTTTTATTAAAAACCTATTTTCATAGAAAATTACAAAAATATATTTCAATTCACAGCATCTATATTTAGGCTCTAGTCTTCCAAATATCTTCCAAGGTTTAAATAGAATTATGGAATGGCTAATTGGCACTAGTTCAGGAATCAGTGTTACTATACTTAGACTCTGACTTTTTAAAGGAGAAAAAAGGACATTAAAGATCACCTAGTTTGACCCACTTTATTTTACAGATGAAGAAACAGAAGCCTGAGAGATTATATACCTCACCCAAGGTCAGACATCTAGTAAGTGGCAGAGAGACAACTATGACCTGACAAGCTCAACTGTTTTTCCCCCCAGAGGTTGTTTTCAAAGTTGTTGTTTTTTTTTAAGATAGCAGTTTAGATTTAAATGAAAATTAAAAGATTAAATAAGTAAGATGACCTAAAGAAAGGGAATGAGGAAAGGAAAGAAAAAAAAAAATGAAAGAGGCAGGGAGTGAGTGAGAAAGGAAGAAGCAAGGATGGGAAGAAAGAAGGGAGAGAAGGAGGAAGGAAAAAAAAATTATGATGTTGTGAGGATCTTATTTCAGTCCTTTAAGAGGCCTCAGTCATTTGATAAAGTGCTTTGTTCAGCTTTTGAGGCACCGATTGTTTGCATAACTTTGTGTAATTTATCCCCAACTTACAAATGAGGGAATGAGGTGAGTTCCAGATTTCTATTTTGCAACATATTTTAAAAATTATTTTAGTCATAGGAACAAGGTTATAGCAGGTTAACACCCAAGTGTCAGTAGTTTATATAACCCATAGTGGATCTTGAATACTTGGATTAAGAAATATCAAAGTTTCAGCGATAAGAATCACTTTGGTTGGAGGGCAGAGTTAAGACAAAGTTCTAGTAGATTTTGAAATGTGGGTTCTACACAAGTTAATACATTGGTAATCCCTTAAAGAAATATTCTTTAACAATTTCTCCCAAGTTTAGAGAAAAGATTGAGCACTTGTGAGAAAAGGCAGAGAGGAAAGACTGCTGATGGCATCTTTGATTTTCTTCTACATTGTCCAGTATGACTCAGTTTTGTCTTGAAATTGCTGTCCCACTCAGCAAATGAATGCCCAAGAAGGCTGTTTAGATTAAGCTTTGTTACTAAAGCACTCCTTCTTTGGAGGGTCTTATATATCACCCCTTACACGTTAGCAAAATATGTATTCTAGTCACATAGCACTTTCACTTATAGAAGTTTCCAATAACGGCTTTTGCATTCCTTAGAACAATAACTAATACACAGGTGGTGGAATTCTGTTCTGTGTGTAATCCTAAATTCTTTTTCATGTGTAAATTCATTTATTTCTCAAGGCTGCCCTATGTGGTATATATTGGTATTACTGTCATTTTACAGATGAGGAAACCAAGGCTCAAATGTTAAACAAGTTGACTAAATTCATACAGCTAGTAGATAGCAGAGATGGAATTCAAACCATCCAGATCACCTAGTTCCAAGATTCATAAAGAGAGAACACCCTCATTTTCTGTTAAAGGAGGAGAAGATTAGTAAATGTAGAGTTAGAGTAGTGATAATGATTTTCTTTTTTTAATTTTTTGTTTTTTTCCCTCTGTCTTCAGACTCTCATGGAATAAAAAAAATATCATTATTAGAATGGTAGAGACAGTGACTTCCCTGGCAGTCCAGTGGTTGAGACTCCATGCTTCCACTGCAGGGGACATGGGTTAGATCCCTGGTCAGGGAACTAAGATCCTGCATGCCATACAGCACAGCCAGAAAATACAAAAGATAGAGAGAGCAATTTGTTAAAAGGGGTAACTGCCCAAGACTCTTATCTTCTTTCCCTTTTTTTGGTGGGGGAGGGAGAATCAAAAGAAAATACATTGGGAGAAAGAAAGTAACTCAACATCAGAGAGATTTTCCTCTCATCTTCTGATGATACCTTTGTGTTATGGGTTGAATTATGTGGTACCCAAAGAAAGATGTGTTGAAATCCTAACCCCCAGTTACTCAGAATGTGACCTTATTTTGAAGTAAGGTTTTTGCAGAGGTAGTCAAACTAAAATAAAGTCATTAGGGTAGATTCTAAACCAATACGTTTGGTGTCCTTAAAAGGGCGGGAAGGAAATTTGGACACAGAGACAGACATGCACACATAGGGAGGATGCCATGTGAGCACAAAAGCACATTGGGGTGATGCACTTACAGCCAAGGAACACTAAAAGTTGGGATGGACCACCAGAAACTAGAAGAGAGGAGAACAGGTTCTCCCTCACAGTGCTCAGAAGGAACCAACCCTGAAACCTCAGCATTTTAGCCTCCAGAGCTGTGAGACAATTAATTTCTGTTGTTTAAGTGCTTGGTTATGGCAGCCCTAGGAAATTAATGCATCTTGAGACAGCACCTCTAAGTTGCACATACTGGGGGAACCCACACTCAGAAATGGAGAGAGGGCCAGAGGAGCTAAGGTCATGCCTCCAGATGTAGAAGACATGAGCATTTCGTGTGGCCATTGAATTTGGGAAGTTTTTATTCCACAAAAATTAAACAAAGCAAATATCTGCTATTGAACTGGACTCTTAAAATTCAGTCACTCATTTTCCTAATTCCATCACTTTTTCACAAACTCTGTTATTTTTTAGCAAAAACCTTTTCTCGACATTCACATCCACATGTACTGAGTATAAATCTTACTCTAAATTTAGAGTGTAATAGAGATCATAGTACTTCAGTTTTAAAAAAACAATTTAAATCAGACTCAAGGCCCATCCTATCTGAATCTTAGAGTATTTGTTATTAGTTATATGATCTGGTGACATTTGGAGGATGGGAGCATCTTTCTGGGGACTCACAAGAATATAAGATATTTATTCGGAAACAGAGGAAAGATTGCTAGCATTTAGTCATTGGTACCTGTATTTGAAGCTCTAATAGTTCTTTGAATGAGGAGGTTAAGTGACTTTCCTGCCACTCTTGAGCAAAGCAAATTTTGAAAGAGCTTCCTAAGGTAATACAATATCATTTCCCTTTGATGTCGTGCCAGCTCTCAGAGTAACACTGCAAGTCAGACTCCCACCAAGATCTGGAATCAGCAGATTACTGACTCTTTTCCCATCTTGAATATGCTTCTCTCCATCTCGCTTTTTCAAACACCTGTTCGCATAATTTTTCTTACATACCTAGCTCTGATTTCGACTCTGACAGAAATCTCTCCTGAAGCAAAGGAATTAATTGAGCTGGAAAGGGAATGGGATCTTAGGAAGAACGTAGGAAGTTATAACACAGCAACAACGAAATCTACCACACCTATCTCATTGCTGGATAGGTCCACTGCTAAGAGTCAAGAGTTCCATAAAGTCAGCAGAACCTAAAAGAACCCCTCACACAGCACCAACCCTGCCTATCAAGGCAAAACCGATTTGTTCCCATCTCATGATGAGCACTGGGATACACTCAGTTTCCTAAAGCAGAGATCCATTTGTTATCTTTGACTCTTGCTTTATTTATTCCCTCATCCAAGTAAAAGCCAAACTCTCTCTCTCTTCTCCATCATAAATCTGTCTGAAATCCCTACTACCTTAGGGAATCAATATTCTTTATTGCATCATGCACCATGTGACTCATTCAACATGACCATTCAATAGTTTGCAACACCCTCTAAATGGCCTTTGTGTCTTAAATGTTGCCTCTATAATCCTTTCTCCACATTTTGTTGTTTTAAAATATCAGATTTGATCAGAGCATTACTTTGCTTAGCACTCCGCAACGGCTTTATAGATTTTCAAGGTGAAGTCCAGACTCCTTACAATGCCATGCAAGGCCCTTCACTATCTGATTCCTGGTTACTTCCAGGCCTTTCGGTGTTACTGCTATTTTTCTCCCTACTTTACACACATACTCCACAACTCATGTCTTAGAATTACTGAACTATTTATATTATAAACATTACTTGGAATTTCTCTTGCCTCTAAGCCTTTGAAAATGCCATTTTTTTTCTAGAGTGTTCCTCACTTACACCTTCACCTCATTTTGTCTCTTCATTTCATCAACATTATTTTATCCTGAAAAATAAATGAAAGCGTCACTTCTTCTGGAAGTTTTACAGGAACTTTCTAACATTCTGGGTTCCAAGAACATCATGTGCTCAGAGAGCTCTGTGGCTTCCCATTATCACATCAGGCAATGTTATGGTTCTCTGTTCACTTGCCCATCTTCCTCAGCTAAGTGATGATATCTTATTCATTAATACATCTCCAGTGCCATATAGAGCTTTGTCATTTGGCAAGTGCTAAGTGTTGAACGAATGATTGAGTATCCCGAGGGCATATGTGACTGTTACACAGGTAATTCAAAAACTGCATATTAAACATATTAAACTTCCTTTATTATAATCTTTTTTTAAGAATCTTAATACTACTCTATCAAAAATAGTTGAAATAGAAAAACAAATGAATTCATTTCTAAGAATTAAAAAAGGAAAGGAGTTAAAACAATATCTAGTATAAAGACTTTGCTCTTAATAATTCTGTCTTCTTCTTGTGGTTTAGGGCCCAAAATAACTTTATTATGCTAAAAATCTTGCAGGATGACTTTTTACGTATTCAGTAATGATCAGTTCTACACTAAATGCATAAAATGAGCTCAGTATCCATTTGGTGAATATCTAATATGTTTAAATTAAATTGGCAACTCATTATAGTGACTAAGACATAGAATTACTTTGTCATAAATTATAGGTAATCTGTATTTTCACATTAACTCTATTACCAGTAATAGAGTTTTAATGTGGTACTTACACTTTGATAAAAGAGAAATCGTGTTGCCACTAGAAATTTGTAAGATGTGGATAGAGAAAAAAATGGGAAGTCACAGGAAACAAGGAATGAAAGATGTGGAGGAGAATGAAGGATTATAGGAAAACCCAGAATGATTAAGAATATAACAAAAAAGAAAGGGAGGAAGAAAAAAGATGGATGGAAAGAAAAGTAACAGGATGGGCTGTGGAAATTATAGGGAAGGAAAGAACATTAAGAAAAGATGAAATAGAAAAATAGAGAAGGAAAGTTAGAGCACAACAATATGAAACATATATGGATCACTGCTATACTGAGAAAATAAAATGAAATGCATATACTATCTGCATAAGTTTAAACAGTAGTTTTCACATTACTAGCAAACAGAAATAGAAAGCTATAATATTACATTTTGAACTATTTGATAGTGATTACCAAGAATCCTATTTTATAGCCTGAAATTACTCTAAAAATCATAGTTAGATTGGTCGTGGGATGAGGGAAATGACTTTCTTTCTCTCCAGGCTGTGCAATGGCAGGACAGTCCTAAGTAATGCTGTCAGGTTTATGTTTATGTTTATCAAGGTGAATTTCATGTACCTTCCTTAGGTGCTAGGTTCTGCAATAACAATATATATCCAAGATCAAGGAAAGGGGGAATGAGCAACATAATCATTAGCTCAGACATTAACAAGAAACATGTGTAGTGGTCCCATTTAATAGAAGTATTTTTTTCCTTGAGAACATAGCATTTTATTTACCCTGTAGATTTTCTTTAAACCCATTTTATGTGTCTGCTGTAATGCCTTTGTAATTCACTATTTGATGTCTTGTTACAGAATAAAGGAAAGCTTTCTTATTGGATTTTAGGAATTGGACATTTTGGAGATTTATATTGAAAAGAATAAAGAAAATGAACTTTCTGACTCACTTTCTATCTTTCTCATATGATTAATTTTAATACCGTAGTATAGAAAATTGGAAAATGCAAAGTACAAGCTTTGAGCAGATAGAATAAATCACTGTATTGAGAAAAGAAAGCTTCTGTATGAACAAGACAGGAACTGATTGAATGACCCAACATATCACAAATTCAGAGACATTGGTGTTAAATTGGATTTCTAGGAATATGGGTATTGGTTCAAGACCATAAGAGCATAAATTTGATAGAAGATGGAAATAGTCTATGTTTTCTGTTAGCTATAGTCAAATGTTAAAAAATTCATATGCATAGTAAGTGGCAAATTTTTGAGTTAAATGAGTAAAATAATATTTGGGAAATTATCCTTCCTCCTTAGAAGAATTAATATCAACCTGGTTATACATTATTAGCTGGGGCTTTATTTGATACCATAAAATTTGTATGTAAGAAAATTAATACCAACAGATATATTGGGTCCAAATCTTCCATCTGGCATGAGGAGACACAGTTGAGATAAATGTCTTTTGCAGGTGGGGTGGGAGTGGAGTGCGATGGGGTTTTTGGAGAAAGGGATGTGAAATTATACACAGGTATTTGGCCATTGTACTATAATCTTTCTTCCATACTCCTTTCATTTATGAAGAGTTGGATTTGTGAAAAGGAAAATTACTGGCAAAAACATAAATACTGTACAATGGTCTCTCTGCTCCCAACTCCTTAAATAGAGCCCACATTTTTGCATTCCAAGGGAAGAATTAGAATAAAAGAGTACAACAATATTTTTTAAATTATCCTGTACTCTTGAAGAAGGATGAACATTAACACATCAGCAGACAATTTGCTTGGGAGACTTTTGTGGCCATAAATATTCAGTTCAGGATTAATTCTCTGACCATTCACCTATTTGTCATAGCTTCTTTAATTAAGGTCCTTAATTGAGGAAATAAATATATCATGATATTGAACAGGTATGCCTTCTGAAGCCATTCCTCCAACCTAACTGGCTCTAACTTTTAAAATATCAAGCCATTAAAAGAAACTTTCCACAGAAAATTAGAAAAGTTATCTTCCAGAAAGCTTATAGCTTCCTGGGAACAATATTATATTCATATTCATGTTACTTTAAACTTTTCTTACCTCGTCCACATTTCCTTTTTGCCTACCACCACTATCCTAGCTAATTTGTGTTTTCATTAATTACATACACATTTGCATAATTCACTACTATGGGAGTTCTGTGGATATTAGAAATATCTCTTATTCATGTATAATCTATTCATCTTTTTATTTTGCTACCTCACACAGTGCCTTTGGTAGATTGTATGTACAATGAATGCTTGCTGATTTAATGTGCTTAAATGTAACGTAATAATAGTGTCAAATTACCCAGTAAAAATAGTCAATACCTAGTCTAAATTAAATGATATCCTAAATGATTTTTAAAATAAAATCCAATTTATTTTTTCAAACACAAAGATTGGCCAATTGTTTCCATGAATAATATTTTTTAATGAGAAATGTAAACTATTTAAAAATATAGCTTGTTTTTCTAGAAATCAGATTTCAGGTCTCATAAGTTTCTGACATGGTTTTATAGTTGGACGTTATAATGGACAGGGAACAATGATTTTAGTCATTAATACACACACATGAGACCTTTGAACTGGGACAGGATGCTGCCCAGTGAAACTAAAAAATTGCTCTTTGTGTTGTTGGCTAACTGGTAAAAATACATGTTATTTAAGGTCCTCCAAGAAGCAGAGACCAATATGGAATTAAACATCCAAGGAATTTATTAAGGAAAACACCTGTAGGAGAAAGGAAGAGGGAGCCCAAGGAGACGGGGAGAGCTGCCGGACCATGATGCAAGTTCTGAGCCTTGTGAAGAAAAGAGGGAAAGAAGGAATGCAGGATGAAAGAATCTCAGATGGGAAGGCAATCTTAACAATTTTGATGAGGCCAAATGGGAATCCTGAGCCAAAGTCATCCATTGGAAGAGTCCCACTGTCTTAGGAATGAGCCTGTCTTGGTATCCCTGCTAAGCCAGTCATTGATTGGTCACTGTGAGAGGTGTGGCCTCAGAGCACACTAGGTTATGGATTTCAGAAAGCAGTAACAGGTATGTTTGATCACTTATGGCCCCCACAGTTGAAAATCAGAGAGCTGATCTTACCCAGCTGCCATGGAAGGTAATGAATGACACAATGGCTGTGATTAATTGACAGTGTTTTTCAAATTAAGGGGTGATGGTGGAAAAGAAGAATAACAGTGATTGATCAATAAAAAGATGGACATTAGATTAGCAGTATGGTCTGAGCAGAAGCAAGAACTCCTGGACTGATGGTTTGGGCAGAAGCCCTGGAATCCCGCTCTTGGATTCAAATCTGAACTCCAAACTTGCTAGCTATGTACCTGTGGGCAAATTAATCCAGCTTACTTTTCCTCAATTTCCTCATCTGTAAAATGAAGTTAATTATTTGCCTCGCTTCTGGGAAGTACTATTATCCTCTTAGACTGTTAACATTGGAAGATACTTTAAAAGTCATGCCATTCAACAACATATGACATACTATGTCTTAAGCCCATACCACTATGAACCCAGCAAGTGGATTGTTTTAATTTATGTGAATTGGAAAATAGAGAATAGATAAGGAAATCAGCTCTGCCTTCATGATAAGGCAATGGATCAAAGAGAAACATCATAATTCTTGATCCAAATTACATTTAGGCCCAGTTATAATTCATTCCATTCCATTCCCAAGGTATATATGTGTGCGCCACATGCGTGTGTATGTGTATGTGTAAACTAAAACTATATTTGCAACAAAATCATAATAATTGATCATAGTATAAATAATTTTAAACATTAAATAATATTAAACTACTTTTAGATAAATATAAGAAGATGAAACACTTAAACACAATTGAAACAGTTTATATTAAATTTCCATAATAAAATGTTTTGATTTTTCTTAGGGAGAAGTTAATACACATGCATGTAACACACTGGCCATTTTATAATTTATATTGGGAAAGAGTGCTGTGTCACGTATTGTTTATTCTTAAGTGAAACTATGTGAAACTATCTCTGCTTTGCAGGACAATTAACATCCTTGTCTCCACACATCTTGAAACACCTACAAGGAAGACACTTCTCTAAATTAAGAAATGTACAGGATACTTCATATCAAAGAAGGCATTCAGGTTTCATAGATCTTGGAGGTCTCTCTTTGAGAAATAAAAAATCAAAAGCTAATTTTCAAGTATATATTTATTTGCAGTGAGAATATAGATGATAAAAGTTAGACATTCTACAAAACTGACAAATCAACGCAAAATTTTAAAAATTAAATTAATAATATACTTGGCAGTTGTCTGTTTTAAATGATATTATAATTGTCCATTTCTCACTGTTACATATAACTTTAGCACAGACTAGTTTCTGGTTTCATATATTTTTAATCTTGTTTATGCTCCACCATTTATATCATAAGAAATTTTCTTCTTATACTAGGGCCTCTAAACCTGCAAATTCATTCACTAGGCTGGGCAGTCAACACAGTAAATAATAGAAATATATCTGGAAGCCATTCCCTCAGTGGAGAGGAGGACAGTAATTAACTAGATATGGAAGTGCCTATGAACCACATAAATATCACCCACTGACTTACCCACAAATGTGCTCCATTCATTTTCCTGTTATTTAGCTCCACAAAATGCCTATGGTGTCTTTAGTGTCACCCATCAGAGGGGAATTGGGATGGAGAGAAAATCGATACAAAGAGACAATTATTCCAACCAACTGTGGTCAGAATATCTTATTTTTAAAAATTTTACAAAAACATGTGACCTTATGAAAGTATTGTCAAAAAGGAGCCTATGCAAAGACGGGTCCTTAAGATTAAGCTACATTAGCTTCTTGGAAAATCTACCTCCTTTCCCCAAACAGAAACAATTGCATACCTGTATATGTATTCTAAACATGCATGTTTCTATTTTATTTAAAAATTCATTGTGACTATGGGAGCTAAATTCTCTTAACAACTATTATATCTTAGTATTACTTTTTCTTTTATATTGTGTAAGTCAAACTACTAGTGATGGTCCTTGATTTACAAAAATTAACTTACAATTTTTCAACTTCACAAAAGTGCGAAAGTGATATATATTTAGAAACCGCACTTAGAATTTTGAATTTTTTTTTTTTCCGGGCTAGCGATATCATGCTGTACAGCAGCAGTGACAGCACAGCTCCCAGTCAACCACGCAATCACAGGGGTCCACAACCAATACACTTATGAACGAAAACAAACTATACCCTTAGAAGCATTCTGTTCCCATACAACAATTTTGTTTCTATCAGTACAGTATTCAATAAATTACATGAGATATCGAGTACAATTATAAACTCGGCTTTGTGTTAGATGGTTTTGCCCAACTGTAGGCTAATTAAAGTGTGCTGAGAATATTTAGTGTAGTCTAGGCTAAGCGATGATGTTTGGTATGTTAGGTGTATTAAATGCATTTTCAATTTGTGATGGGTTTATCCAGATGTAACCCTATTGTAAATCAGGCAAGACACTTTTGTATCTACTTTTGTATATACTTTCCCAATCTATAGTTACTCTGTGGAATTTCAGCTTTTAGGCCATGTAATTGCTCAGCAAACAAAGTTACTGGTGTTTAGGTGTCTTAATGAAATATAAATTTTTGAATTCTAAAAATGTATGATATAATCTGACTGCCTTCTTCCCTGAAAATAATTTATCTTCTTAGAGGAAATTTTTATAATGTGACATATACAATGATTTTAATTGGTGCTTCCATTCATTTTCAAATTTACATTGATGAAGGATTCTGAATTTTCTTTATTGCCATCTATTTTTTGGTTTTACTGTAAATAAAGTAGTTAATTCCCAATTGACTATATATAATCTGTATGTATATGCAATTATAAATATATACACATGTATATATATTAACCTCCCATCAAAGTTACAGATAAATGTCTGTTTTCCTGTCCTGATAAAATTGTATCCCATTCTCATAATTATTAGAAAAAGTTAATTTGTTCAGAGTCAAATAATCTATCATGCAATCATTCCTAACAAGGCAATCTAACAAAATTGATACAATTGTTCAGCACTGTTTTTTTAATTTAAAATAAAGCCAGAATATAAAAATAAATATTGAATACGGTGTAAAATATATTATGTTTTGAATCATGTGGCTCTAATAAAACATCTGCTCATAATGCTGTTTCCTTCTGTGCAGAAATAAATTGAAACAACTAATCATATAAAAATACTGCTACTTTGAGAAGTAGACTAGACCAATTTTTCCTTCTGCAAATCGGGAAAAGATTGGAATTGTTTTACATATTTCACAGGGCTCTGAGTTGCAAACATTTGCGCTTCGGCAAATACCACATTTTAAAAATTAGACTGGCAAAAAAACACTTATTCTATCAACACCTTGTTACATGTGTGAAAGACAATTTAATCTTCAAAGTGCTTCCTTATTATACTTTGGAAATCCATGGATTAATCAACATTAGAAAGTTATATTCCGCATCACTGATGGTTTGTGTGTAGCTGCTAAATAACTTATTTTGTTATGAACGAATAAGTGCTAAGTTTTCAGCACATTTACAGTTTTAAATTGAGCATTTTAACACATGCTTAAACTGGTAATTTGACTTATAAAACTATTTAAGGGAATGTTACAATAGTGATAAATGTAACTTATAGGCCATAAGCTATAGTAAGTGTCACCATTGATTGGCAATGAGAGAAATACAGTGTTAGAATTAATTTTTGAGATCAAAACATAATGAATACCAAGATTCAAGTACAGCTATGCAATGTCACCTAAAAGAAATATAGTAATCTCACCAACCCCCTGTGCTTAAGCCAGTACAGGACTTACGTATATGTTAATTATTAACTATGTATATATTAATATACTTCTTTTTAACTGTGTAAACTTAGAGGGCTATTGAGGAAAAATCAGAAACCCGGGCCAGAGATCCTCATATGTGGCAAATGGGCATGCCTGTCCAGTGCAATACAGGATGAAAATCACTGCTAATGTGTTTATTATTGTTTCATTTTTGCCTATGTTTTAGAGTATATTTGTATGCTTTATAATATTTAAAATATATTAGAACTGTATTGCATGAATTAATGTATAGACATTGGGGTGAGTGCTTTAAAATGATTCTTAATAGCAGAGTGTAAGATAAAAATGTTTATATATCACTTACCTAGACAAAGCCATACCTAACCCAACTCTGTCCAGGAGTTTGAAGAGCCTTAGTCAATCACATATGAGTGGTCTGATCCTATGAGGAATGTCATCTCCATTATAAAATGGTAATCTTAACCTGATATTAGGCTAGTTGAAACCAGCTGTGGTTCTTTCTATAAAATTCCTAGTAGACATTCTGATTTTATTAATCAATTCTATGACTTTGATAAATATGTATCAACCCAGGAAAAAACATAACCTAATTCAGTGCCTCAGTGTTTTCATAATACTTTTTGTCAGGACAATACCAAAGGGATGATTTTAGACCTTGTTGAATTTGCTAAATCAATGAGTGCAACATGCCAACTTAAGGAAAATAGCGCACTGATCTTGTCCCTTGAAGTTTTCACCTTATAACCATGTGACTATGTGAAAGCATATAGGACTCTGATACACTAATGTATATAGGACATTGATATGTTAATATCTTCTAATAGATAAATTCTCTTTGGACCACATTCTCGTGTAATCCCCTTCCACATTGACAATTGACCTTTCTATCTGCTTTGGACAATAAGACATTATCAGACATACTAGAAGCTGAAGCTTGAAACATACTTACACATTGGAGTGATCCCTCTCATGTTGCTGGCTAGACCTCTTCCCCCAACAAGTGCGGAAGCCTGTCCCAGCCTGCTGGATTTCAAGTCCAGCCAAACGCAGCTCAGACGTGTGAGTGAGTGAGGTTATATTAACTCATTTCCAGTCAAGGCACCAGGACATCAAAGCCACATAAGTTATCCTTAGAGTGACTAGTAGAATAAACACCAACTAAATCCAGCCAAAAGTGCTGACCCACAAAATTATGAGCAAATAAAAAATCGTGTTTTTAAGCTTTTGAGTGCTTTGTTACACATCCATATATAACTGAGACAAGCATTCTAGAAGTTTGCTGAAAAGAGCAATGCTACTTTAATTTCCAATTCTCAGGTCAAGAGCAGAGTTGAAGAATTACACTTCTCTCCTAAGTTGCAAAATCATGTAAGATATGTGTGTGTGTATGTGTTTGTATAAAACTGTAAGGGTATGATTATGGACTGAAATGTTATACAACAGTTGCTGAGGTATGTCTCTGGGGAAATAGAATGATATGGTAATTATCATTTAGTGGTTATACACTTGCCCACAAATGAACAGAGAATTTTGCTCTATACAGTAATGGGAAGCTTACCAGTAAGTTTAAAAGGTCAGGTGTATTGAAATAATGTGAGGCATTTTACTTCTGATTATTAGAGGAAACACTTAGGTGCCAGTCTGTATTACAAGGGGAAATAGTACATCCCATCTACAGCAACTTGATCAGCAATGTGGCTAACAGTAAGATAAAGGAGAGGTTAGTTTAGACAATAGATGAAAAAAACCAAGAGTAGAAACAGCCAATCAGAGAAAAAGATGATACAGTATTTCCAAGGGCGTAGAGTTTCTTATAATCAAATACGATGACTCATAGAAAGAAGTTATTTAAAATGTAAGCATTATCTAAATGTTTTCATATTGTTACATCATTATCACAGTATTCTTCTTATATGCTCTTAGCGCTTTAGGAGCTGCTATAAATGATGGGCTAGCTATATAATCATTCGCAGCTGTGAGTAATCCATTATGATCAAATTCTTGTAATTGTGATATTTTAAATATTTGCACCTGCAAACATTTGGAGCATAAAATCATAATGTGTCTTCCAAAAATGAATGAAACAAATGAATTTGCTTGCATGCATTGATATTTTTGAATACATGCACAGTTATGTAGTTTCTAAAACAACTATTTCTAAGATAACTAAGGCACGTTTTTACTTAAGATGTGAGTGGAAATCTCATTTTAGCCTTAAGCTATCTACTGATAAAACTTTTGTTAAGAGCATATGAAAATGTATATCTATGTGACTATAATGACATAAATGTGTAAATTTGAGAGGCTTTGGTTAAACTCTACTTTTTAAATGTTTCAGAAAATCTGTATTTTAAAAAATTAAAAACTAAAATAATGGCCACATATTGAGGATAATCTAGATGGAGATAAAGAGATGGCAAACAATTCCTTTATGGGTAGCTTTCTAATTTTTAGTATATGTTTCTGAAAATATGTTTAGAAATAAAATACTTACAAGTTTATAGAATGGAATCTTTATGCTCAATGGTTTGGAGGATAGAGAATAATGGAGTCCTATTAATTACTTTGTCTCAGTCTGTAATCTCTTTTTCTCTCCCTCTCTATAATATATAGAGAGATACAGATTTATTTATAGATTTTATATATATATATATATATAATATATAGCTATATAATTTTCCTCCTATTTACATCCTGTCTTCAGGACCAGGCAGCCTAATGAAGTTTGAAAATGAGACATCGTACATGAACTTCCAGGGCTGCTTTTAAAGGTCCCAGTGTAACACCTTTCCTTGACACCATTGGAGCCATGAGATGAGCCTAATATTTTCTTTTTCTGGGCCACTCACAAGTAAATCAACAATTAAATAGCAGCATGGAAGAACAATATTGCATGATGGATTTCCTTATTCACTCACCAATTTCTACTTCACATATAAATTAAACACACCACTTGGAGGGTTCATAGTAGAGTGGGCTTAAGCCATGGGGTTATTTGAATTGTTGCTTTGTGCATTTTGAAATTATCTAAAGCTCTTATTAACACAAGAATCAGAGACAATAGATTAAGTTTTATCCAGTGTCTGTTCCTCATGCTACCTAGGGAAGTGAGGAACATTTATCATTATCATTTATCATTTACCTTTGTGGAGCAACAAGCATACCTGTCACTAACCAGGGAGGTTTATACATATTTTCTCATTTAATCCTAATAATAATCTCATGACATACAAGTAATCATTACTAAATTTACCAATAAAGAAAATGAGGCTTAGGGAGATTATTTTTATTTTATTTTTCCTTTTTTTTTTTTTTTTTTCAGTACGCGGGCCTCTCACTGTTGTGGCCTCTCCCATTGCGGAGCACAGGCTCCAGACGCGCAGGCTCAGTGGCCATGGCTCACGGGCCCAGCCGCTCCGCGGCATGTGAGATCCTCTCAGATCAGGGCACGAACCCGCGTCCCCTGCATCGGCAGGCAAACCCTCAACCACAGCGCCACCAGGGTAACCCCTATTTTTCCATTTTCACACAGTAGGTAATTTGTGTAACATATGCTAGGTTAATCAGAGGCTTAAGCCTACTCAATGTCTCTAGAACTTGTTTTCTTCTTTAGCAGACAAGGTTGTTTGGTTATTGTTAATATTGTTGTACTAGATACTCTATAGGGAAAATACCGTAAATAATATTCAGTGATTGTGTGCTTTTAAAAGTATACATGAACTAAAATTCAAAACGGCACACCTTATGTATATTTACATTTTAACACAATTTTAAATCTTAATGCAAGTAGTTAAAATTTTTTCTCTGGTTTCAGATAAAGGTTGTTAGGGTGCAGTTATAAGGATGGTAATGACGTTCCTTTTTAAATTTAGTTTTCCAGTGAGGGCCACTGTAATTTTCCAGTGAGACTCCACTGTAATTAAAGCAGCTGCTCCTTCTACTTACTATAAAGCAAGCTTTATGCTTAGATCATTGTTGTGATGGAACACACATAGCTGGTGGATATAAAAAGTACTTACAAAAGTTTGTGTTTAGAGATTTGAATTTTAAAATGGTTCACTGCTGGGAAAGGTAAATTCTACCAGAGACACTAATGTTAAAGAGCTCTAATATACTCTGACACTTGGGATATCAACTCATAAAATATTAATAATCTTAATCAGTTTAGTGCCAATGATGTTAAAACACATAGAATATTACTGGGCATGTTAATTTTAATGATTCCATTTGAGATTGAGAATACTGAAATTCAACTAAACTTAATCATTCCCTGTTATCATTTCCCCCCAAAATCTCTAAAGAGATAGCTGAAGTAGAGAAAACCATGCATAGGAGAAAACTGAAATGAAAACAACAATAAGCAAACAAAAAATATGCAAAATGACCTTTTCCCTGAGGGTGGATTTTGGACTCCTTCAGACAAAACTGTCTGGTTGACTTCTGTTATTTAATCAAAGGGAGGCCTTGAATCCAGGGTCTATATTCAGATTCTGTACTACAAAATGAATGCCCTGGAAAAGGCTAGAATGAGCCATATGGTATGGGATTACTTGGGGGCATCCCTATAAACCATGATTAGCATAATTCTAGATAGATTGATAAAGTAATCATTATAGATGTGTGTCTGCATGGATTAGAATACATGAATATACCTTCTAGTTCTGTCTGCCTAAAGGGACCAGAAGCAATGACACCTCAATAGCAATGAACACACACAGCACCCAATCCTGGTTTCTAATAGAATTCACCAATAGAAAGAACAACGGCTTCTTGGATAATGCTTGATTTTAGGGCTGGGACAGGGATATAATATCAACATGAAGAATTTGAAATGTCAGAAAATAAGGAAATGCTCAAAAAAAAGAGAAAAGAAAGAAAGAGAGAAAGAAAAGGAGAGGACATGTCAAAAGGACAAAGGAGCCAACTGAAAGAGCTCCAAGGCCAAACCTGGAACCATCTGGGCAATGATGTAAAGAATATAGTATTATCTAAGAGGTCTTACTGATTTTGTATATGTGTGTGTGTGTGTGTGTGTGTGTGTGTGTGTATATATATATATATATATAATTTATATAAATTTATAGGAAAAGTACATGCTCTGAGTATACTGCAGAAGCCCTGGGGGAATGCTCTTCTTGAAGAGGGATGGGGGATTTCCACCAACAGCCAGTTCCAACTTGTCAGCTATGTCAGTTAACCACCTTGGAAAGTAGATTCTCCAGCCCCAGTGATGCCTCCAAATGCTCAAAGCCTGGCATCCATAGGATTACAACCTCAGTGAGAGACCCTTAGCCAGAACTGCCCAGAGCAACTGCTTCTGAATTTTGGATCTACCAAAACCATAAGAAATAATAAATGATAATTATTGTTTTAAATCACTAATTTGGGGGATAACTTAAGCAGTAAGAACTCATACAACCTCTACAGTTTGTTGAAGGCTGGCTTTCTGAAAGTGTTGATCAAGATAACTTGTGATTTCATGGGCACCAAATACAAGTCTTAGGGTGATATTAAGTGAATATCTTTGTGTGAAAGCCTATTTTTCACATTGTCTTCCAGAACAGAGGGAAACAGGAGATATACACAGGCAAATGATTGAGGAATTACACATAGGGAAAAGACGAAATGGAAGAGAAAAGACCAATAGATACTGACCTTTCATGATTTCCCAATGAAAAAGATGCACCTTTATCTGATCAACACAAAGTAAAATTCACCCATCCACCACAGTTCTGCCCACGTGCAGAGAATTCTTCTAGTAACTTCTTAGTGCATTGCACATAACTATGACAGGACACCTAATAGTCACCTGACATTTAAGGAAACTTCCTAAAGATTTAAGCGAGACAAAAAGGAACAATGAAATAAAGAAATTTAGAGAAAAAGAGAAAAATATAAGAATCAGTAAGAAGTATAAAAATCATTCAAAAAGGATATTTCATCCAGAAGAAATGTAACACTAGATAAAAAGGAAAAAAAGACAGTAGAATTTTAAAATAAATGAATAAATAAAGAGTAAATATGAAATATAAACTTGAAATTTTCACCCAGAAAAAACAAAAAAGTGAGGTTGAAATGGAAATAAGAAAATTCTATCACTGTACTTGACTAAAACAATTCAGATTTCAGGAAAGGAGAAGGGGAAAATGGAAGTGAGGTTATTATTAATGTAATAATATGAACATGATTGCCAGATCTGAATAATAGACGTTTCCAGACTAAAAAGGTCCACAGAGAATCCAGCACAATAAATTAAGAAAAGATCCATAATGATACAAATCATTGTGAAATTGCAGATCAGCAGGGGTAAAGAGAAAATTGTAAAAGCTTCTGGAGACAAAGATGTAAAAAACAAATAGGTCATTGACAAAGAAAATAAAATAAATTGCATTTCTTTAATACAAACCATAGAAACCAGATTTATGAGGACACTGTAGGCTTAAGGCTTCCAGAAACCATTGTGTTTCCTCATGGAAAGAGCCTGCCTGAGAATGAAGGTAATCGAAGCAAACACATGCAAAATATGCAGGAGAAGATCCACTTCTGATGACACCATCAAGTCCTCAGTTCTACAGTAGTCAGCTCAGTCCCACGCTTTGGACATGCCAGTTGCAGACCATAATTAATTTTTTTTAAAAGCTAATTTTAGTTGGATTTCTGTCAGTTAGAATTGAAACTCTCCTGACAAATACAAGTACAGGAATATCTCCTTCCACTGCACTTTACTTCATTGTGCTTTGCAATATATTGTGTATTTTACAAATTGAAGGTTTATGGCAACCCTGAATGGAGCAAGTCTTTTGGTGCCATTTTTCAACAGCATTTTCTCATTTCATATCTCTGTGTCACATTTTGGCAATTGTTGTAATATTTCAAACCTTTTAGTTATTATTGTATGCATTATGGTGATCTGTGATGAGCAACCTCTGATGTTATTATTGTGATTTTTTTGAGGCGCCAGGTATCACACCCATACAAGAAGACAGACTTAATTGCTAATTGTATACATTCTAACAGCTCCACCGACTGGCCATTCCACATCTCTCTCCTTCTCCTCCGAAATCCCTATTTCCAAAGACAAAAAAAAATATTAGAACTAGGTCAGTTAATAACCTTACAATGGCCTCCAAGTGAAAGGAAGAGCCACAGGTCCCTCACTTTAAGTCAAAACTATAAATGAGCAAGTTTAGTGAGGAAAGCATGGCAGAAGCTGAGATAGACTGAAAGCTAGGCCTCTTGCATCAAAGAGTTAGTCATTCACATCAAGTTGTGAATGCAGAGGAAAAGTTCTTGAAAGAAATTGAAGGTGATACTCCAGCGAACACACAAATGATAAAGCAAAACAGCCTTTTAGCTGATATTAAGAATGTTATAGTGGTCTGGATAGAAAATCAAACCAGCTACAACATTCCCTTAAGCCAAAGCCTAATCCAGAGCAAGGCTCTAATTCTCTTCAATTCTATGAAGGCTGAGAGAGGTGAGGAAGTTGCAGAAGAAAAGTCTTAAGCCAACAGAGGTTGGTTCATGAGGTTGAAGGAAAGAAGCCATCTCCATAACATAAAAGTGCAAAAGAAAGCAGCAAGTGCTGATGTAGTAGAAGCTGCAGCAAGGTGTCCAGAAGATCTAGCTAAGATGATTAATGAAGGTGGTTACACTAAACAAGAGAGATTCAATGTAGATAAAATAGCTTTCTACTGGAAGAAGATGTCATCTAGAAATTTCATAACTAGAGATGAGTAGTCAATGTCTGCCTTCAGAACTCAAAGGACAGTTTGACTTCTGTTAGGAACCAATGATGCTGGTGAATTTAAGTTGAAGCCAATGCTCCTGTACCATTTTCAAAAATCCTAAGACCCTTAAGAACGATGCTAAACCCACTCTGCTTGTGCTCTATAAATGGAACAATAAAGTCTAGATGACAGCACATCTGTTTAACACATGGTTTACTGAATATTTGAAGCCCAGTGTTAACAAACACTGCTCAGAAAAACAGATTCATTTCAAAATATTACTGCTCAGTGACAATGTACCTGGTCATCAGAGAGCTTTGACGGAGATGGACAATGAGATTAATGTTGTTTTCATGCCTGCTAACACAACCATTCCATGGGTCATGGATAAAGGAGTAATTTTGAATTTCAAGTCATTATTTATGACATATATTTTGTAAAGCTAGGGCTGTCATAAATAGGGATTCCTCTGATGGATATGAGCAAAGTAAATTTGAAACCTTCTGGAAAGGATTCACTATTCTAGATGACATGAAGAACATTTGTGATTTATGGGAAGAGGTCAAAATATTAATATTAAGAGAAGTTTGAATGGAGTTGATTCCTCCCTCATGGATAACTTCAGGGGAGGAAGTAACCAATAGCAAGAGAACTAGAATTAGAAGTGAAACCTGAAGATGTGACTGAACTGCTCCAATCTCACGATAAAACTTTCATGGATGAGGAGTTGCTTCTTGTGTATGAGCAAAGAAAGTGGTTTCTTGAGATGGAAGCTACTCCTGGTGAAGATGCTGTGAAGATTGTTGAAATGACAACAAAGAATTTAGAATATTACATGAACTTTGTTGATAAAGCAGTGGCAGGGTTTGCAAGGATTTCCTTCAAGTTTGAAAGAAGTTCTACTATTACCAAGGCTGTTGCTCCAGAATCATACCCCTGCCCCTCCCTCCATTGGAAACCAATTGATCTTATTTAAGTTTCAGGAGGAAAAGAGCTGAAAAGAGGAAGACACAAGAACTGGTTAGAAATTACTAGTCCCAAGATGGTGGAAGACTTGACTTTCAGTAGTCTTTGAACCACATTATACACTCATTGTAATACATTAGCATCCTAAATGACACACCTACCCTCACCATGACAGTTGACAATTGCCATGACAACAACCGGAAAAGCCCATACAATGACTGAAAATGACTCATAACACTCAATGACTGAGTGTTATGTAAGTTCTGGGTCCAAACCACACTCCTGTTCTCAGATAACTCATGAATATTACTCTCACTCTTTCCAAATCCTTTCCCTTTACCCCAACCCATATACATACATACATACATACATACACACACACACACACACACACACACACACACACACACATATATATATATATATATATATATATATATATATATAGTCTCTACCCGAATCAGGTTGAGAAGTTGATTTGAGAACTAAGTTCCCATTTCTCCATTCTTTGGCCACTGAATAAAACTTGTGCTTTTCCACTCTCAGCATCAGTTTCCTTATTGGCTGTGTGAATCCGAGCAATAAAAGAACCTCCTTGGCTGAGACAAGGGGTCTTTGCTCGGGATGTGTGTGGGTCCAAGCTACTTATTTGGTAACATGACTTTGACTAAAATGTTATTAAACAGCATTGCATACTACAGAGAAATCAACTGTGAAAGGAAGAGTATATTGATGCAGCAAAAGTCATTGTTGTCTTATTTTCAGAAATTACCACCCCAGCCTTCAGCAACCACCACTCTGATCACTCAGCAGCTATCAACATGACAAGACCATCCACCAGCAAAAAGATTTTGACTCGCTGAAGCCTTAGATGATATTGTCAGGGAGGAAGAAATTTCCTCTACCTTTCTAGGTTCTCTTGGCTGGTCTAGGAATTAAATTGACATGAGACAGATTAAAAGGAGACAATCAAACAAAACTTTAATAATATATATACATGGGAGAGATGAAGGAGAACTAAGTAACTTGCCAAAATGGCCAAAACCCTCACCTTAAATACCATCCTTAGTTAAAGACAAAAGTGGATGTTGAGGTTAGTGGTTTGGGTCTTTGAAGGGGATGAAGGCAATTCATTTGGAGATGGAAAAGCAAAAGTTTTATAAACAAATGTTTGTTGGGCCTTGCAGAGACAAAGGGACACAGTGGACTCCAATCTCCAGGCCTTGCTGAATTTCCTCCACTACACATAGCATGTATTTTTTTTGTAGATGACTATGGTAATAGCTCTATTTAGGGAAGAGATCCTCTGTCTAAAATATTTAGGTTGCTAAGGGGGAGGTAAAAAAATAAAATAAAATAAAACCAGTTACTGAGTCTTCTGTTTCTTGAAAATAATCAACCTATATTAATCCCCATGTTGCAAGAAGTGGGATACCTTCCAGACCCTGAGAACATGGTCTTATCTAACACTCATAAATGAATTGTCTGAGGAGACACACGAGCTGACAAAGCAAGAAACTTTATTGGGAAGGGGTGCCTGGGTGGAGAGCAGCAGGGTAAGGGAACCCAGGAGAACTCCTCTGCCATGTGGCTCACAGTTTCGGATTTTATGGTAATGGAGTTAGTTTCTGGGTTGTCTCTAGCCAATCATTCTTACTCAGGATCCTTCCTGGTGGAGCGCACATAGCTCAGCCAAGAAGGATTCTAGAGAGAAAGATTCTTGGAGTTTGGTAGGACATATGGACTAGCATCTCCTCTCTCCTTTTGACCTTTCCCAAATTCTTCCTGTTGCTCGTAGCTTGTTAGTTCCACATTCCTTACCAGGATCTCCTGTTGTAAGATAACTCATGCAAGTGTTTACTGTCTTGCCTGGCCAGGGCAGGAGGTTTCCATAGTGGTTCCCCTAACACACCAAGGAAAGATATTTTGAGGTGGCAAATTTTGTTCCCTTGCAATTGTTAGCATGTTTTAGAAATAAGATATTTTTAAACTAAAGTACATTCATTGTTTTTTAGACATAATTCTGCTGCACATTTAGTAGACTACACTATAGTGTAAACATAACTTTTATAGGCACTGGGAGATCAGAAACATTGTGTGACTCACTTTATTGCAGTGCTCACATTATTGTGGTGGTCTGGAACCAAACCCACAATATCTCTGAAGTGTGCCTGTAGATTCACTATTGCTACTACTACTACTACTACACACACACACACAAATACACACACATATGCATACAAACACATATATAAAACATTTATTCCTACTATGCATTCAAAACTTAGGATGTTTACATTATATACTTTTACCCAAATATCAGAAACAGGACCATCTTGTGAGTCATCAAGGATCTTGTTTCAGATTTATATGTTGATATGGAAACACAGACATTTCATAGGTCCTTGTGAACCAACATGTGGAGGGATATGGGGATTAGTAAGGTAAACGTGAAAAGGTTATGTCTTGAGAGGGGATCCCCAGAAGTCAAGCCTAAGATGAGAGTTTGTGAGAAAGTGATTTATTAAGGAAACCCTTTCAGGGAACTAAAATGGAACTGAAAAAGCAGAAAAGTGGTGTGTAAGCCAACCAAGTGTGTGATCTAAGGCAGAATCCTCAAGGTAGTAACAATATGTTGAGTGTAAGGTATACCTCAATATTTTCCTGCCCTGTGCCAAGGAATTTGGGGCTTTCTTAGTCCCACATCTGTTGGTCTTTGGTTGGTGGACACCCAAAGATGATGCAAATTCCCAGGCACTTCTGGCTTTTGGGGCTTGTAGGCAAAGCAAGCTTTAGAAGCTGTAGGTGCTGGCTGTTGAAAGCAAAAGCACCATGAAGCCTCCTGATACACAAACACATGTTAATAAAAAGGTCTGTGGGACCAAGACCATGTGGGTAACACACTTACATTGGCGGCTACACATAATAAATATAAAACTGTAGACTATCTAGATCTTTTAGGACAGAAACAAATAAACAATCTAGTATTCTAAGTTCAAAGTAAATTATTGATACAAGCAAATAGACAATCTAGGTCATCTAGATAAGAAGATTAAGAGACAGAGAAAAAAGAAGATTCAGAGAACCCCTCCTTCCTCCCTATTCATCTCTGCCCATTACCTGGAGAGGAAGCAGTTTACTGGTGATGCTTTACTTACTTATCTCTTAAAATTAACTAGTATAGGATCTGGCTGACTAGTGGTCACTGCTCTTAATCTCTGTGTTGGCAGTAACTGTTTTCCACACTGATGCTTTCCAACTCTCTCCCACGAGCCTATCCTACAGGTATTCTCAAATTCTTAATATGTGAATCTGAACTCTGTCTCCTCACACAAAGTAATTTGCTCTCCTTAGGTCTCTGATGTCAGTGATTTGACCATTAAACACTCAGTTATCCAAGTGAGAAATGGAAGTACCAACCCGGAAATTGTCCCAATGATGTATCTGCTGAATGTAATCTCCCTTTATCCAGTCTTGCTTCCTATCAATTCTCCCCATGACAGCAATAAAATTTTTCTTTTTCTTTTATTTTTATTAAGCATCTGATATCACTCCTCTAATTAAAAATGTTCACTGGCTCCCTACTGATTCGAGACTCCTTACTCCACCTCCTAAAATCCTGTAAAACTCCCACATCACAATTTTTGGCATGTTTATATTCCACTCTTATGTTGTAGCATACTGAACAATTTTCAATTTACTGATTTCATAAGCTTCTCTGATTCCTTTGATCTTTTGTATATGCTATACCTTCATCTGGAAGTAACTTATCGTCTGCCTTTCTTCCCTGTCCTTTTAGACTAACTCCTCTATACTATCCAAATATTTAAATAACTCTTCCTCTGGGAACTTCTACCCATTAAGACCTGTTTAGTTGTCTCTTCTATGACCTTTCTTACCCTAATCACACTTTTATTTTATATTCTATTTGACTCTGTACTTTCTGGTCATCACAACCAAATTTAAAACCCTTGAGGGCAGAGAAAGTGACTGATTCTTCACTGTCTGTACCTAATATAGTGTCTGACACAGATTAATCAATCAATGAGTCTTTGAATTAATTTAAGTTAATTAATATTTACATAAAAAACGTTTTTTCTAGTTTGACTTATTTTAAAATGTTAGTATAGTATCCTTTTAAAACTTTTCTTTTTTTTTTTTTTCTTCTTTGACTGTCATCAGTGATAGTTCCTGGGGTAACCTAGTATCACAGAATAATCTTAAATTTAATTCTGTCATATCAGCCTCTGCCTAGAGTAAAATAAATTATTGAAAAGATCATCAAAGTTCTTAATAGATGTGAGCACTTTTCTAGATAGTTCACAGCTTGACAGGCATTTGTCATAATCAACAGTAGACACTTATGTGCTCATAATTACTTTAAAAACACACCAGATAATCTGATTGTCCAACGATGTGAGGAAATGCAAGTGACAACAACAAAGTACTCACATTAAGTTTTGGATGTTTATAAAGGTGCAAAAACTGTTGATGGATGAGCTTTTTTCATATGATTCCTCTATACATACAAATTCTCTCAAAGTCAAACAAAGATAAATTATATAAGCAGGGATAGGAAAGGGCCTCTAGTCTCCTCTTGCAGGAAAGCAATGGGCTATTAACAGGTTTCCTTCTTCATAATTGCTCTTACTAACCTTTCCACTTCCCCTAGCACATCACATACTTGCACGCGCATGTGCACACACACACACACACACACACACACACACACAGACACACACACACACAGCTTCTCCTCTATATAACAGCATGCTGTCGTGGAAGACAGAATGACCCTGAAGCTAAATATAATAAACTACTATAAACAATTCACAAAGAAGAACAGAAATTTCTGAAATTCCTTTGCAATATAAATATATTTATATCATTCTTCTTTAGTTTAAGGGAAAAAAAGGCTGCAAGTAGTACTAGGTGAGCTCACATCCTCAGCATTTCAGCATGAAATACTGCAGACTGTTGTCTTTTATTCATACTCCATTTCATGGAGACCTCAGAGAGTCCACACATAAAACCCCTATGTCCCTGGAGTAGGAAACTTGGTGCCTGACCATCACATTTTGACAAGCCTCCTGCAACACAATGGGGCCCCAATCTCAATTACAATAGTTTAGCACAGATTCTAATCACTGATCCTTCTGAAAATCAGAAAAGCCCCGCATATACCTTCACCACGTACATTCACACTGTCACACCAGACCCTCAAACCTATTGCCCGCAGAGGCCCTCATTTCCGTTAAGAGATTGATTTCTTGTCTTAGAATTTCAGATATTATCATAATCATTCAAGTTCTAATCTCCTTCCCCCCACCCCCCACCCCAGCAAAGAGATCCCCCATGAGATTAGTTTCAGAGATCATAAGGGAATGTAGAATAGTTCATACATCAACTATTTCCTCTTCTGATGTACAAGGACCCAGTGCCTACCCCTGGTTCAAGCAGGGTTACATGTAGGACATATGACTTTCTTCCTGGTTGCTTCCTTCTCTCCTGTAGAGATGATGTCCCCTTTGCACTTTTATGCTGTTCCATTTTGGCTGCCATGATGAGCTCCAGAAGAAGGTAGTCATCATACTGTCCACTGTCAGCACACTTACTGTTTCCCAGGGATCCAAGGAAAAAGCAGAGACACTCCTTCAATATTCCTTCTCTTCACCTATCCCCACTAGGAGCACCCCCATCACAGACATGGTATCTTCTCCTTTTCCTTTATTAGGTAGGATGGAAAAGGCATATCAAATAAACATAGAGAAATTTTGACATAGACTTCTATTACCAACAACAGAGATTAAATTTTAGAGAAATAACAACATCTGTCTATTCCAGAATGGTTTAGATATTGGTTAACATAAACCATTATTTTTTTTCTTTTACTTATCCTCTGAGAATACAATACTAATAGTTCAGATGTATTCAATTTGATTGAAATGCAAATATAATATACAATTTTATTCTCAGTTTTTTCATGCTAAACTTGGAGATTTCTATGATGAAGTTCCCTTATTCTTTTTTTATTATTTATTAACAAAGGGTCTATTTATAACTGTTCTCATACTGTTTTCTTGATAAAGATCAAAGTTTACCTAGTGAACCCAACCTCAATTACCGAATTTCCTGATATTCTAACTTATACAGGAATTTGGTTTGTCTTAGAATTCAAAGTACCAGAATGCATAAAAATACACCAGCCAGAAATCAGTTTGGGGTATGCTCTAGGAGAGAGAACAGAGAGTTCTGAAATCCATATAGAGAAATGAAGTAAAAACTCTCTCTAGAGCTCATATTTTATTTAACTGGTAATATTTCAGCAGGAAGAGAAATGGTACTGTAAGTTACTTTCTATCAATGAAAAATAAATATTTTATTTTGACAGTGCTGCATGACATATAAATGTAAAAAATCACCGTTATTCTTATTATATTTAGGTCAAAGTTTCTGACTTTTTAAGAAGATCTTGAAATACATTTATTTCAGAAAGCATACAATCTCTGATACTAGATAACATTTCACATTTTATGTGTTCTTCTAATTCTTATGATTATTAAATAACACATGAATTTCAAAACAAAATAGAACAGCAGAAAGATACAGCCATCAACCACCTCTATTGAGGGTTGAAAAAAGTAAATGGCTGTACCCCCAAAAATAGATAGAAGCACTCATAAGAACAGGAAAAATGATATTTTATATTTGTATAAATGTTATTAAACGTTTCCAAATGAATTTCTTTTTAACTCCAAAAATAGTTGAATGAAAGGTAAGAAACGTGTGATATTTTGTTTTTAAATTATTTTATAACATAAAAATTGGCGGTCTGGTGTGATTAGTCTATTTACTAATGGTCATAACATTCACAGTTAACTAAGTTTATATCCTAATTCAGGTCCTTAGATGTCTAGTTTACAGTATTTTCAGTTCTCCAGTGGAAATATGTCCTGGTCTTAAAGAATTCTTTGGGACACTTGTTAAAAAATACAGATCCTGAAGCTTCTTCCCTTGAGATATTAATTCAATAGTCTGAAAGAACACACTTAGATGTTCTCCTCACTACCTTATAAAATTAATCTAAAATATAGAACACCTTTCATATTTTCTATTTATGTTCATATTAAGCTAAGTAGTCATATTAAACTAAAAAGGTAACACCCTTTGTTGGGCACTACGGTTGTCAGAGAGAAACTGAGCCAATGAAGCAGAAAAATGAGGTAATGTTGCAGAACACACCTCACCAAAATCCAGATGCTCTCATGCGTAGATCTATTCAAATTCAATTTTTCAAACAAGGACAAGGAGACTAATCCACAAAGGAAACAACTGGAAGCATGTGTTTTTAGTTTTTCAATACAGAAATCACATTGGGACTTTTTCTTAACAAATCATATAGGAACTTTTTCTTAACAAAATTGAAAGCAAGATCTTGTATAAAGTGCAAAACAGTAATTTTAGAATAAAATTAATTAAATATGCCAGTATGAATTACAAACACATTAAATAATTTATACAAAGTACAGCTAGATAAAGCAAATCTCTGTCAAAGAATGCCATTAAAACTAACAACCAAGATGTTATGAAATAATTGTAATTCTGCATAATATAAAGGTAAAATGAAATGATACATATTTCATACCATAAATTGATTGTCTTTAGGAATAGCCTTGCTTTCCTTGGCTACTATACAATTGACATCAGGCCTAGTGTGGCTTGTTTCATTTTCATCTGGTGTGAGTGGAAGATTTATCAGGGTCAAAAGAAGAATCTAGGGCAGTACTGACCAGTGGTTCATCCAAATGACAACTAGAGATTTGCCAATACTGTTAATCATTGGAGATGTTTTTCCTGATGCCTTTAAAATTGTACAGCAAATAAAAAGTGAAATCTAATAATAGCAAATACTACAAACCTAAGTAAAAATAAATTAACTCTTGTATTTCTATCAGGGTTTAAATTGACACTTTCTTAAGTATGTTTGATATGGTATTTTTGTTTGTTTTCTTTTGTTTTTAAACATCTTTATTGGAGTATAATTGATTTACAATGGTGTGTTAGTTTCTGCTTTACAACAAAGTGAATCTGTTATACATATACATACATTCCCATATCTCTTCCCTCTTGCATATCCCTCCCTCCCACCCTCCCTATCCCACCCCTCTAGGTGGTCACAAACCACCTAGCTCTTCATGAAAATTTTTTTCTTAGATTCCATATATATGTGTTAGCATACGGTATTTGTTTTTCTCCTTTTGACTTACTTCACTCTGTATGACAGACTCCAGGTCCATCCACCTCACTACAAATAACTCTGTTTTGTTTTTTTGCTTTCCAACCATAAGCATATGAAAATTGAAACAGTTTTCTCTTGATTTTCTTTCAAGTTAAAGATCACCTTGCTGGTGACAACAGACTGGGAAGTACTAAAAATTGATAACAAAATAAAGTAAAAATTTGCTACTTGAGTTAACCAGGATTAGGATGTAACGTAATTATCACCCAGAGATACTGCTCTACTGTAAGGAAAACTATAGGCATAACTATGGAATAAGCAAGTCTCATGTGCTTTGTTCATTTCAATATACCATTTACAGCTTTCTATAAGAATAAGGTGCTATGCAAGTACATAAGGATGTAGGATGTCTACGTTCTGGAGCTAGATCTGATTTTTAATATTAGTTTGCCTTCTATAAACCCATTACACTATCTATACCTCTGTCTCCTCTTCTATAAAGTAAGAGATGGGTATTAGAAGACTGCAGCATTGCAAAGGCCTGTACATATGTTATATATCATTGCACTTAAAATTTACAAAACCATATAATGGAAGATTCATTGCAGAAGGGACCCCACTTCGCCACTTTTTTTTGCAATGGGACTTTCTACTCCTTCTTTAAAGGATCAAATCTGTGCCTCACTCCTTGAATCCGGATGGGCCAGATCCAAGCTTTCAGATGCTTTGTGTACTTGTACTTACTCAAAAGGATCCCAAAGGAAAGAGTGAAGGAAATCTATTCCAGGATGAGAGATCATGTGAAGCAGAGATGAACAGTTCCCATTGAGGGTGTCCTAGAACTGCCAGCCCTCAGTTGATTTGCTAACTAGTTACAGATATGAGTGAACCCAGACACAATGAGCCAATCCCAGTCCAGATCAGCAAGATCAGCAGCAAAACCCAGATGACCAAACTCCTGAGCAAGAACAAAAGCTTATTGTTTAAGCCACCGTGTTTTAAAGTGGTTTGTTACCCACTATTTTATCAATAGATAATGGATACATCTATAATGAGTATATTATTATCCCTTTCTCACTTGTATCAATTAGAAAACTAGAACTCAGAAAAGTCAACCAACTGGCTCAAGATTAATAAGTAGAAAAGTTGTTATTCCAACTCAAACACTTTTCACTACAGAACAGTGTATCTACATGTCTACGGGCTGATAATCATGTCTACAACTCAAATTATTATAAGCCACAAATATCCTTCCAAAACTATGAAAAAAATATAAATTATCACGTTATATTATCTGATTTCATACTCCATCAAAGATGCGTATATATGTAAAGCGCTTTTAAAAGCTGAGGCGCATCGTTTGATATATGCTTTCAGTTCCGAAGGATGTGTTCATTCAGTTTCTTCCTCCTGAAAGTGTATATCTATTTGCATATGGGCCTTAAGAAAGATATTAGTAGTGGGAATGGGAACAATATAAAGATATATAACACATGCTTAGTGTGGGCTGCAGAGTACAATGAATACAAATCAATTTCTCTCTGTTCTAATGAGTGTAAAAGATTTATGATGTCTTCAATATCTACTTTTCCTCAAGAACTTATCATACAAATCTTTATATTGTGTGTTTGTGTGTGTGGTGGTACTAAAATGTAGAATAATGACAATCTTTGGGCAGAAAAATACATTGATAAATGATTTACTCAAGAAGACTTGTGTTCTATATTCATGTAGCATTAAGTGTACATAGGTTTCTATTACATTTAAGACACTCCCACACCAATTGGAAACTTAGCCATTAAAATTACATATATCATACTGTCATATGTTTAAATACAGGACTCCAGACTTTATTCTACCTATTTCTGGAAGTTTACCTTGATTTTTTTTTTAGGTGGATTGGGGCTATTCTCTCTGGAATTTAACTAGATAAAAAGAAGTGTGGGAACCTGACTTTTATTATACTCTGTGACCAGAAAGTCCAGAGGGAACCCTTTCTTTCTGGCAGGGAAAAAAGAACAAGTTGATAAGATAGTAGTAAAACAATTAAGATAAAACAAATTTCGTTAATACATGTCTATTTATTCAACAAGTATTTGTTGATCATATAACTTGTGCTGTATACAGTGATCTACAGTTATTAAAAATTGGCACTTAAGGAATTTAAACTATAGGGAAGAGATGATACTAATAACTAGATAATTTGAGGTATCCCTAAAACCATTTTAAAACGATGCATAATTTTTGTTTCAATTATTTAGATATTTCAGGTGAAAGTGTTTTTTGTTGTTTTTTTAACCTATCACAAGTGAGGAAACTTGGGATTTACTTCTCACCATCCTCACTATGATTTGTTTTATTATCATAACTAGGTTAATAATACTATGTATGCATACACTGTGTATCAAGGTTGTGGTCAGAGTAGAATGGGATGGTATAAATGAGAAGGAGTTGTAAAATAATATATATTATTCAATATAAACTTATGTCTTCCGAATATATATTGTGAAATATTTGACTTTGTTCAGCATTGTGTCAAACAAACTCAAACTTGAAAATCTGTCTTCCTTATTAAAATAGTTATTTAATCCTAAAAAAGTGTTTCCTTTTAAGAAATTTCCCCAATGGGTTACATGTTATAGAGCTTTACTTGCCCCCAGTGTCTTACCAGGGATAAATTGCTCCTTGTATCCTCATGTGGAAAAATAGTGACAAAATTGAAATTTCCTCCTTTCTAGAGTAAATCAGCAGATGGAAGGCATCCTTGGCTTTCTAGAAAGTTGATCCCTATAAATTGTGGAAGTGGGCAGAGTGTTTTTCCAATGCTAATGTTTAGCGATTTTTTCCCCATAACATTTGGTGAGGTAAAAAATAACTCTTCTAGCTATCATTTCTCTTCTCACATTTGTGACAGCCCATCATCAGTGACATGACATTAGTGTACAGGGTGTCCATCATGGGGAAATGCATTATTCATTTACATTATGAATGAACTTCTAAAGCAAAAATGTCATAGATGGTCTACAGGAACTTAAGAAAATATATCTAATTATACAAGGAAACATCAACTGATATATAATGCCTTTTTTCACATTTTTCATACATGATTTATTAGTTATGGTAGTATTGCATGTGCATTTTTGTTTTAAGACAAGATGGTTTTTAACACAAGGGACAAGATAGGCACACACACATCAATGAACATTTGCACACACAAGCTACTTGTTATTAATACAATGTCTTCTGTAGGGATATTTTGGTAATGATAATAGAGAACATCTGAAGGGTATGAATCTTAATTTTTGACAACTTGACTGAATATTGTCTTTCCAGTTTGAGAGTGACAATTAAGTTTTAGTGACTAAGTTTCCAATTATGATAGGAGTATTCCTGAGGTGTAATAGAATCCTGAAGATAAGTATACACTATACTGTACAGAACTCAAATCTTCTTGAATAAGTTATTTAATTTTCAATCTTTTTTCTTCCCCAAACTTTTCATTTTAATAAGAAATGTATTGTTTTATCAGACATGCCAATCTTACAGATTGCATACATATATTTATCAGATATCCAAAGCATATATAATGCATATATATATTTTTTAAAAATAATAATAACGTTAACTTTTATGTACTCATTGTCAGCTGAAGAATTAAAACCAAAACAGGAAAAGTTAGAAAAAAAAATGGCTAAGTTCTTTATGAAAGTGCCTCAGTTTTGTTTTAAGTTAAGGGAAAGAAAACAGAAGCTGGGTTTCCCCGAATATTAGTTAGTTTGACAAAACTTTATAAAGTTTTAATAGATAACATTATATTTTTCCAACTTCATAAGCTTCCAAACATGGCATTATTCATAACATTTTATTAAATTTTTAGGGATTTCTTTGTAGATTATCAAAAAAATCTTACTCAGCTAAATAATAATAGAAGTGATGATCTTTGCTCTTATCTCTTACCCCATGTTAGTTAGGTGGGAGCATCACCACCAAGCACCAGGTATAGCAGAAAATGTAAATGAACCAGATAAGTCCTAGAATCCAAGGGGCATTAAATAAGGGTTAGATGTGTAGTTAACTCTTTCTTCCTGGCAGCCAGTGCCCTTTATCATATTTCTTTATCATCCTTATCCTAAAGTTTCAACCTAAATGTCATCTCAACCTAAAGCTGGGTTTTATCCTCTTAGAAATTATTAGTTCATGGACACGAGGAATGAAGTCAAATTCATCACCGTGTTTCTTTCTCCCTTATTCAGTGATGAATTGTCCATTTGCTGCAGGGTTTTTATATATGTGCTCCTAGCAGCCTAGGTTTCTAACTTCCAGAGCATACATATAGTATTAGCATTTTGTTTCAAGGTGGAATCCATGAATATTGTCCTGTTCTTTTATCTCATAAATGATATTTTTTTAAATTTAACATCTTTATTGGAGTATAATTGCTTTACAATGTTAGTTTCTGCTTTATGACAAAGTGAATCAGCAATACATATACATATATTCCCATATCTCCTCCCTCTTGCATCTCCCTCCCACCCTCCCTATCCCACCCCTCTAGGTGGTCACAAAGCACCAAGCTGATCTCCTTATGCTATGCAGCTGCTTCCCACTAGCTATCTATTTTACATTTGGTAGTATTTATAAGTCAATGCCACTCTCTTACGTGGTCCCAGCTTACCCTTTCCCTTCCCCCTGTCCTCAAGTCCTTTCTCTATGTTTGCATCTTTATTCCTGTCCTGACCCTAGGTTCTTCAGAATCATTTTTTTTTCTAGATTCCATGTATATATGTTATCATACGGTATTTGTTTTTCCCTTTCTGACTTGCTTCACTCTGTATGACAGACTCTAGGTTCATACACTTCAATACAAATAACTCAATTTTGTTTCATTTTATGGCTGAGTAATATTCCATTGCATATATGTGCCACATCCTCTTAATCCATTCATCTGTTGATGGACACTTTAGGTGGTTTCCATGTCCTGGCTATTGTAAATAGAGCTGCAATGAACATTGTGGTACATGACTGTTTTTGAATTATGGTTTTCTCAGGGTATATGCCCAGTAGTGGGATTGCTGAGTCGTATGGTATTTCTATTTTTAATTTTTTAAGGAACTTCCATAGTGTTCTCCATAGTGGCTGTATCAAATTACATTCCCACCAACAGTGCAAGAGGGTTCCCTTTTCTCCACACCCTCTCCAGCATTTATTGTTTGTAGATTTTTTATTATGGCCATTCTGACCGGTGTGAGGTGATACCTTATTGTAATTTTGATTTGTATTTCTCTAATGATTAGCGATGTTGAGCATTTTTCATGTATTTGTTGGCAGTCTGTATATCTTCTTTGGAGAAATGTGTATTTAGGTCTTCTGCAATGCCACTCTCTTACGTGGTCCCAGCTTACCCTTTCCCTTCCCCCTGTCCTCAAGTCCTTTCTCTATGTTTGCATCTTTATTCCTGTCCTGACCCTAGGTTCTTCAGAATCATTTTTTTTTCTAGATTCCATGTATATATGTTATCATACGGTATTTGTTTTTCCCTTTCTGACTTGCTTCACTCTGTATGACAGACTCTAGGTATTGGGTTGTTTGTTTTTTTGATATTGAGTTGAATGAGTTGATTGTAAAATTTGGAGGTTAATCCTTTGTCTGTTGCTTCATTTACAAATATTTTCTCCCATTCTGAAAGTTGTCTTTTTGTCTTGTTTATGGTTTCCTTTGCTGTGCAAAACCTTTGAAGTTTCATTATGTCCCATTTGTTTATTTTTGTTAGTTCTTTCTATTTCTCTAGGAGGTGGGTCAAAAAGGATCTTGCTGTGATTTATGTCATAGAGTATTGTGTCTATGTTTTCCTCAAACAGTTGGAGAGTGTCTGGACTTACATTTAGTTATTTAATCCATTTTGAGTTTATTTTTGTGTATGGTGTTAGGGAATGTTCTAATTTCATTCATTTACTTGTAGCTGTCCAGTTTTCCCAGCACTACTTATTGAAGAGGCTGTCTTTTCTCCATTGTATATCCTTGCCTGTTTTATGAAGAATAATGTGAACACAAAAAATTTTTTTAAATAATAAATAAATAATGTGACCATATGAGCATGGGTTTATCTTTGGGCTTTCTATCCTGTTCCATTGATCTATATTTCTGTTTTTGTGCCAGTCCCATACTGTCTTGATTACTGTACTTTGGAGTATAGTCTCAAGTCAGGGAGTCTGATTCCTCCAGCTCTGTTTTTCTTTCTCAAGATTGCTTTGGCTATTCGGGGTCTTTCTTGTTTCCATACAAATTCTGAAATTGTTTGCTCTAGTTCTGTGAAAAATGCCAGTGGTAGTTTGATAGGGATTGCATTGAATCTGTAGATTGCTGTGGGTAGTAGAGTCATTTTCACAATGTTGATTCTTCCAATCCAAGAACATGGCATATCTCTCCATCTGTTCGTATCATCTTTCATTTATTCCATCAGTGTCTTATAGCTTTCTGAGTACAGGTCTTTTACCTCCTTAGGTAGGTTTATTCCTAGGTATCTTATTATTTTTGTTGCAATGGTAAATGGGAGTGTTTCCTTAATTTCTCTTTCAGATTTTTCATCATTAGTGTATAGGAATTCAAGAGATTTCTGTGCATTAATTTTGTATCCTGCTACTTTACCAGATTCATTGATTAGCTCTACTAGATTTCTGGTACCATCTTTAGGATTCTCTATGTATAGCATCATGTCTACTGCAAACAGTGACAACTTTACTTCTTCTTTTCTTTTTATTTATTTTATTTTTTTATTTTTTGCAGTATGCAGGCCTCTCACTGTTGTGGCCTCTCCCGTTGCGAAGCACAGGCTCTGGATGCACAGGCTCAGTGGCCTTGGCTCACGGGCCCAGCCACTCTGCAGCATGTGGGATCTTCCCAGACCAGGACACGAACCCGTATCCCCTGCATCGGTAGGCAGATTCTCAACAACTGCGCCACCAGGGAAGCCCTACTTCTTCTTTTCTGATTTGGATTCCTTTTATTTCTTTTACTTCTCTGATTGCTGTGGCTAAAACTTCCAAAACTATGTTGAATAATAGTGGTGAGAGTGGACAACCTTGTTTTGTTCCTGATCTTAGTGGAAATGGTTTCAGTTTTACACCATTGAGAACAATGTTGTCTGTGGCTTGTTCATATATGGCCTTTATTATGTTGAGGTAAGTTCTATGACTACTTTCTGGAGGGTTTTTATCATAAACCAGTGTGGAATTTTGTCAAAAGTTTTTCTGCATCTATTGAGATGATTATATGGTTTTTCTCCTTCAATTTGTTAACATGGTTTATCACATTGATTGATTTGCATATATTGAAGAATCTTTGCATTCCTGAGATAAACCCCACCTGATCATGGTTCATGAATCTTTTAATGTGCTGTTGAATTCTGTTTGCTAGTATTTTGTTGAGGATTTTTACATCTATGTTCATCCATTGATATTGGCCTGTAGTTTTCTCTCTTTGTGCCATCTTTGTCTGGTTTTGGTGTCAGGGTGATGGAGGCCTTGTAGAATGAATTTGGTAGTGTTCCTCCCCCTGCTATATTTTGGAAGAGTTTGAGAAGGGTAGGTGTTAGCTCTACTCTAAATGTTGATAGAACTCACCTGTGAAGCCATCTTGTCCTGGGCTTTTTTTGTTGGAAGAGTTTTAATCACAGTCTCCATTTCAGTGCTTGTGATTGGAATTCACCTGTGAAGCCATCTTGTCCTGGGCTTTTTTTGTTGGAAGAGTTTTAATCACAGTCTCCATTCCAGTGCTTGTGATTGGTCTGTTTATATTTTCTATTTCTTCCTGTTTCAGTATCAGAAGGTTGTGCTTTTCTAAGAATTTGTCCATTTCTTCCAGGTTGTTCATTTTATTGGCATAGAGTTGCTTATAGTAATCTCTCATGATCTTTGTATTTCTGCAGTGTCAGTTGTTACTTCTCCTTTTTCATTTCTAATTCTATTGATTTGAATCTTCTTCTTTTTTTTTCTTGATGAGCCTGGCTAATGGGTTTATCAATTTTGTTTATTTTCTCAAAGAACCAGCTTTAATTTTATTGATGTTTGTTATTGTTTCATTCATTTGTTTTTTATTTATTTCTGATCTGATCTTTATGATTTCTTTCCTGCTTCTAACTTTGGGATTTTTTTGGTTCTTCTTTCTCTAATTGCCTTTGGTATAAGGTTAGGTAACTTATTTGAGGTGTTTCTTGTTTCTTGAGGTTGGACTGTATTGCTGTAAACTTCCCTCTTAGAACTGCTTTCGCTGCATCCCATAGGTTTTGAGTCTTCGTGTTTTCATTGTCTTTTGTTTCTAAGTGTTTTTTGATTTCTTCAGTGATCACTTGGTTATTAAGTATTGTTTAGCATCCATGTGTTTGTTTTTTTTACAGATTTTTTCCTGTAATTGATATGTAGTCTCATAGTATTGTGGTCAGAAAAGACACAAGATATGATTCAATTTTCTTAAATGTACTGAGGCTTGATTTGTGACTCTAGATATGATCTGTCTTGGAGAATGTTCCATGAGCACCTCATAAGAAAGTGTATTCTGTTGTTTTTGGATGGAATGTCTTATAAATATCAATTAAGTCCATCTTGTTTAATGTATCATTTAAAGCTTGTGTTTCCTTATTTATTTTCATTTTGGATGGCCTGGCCATTGGTGAAGGTGGTGTGTTAAAGTCCCCTAGTATGATTTGTTACTGTTGATTTCACATTTTATGGCTGTTAACATTTGCCTTATGTATTGAGGTGCTCCTATGTTGGGTGCATAAATACTTACAATTGTTATATCTTCTTCTTGGATTGATCCATTGATTATTATGTAGTGTCCTTCTTTGTCTCTTGTAACAGTCTTTATTTTCTTATGTGAAAATTGTATGCATATTTGTTTGCTGTTGGTCTTTTCCACTCTTCTGCCATTTCCATGATAATAGCAACCATTTCATTTTGATCACCATTGTATATCCTTCACCTGACACAACATCTTGCTTATAAAGGCTTAATAAATACAATGTTTGCTAAATGGGGGAACTTAGTTTCAAGACGATGATATCTTGCAAGGACAGAAGGTGAAGAACAATCCCTCATGGATAAAAGTTCTTAACAAAAGTGTTTTGAGATATGTGTATGTATCCACTTTCTCTCATATCTAACTGTTCTTCAAACAGACAGCTAAGTCCTGTGCAAATCTTTTTCTAGGGTATTTATTTTTTTAAGGCTGGAAATCATAGTAGCTTAAAATCAAGGAACCATGGGACTCTTCCAAACTTTTTAAAAAGTTAAGTCCAGAGATATGCATCTTATCTATATAGGGCCCTTATCCAAAGCACAGAATGCTTTCCATTTTTCTCCATCCTGAATTCCCCTCAGGGCACACCATGTGTAGTGGAGGTAGGCAGCTGTAGTGGCAGATGGCTTTATTCTTGGAGAACTGGAATTGTGGGCAACATTCTTAGAATGGCAGGCAGCATACCCTTTGCATAGTAACCTTCAGATTTGAGGGGCCTTGAATGAGGTGACTTGAACCAAGAGGATATCAACTCCCTGCTCTGATTTTCCCCCTTTGAATTTTTTTAGTAGATCATGCACATACTGACAAATAAGAACCCTGATAGGTTTCTAAGTTAGGCAGAGAAAGATAGATTGTCCAACATAAACAGTATCATCAAAAATATTACCATCTGTAGCTGACACACAGTATTATATACCTACAGCTATTGCCTGATCATAGTGAGTTAAAATTTCAATGAATTTTAAAGTCCTTTTATCTTACAAGCCCCATTGCTTCCACTGAGAAGTTTTGCTTTAAAATATTTATTTTGAAAGTTATTTCTGTTAACAACAATTATGACATATGTATTCTTATCGTAAAACTTAAATTTAGAACTGTGATCTTTCTTTGGGCCTTGGTTTATGTTCTAGATATTTTATTGTATATTTAATGGAAATTACAAAGATATTTTGTTTGCCTGGATACATGATTCTCTCTTTGTGCTTGTGTATAGGAGAGACCTTATATGAACTGTGCAACCTGAAAAACTACTATTAAAATAAAAACTCCACTAGAAAAATCATTCACACTCAGTTCAGTTTTCTTGTCTTTAGATGACTTATTTGATGCTATGAAATCCTCATATGTTTATTCTATTCAATACAATAATATTTTCTTTTAGTTAAACTTCTCTGTTATGTCATGAAAAACTTTTGTACTGGATAGTCTTATTTTGCCCTTCAGAATCGCCTCTTCTAAATCTGTGACCCTGAGGTTCTTACTCTACATGTTTTTTCATGAATCATCTGGGAAATATTCCAAGAGTATTGAAGCACAGCCAGGAAGCTGAGGAAATGTTGAAGAGAGCTGGAGAAAAACTGCTGGGAGGGTCAGAAGAATGTCAGAGAATGTCGGGGAATATCAAACCCAGGAAGACTCTAAACACATGCCCTGAGGTCAATATCATGTCACAGCCAAAACTTCAAAAATATCAAGGTTAGAAAAGCTACTTTGCATCACTTTTTCTATCCCTCTTCATTAGTTTTTTTTTTTTTAACATTTACTATTAAGGAGATAAATAGTACAGTAATAGAAATATATTAGCAATAATACTATGGCTCAGATGAACAATGACTACTTAATAACAAGCATAATAGCAACTAATTGTTGAGAGATATCTGTTAGAAGCTCTGTATTGATCACTGCACAGACTTAAGCTCTTATGATCCCCATAAAAATTTTGTAGTATTATTATCTCATTTTACTGATGCAGAATCGGAGATTCAAAGAACTTATGTTACTTTGAGAAGTTCACTCAGCCGTTGAGTGAAATTCAGAACCAGATGTACCTGACCCCAAAGTTCCTTAATTGTGTATGGCAATGACTTTTGCAATTGTCTAAATGCTGTGAGTGTATATGGTTACTAAAATAACTGTAAGTATACTTTTATTTTTCTTTCCTCTTATAAGCCAAATTTCAGGACAAAAGAAAGTCAACTTATTCTGGCTTATTGAAATGTTAAGTATACCTATTATTTTTAATCCAATATATATCATCTTGTAGAAAGCCTTTATATTCTCATTGTTTTAATCAAGTTTGTTTTTCAGGTTTACCAGAATAAAATAGTCTTATCTCTGAAAAAAATGTTAAATTGTACTGTTTAAGATTATTTTAAAATTGGAAATTTTATTTTTGTTATAATTGTTATAAAAATATTCAACTGTTATCATCATTTACGAACAAAGAGGACCCATGAGATTTATTTTTTTAAATTTTTTTAACATCTTTATTGGAGTATAATTGCTTTACAATGGTGTGTTAGTTTCTGCTTTATAACAAATTGAATCAGTTATACATATACAAATGTTCCCATATCTCTTCCCTCTTGTGTCTCCCTCCCTCCCACCAACCATATCCCATCCCTCCAGGTGGTCAAAAACCACCTAGCTGATCTCCCGGTGCTATGCGGCTACTTCCCACTAGCTATCTATTTCACGTTTCGTACTGTATATATGTCCATGCCACTCTCTCACTTTGTCAAAATTTACTCTTCCCCCCACCATATCCTCAAGTCCATGCTCTAGTAGGTCTGTGTCTTTATTCCCATCTTACCCCTAAGTTCTTCATGACTTTTTTTTTTTTAGACTCCATATATATGTGTTAGCATACGGTATTTGTTTTTCTCTTTCTGACTTACTTCACTCTGTA
>NC_041226.1:43150559-43172090 GCF_002837175.3 Physeter macrocephalus | reverse complement strand
GTTTGTAGATTTTTTGATGATGGCCATTCTGACCAGTGTGTGATGATATCTCATTGTAGTTTTGATTTGCATTTCTCTAATGATTAATGATGTTGAGCATTCTTTCATGTGTTTGTTGGCAATCTGTATATCTTCTTTGGAGAAATGTATATTTGGGTCTTCTGCCCGTTTTTGGATTGGGTTGTTTATTTTTTATGTTATTGAGCTGCATGAGCTGCTTGTAAATCTTGGAGATTAATCCTTTGTCAGTTGCTTCATTTGCAAATATTTTCTCCCATTCTGAGGGTTGTCTTTTTGTCTTGTTTATAGTTTCCTTTGCTGTGAAAAAGCTTTTAAGTTTCATTAGGTCCCATTTGTGTATTTTTATTTTTATTTCCATTTCTATAGGAGGTGGGTCAAAAAGGATCTTGCTGTTATTTATGTCATAGAGTGTTCTGTCTATGTTTTCCTCTAACAGTCTGATAGTGTCTGGCCTTACATTTAGGTCTTTAATCCATTTTGAGTTCATTTTTGTGTATGGTCTTAGGGAGTGTTCTAATTTCATTATTTTACATGTAACTGTCCAGTTTTCCCAGCACCACTTATTGAAGAGGCTGTCTTTTCTGCACTGTATATTCTTGCCTTCTTTATCAAAGATAAGGTGACCATATGTGTGTGAGTTTATCTCTGGGCTTTCTATCCTGTTCCATTGATCTATATTTCTGTTTTTGTGCCAGTACCATACTGTCTTTATTACTGTAGATTTGTAGTATAGTCTGAAATCAGGGAGCCTGATTCCTCCAGCTCCATTTCTCATTCTCAAGATTGCTTTGGCTATTTGGTGTCTTTCTTGTTTCCATTCAAATTGTGAAATTTTTTGTTCTAGTTCTATGAAAAATGCCAGTGGTAGTTTGATAGGGATTGCATTGAATCTGTAGATTGCTTTGGGTAGTAGAGTCATTTTCACAATGTTGATTCTTCCAATCCAAGAACATGGTGTCATGTTCTGTTCTGTTTGTATCATCTTAAATTTCTTTCATCAGTGTCTTATAGTTTTCTGCATACAGGTCTTTTGTCTCCTTAGGTAGGTTTATTCCTAGATATTTTATTCTTTTTGTTGCAATGGTAAATAGGAGTGTTTTCTTAATTTCACTTTCAGATTTTTCATCGCTAGTGTATAAGAATGCCAGAGATTTCTGTGCATTAATTTTGTATCATGCTACTTTACCAAATTCATTGATTAGCTCTAGTAGTTTTCTGGTAGCATCTCTAGGATTGTCTATGTATAGTATCATGTCATCTGCAAACAGTGACAGCTTTACTTCTTCCTTTCCGATTTGGATTCCTTTAATTTCTTTTTCTTCTCTGATTGCTGTGGCTAAAACTTCCAAAATTATGTTGAATTAGAATGGTGAGAGTGGGCAACCTTGTCTTGTTCCTGATCTTAGTGGGAATGATTTCAGTTTTTCACCATTGAGGATGATGTTGGCTGTGGTTTTGTCATATATGGCCTTTATTATGTTGAGGAAAGTTCACTCTATGTCTATTTTCTCCATAGTTTTCATCATAAATCGGTGTTGAATTTTGTCGAAAGCTTTCTCTTCTTCTTTTGAGATGATCATATGTTTTTTCTCCTTCAATTTGTTAATATGGTGTATCATGTTGATTGATTTGCGTATATTGAAGAATCCTTGCATTCCTGGAATAAATCCCACTTGATCATGGTGTATGATCCTTTTAATGTGCTGTTGGACTCTGTTTGCTAATATTTTGTTGAGGATTTTTTAATCTCTGTTCATCAGTGATATTGGCCTGTAGTTTTCTTTCTTTGTGACATCTTTGTCTGGTTTTGGTATCAGTGTGATGGCGGCCTCATAGAATGAGTTTGGGAGGGTTCATCCCTCTGCTGTATTTTGGAAGAGTTTGAGAAGGATAGGTTTTAGCTCTTCTCTAATGTTTGATAGAATTTGCCTGTAAAGCCATCTGACCATGGGTTTTTGTCTGTTGGAAGATTTTTAATCACAGTTTCAATTTCAATTCTTGTGATTGGTCTCTTCATATTTTCTATTTCTCCCTGGTTCAGTCTCAGAAGGTTGTGCATTTCTAAGAATTTGTCCATTTCTTCTGCTAACTCTGGGGTTTTTTTTTTCTTCTTTCTCTAATTCCTTTAGGTGCAAGGTTAGGTTGTTTTTTTGAGATGCTTCCTGTTTCTTAAGGTAGGATTGTACTGCTATAAACTTCCCTCGTAGAACTGCTTTTGCTGCATCCCATAGGTTTTGGGTCGTTATGCCTCCATTGTCATTTGTTTCTTGGTATTTTTTAATTTCCTCTTTGATTTCTTCAGTGATCACTTCGTTATTAAGTAGTGTATTGTTTAGCCTCCATGTGTTTGTATTTTTTACAGATCTTTTCCTGTAATTGATATCTAGTCTCATAGCATTGTGGTCATGTGGTTGGAAAAGGTACTTGATACAATTTCAATTTTCTTAAATTCACCAAGGCTAGATTTGTGACACAAGATATGATCTATCCTGGAGAATATTCCATATGCACTTGAGAAAAATGTGTATTCTGTTGTTTTTGGATGGAATGTCCTATAAATATCAATTAAGTCCATCTTGTTTAATGTATCATTTAAAGCTTGTGTTTCCTTATTTATTTTCATTTTGGATGATCTGTCCATTGGTGAAAGTGGGGTGTTAAAGTCCCCTACTATGATTGTGTTACTGTCGATTTCCCCTTTTATGGCTGTTAGTATTTGCCTTATGTATTGAGGTGCTCCTATCTTTGGTGCATAAATATTTACAATTGTTATATCTTCTTCTTGGATTGATCCCTTGATCATTATGTAGTGTCCTTCTTTGTCTCTTGCAATAGTCTTTATTTTAAAGTCTATTTTGCCTGATATGAGAATTGCTACTCCAGCTTTCTTTTCATTTCCATTTGCCTGGAATATCTTTTTCCATCCCCTCACGTTCAGTCTGTATGTGTCGCTAGGTCTGAAGTGGGTCTCTTGTAGTCAGCATATATATTCATATTGGTCTTGCTTTTGTATCCATTCAGCCAGTCTGTGTCTTTTGGTGGGAACTTTTATTCCAGTTACATTTAAGGTAATTATCAATATGTATGTTCCTATTCCCATTTTCTTAATTATTTTGGGTTTGTTATTGTAGGTCTTTTCCTTCTAGAGAAGTTCCTTAGCATTTGTTGTAAAGCTGGTTTGGTGGTGCTGAACACTCTCAGCTTTTACTTTTCTGTCAAGGTTTTAATTTCTCCATCAAATCTGAATGAGATCCTTGCTGGGTAGAGTAATCTTGGTTGTAGGTTTTTCTCCTTCATCACTTTAAATATGTCCTGCCACTCCCTTCTGGCTTGCAGAGTTTCTGCTGAAAGATCAGCTGTTAACCTTATGGGGATTCCCTCGTGTGTTGTTGTTTTTCCCTCGCTGCTTTTAACAAGTTTTCTTTGTATTTAATTTTTGATAGTTTGATTAATATGTGTCTTGGCATGTTTCTCCTTGGATTTATACTGTATGGGACTCTCTGTGCTTCCTGGACTTGATTAACTACTTCCTTTCCCATATTAGGGAAGTTATTTTCTTTCCTATATTAGGGAAGTTTTCAACTATAATCTCTTCAAATATTTTCTCAGTCCCTTTCTTTTTCTCTTCTTCTTCTGGGACCCCTATAATTCGAATGTTGGTGCGTTTAATGTTGTCCCAGAGGTCTCTGAGACTGTCGTCAGTTCTTTTCATTCTTTTTTCTTTTTTCTGCTCTGCAGTAGTTATTTCCACTATTTTATCTTCCAGGTCACTTATCCGTCCTTCTGCCTCAGTTATTCTGCTACTGAGCCCATCTAGAGTATTTTTCATTTCATTTATTGTGTTGCTCATCGTTGCTTGCTTCCTCTTTATTTCTTCTAGGTCCTTGTTAACTGTTTCTTGCAATTTGTCTATTTCCAAGATTTTGAATCATCTTTACTATCATTATTCTGAATTCTTTTTCAGGTAGACTGCCTATTTCCTCTTCATTTGTTAGGTTTGGTGGGTTTTTACCTTGCTCCTTCATCTGCTGTGTGTTTTTCTGTCTTTTCGTTTTGCTTATCTTACTGTGTTTGGGGGTCTCCTTTTCACAGGTGGCATGTTCGTAGTTCCCGTTGTTTTTGGTGTCTGCTCCCAGTGTCTAAGGTGTGTTCAGTGGGTAGTGTAAGTTTTCTGGTGGAGGGGACTAGTGCCTGTATTCTGGTGGATGAGGCTGGATCTTGTCTTTCTTTTTGGCAGGTCCACGTCTGGTGGTGTGTTTTGGGGTGTCTGTGGCCTTATTATGATTTTAGACAGCCTCTGTGCTAATGGGTGGGGCTGAGTTCCTGTCTTGCTAGTTGTTTGGCATAGGGTGTCCAGCACTGTAGCTTGCTCATCGTTGAGTTAAGCTGGGTGTTGGTGTTGAGATGGAGATCTCTGGGAGATTTTCACCATTTGGTATTATGTGGAGCTGGGAGGTCTCTTGTGGACCTGAGTCCTGTAGTTGCCTCTCCCACCTCAGTGGCACAGCCCTGATGCCTGGCTGGAGAACCAAGAGACTGTCCTCCACATGGCTCAGAATAAAAGGGAGAATAAATAGAAATAAAGACAGAAAGAGGGTAAAATAAAATAAAGTAAGATAAAATAAAGTTATTAAAATAAAAAATAATTATTAAGAAAAAAACAAATTAACAAACAAAATGGACAGACAGAACCCTAGGACAAATGGTGAAAGCAAAGCTATACAGAGAGAATCTCACACAGAAGCATAAACATACACACTCACAAAAAGAGGTAAAGGGGAAAAAAATAATATATCTTGCTCCTACAGTCCACCTCCTCAATTTGGGATGATTCGTTGTCTAGCTTTGGATTTCCCCTGCCTCTGTGTGTAGGTCGCCTGAGGGCGTCTCTTCTTCGCTCAGACAGGACGGGGTTAAAGGAGCCACTGATTCGGGGGCTCCGGCTCACTCAGGCTGGGGGGAGGGAGGGGTACGGAGTGTGGGGAGAGCCTGTGGTGGCAGAGGCCGGCGTGACATTGCATCAGCCTGAGGCACGCCACGCGTTCTCCCGGAGAAGTTGTCCCTGGATCACGGGACCCTGGCAGTGGCGGGCTGATCAGGCTCCCGAGAGGGGAGGTGGAGAGTGACCTGTGCTCGCACTCAGGCTTCATGGTGGTGGCAGCAGCAGCCTTAGCATCTCATGCCCGTCTCTGGGGTCCGCATTGTTAGCCGTGGCTCATGCCCGTCTCTGGAGCTCCTTTAAGCAGTGCTCTTAATCCCCTCTCCTCACGCACCAGGAAACAAAGAGGCAAGAATAAGTCTTTTGTCTCTTCGGCAGCTCCAGACTTTTCCCATACTCCCTCCTGGCTAGCTGTGGCGCACTAACCCCTTCAGGCTGTGTTCACGTCGCCAACCCCAGTTCTCTCCCTGGGATCTAAGCTCCCAAGTGAAGTCCGAGCCTCAGGTCCCAGCCCCCGCCAGTCCCAGAGGGTGAGCAGAGAAGCCTCTTGGGCTGGTGAGTGCTGCTCGGCACCGATCCTCTGTGCCGGAATCTCTCTGCTTTGCCCTCCGCACCCCTGTTGCTGCGTTCTCCTCTGTGGCTCTGAAAATTCCCCCCTCGGCCACCTGCAGTCACCACCTGTGAAGGGGCTTCCTAGTGTGTGGAAACCTTCCCTCCTTCACAGCTCCCTCCCATTGGTGCGGGTCCCATCCCTATTCTTTTGTCTCTGTTTATTCTTTTTTCTTTTGCCCCACCCAGGTACGTGGGGGTTTTCTTGACTTTTGGGAGGTCTGAGGTCTTCTGCCAGCGTTCAGTGGGTGTTCTGTAGGAGCAGTTCCACATGTAGATGTATTTCTGATTTTTCTGTAGGGACGAAAGTGATCTCCACATCCTACTCTTCCGCCATCTTCTCCTTTCTCTTTCCCATGAGATTTATATGATGGAAAAAGGTAGCCTATCCAACTATAGATTCACGAATGACATGGGTCATAAAAATTGACATTGATATAAACAAAGCTGTGCCTTTGAGCTATGAGATTTACGAATTTAAAAAAAGTTCTATTCTGATCTTTAGTAGATCTACTTATATTGCTGAAATAACGTGGGATCATATTTATACTAGTTGCACTTGGATTACTGAAACAATTTTAAATTTGTTAACAATTATATCCTATCTTTAAATGATGAATGTATCATTTCTTGAAGATGTATGTGTAGAAGTAGCAGTGAAACAGCATAAAATTTTTATAAATAAATTGCCCGTCAGTACGATTTGATTTCTTTAAATGATATTTGATTTCAGTTTAATTTAAATATACTCAGTATGTACTTTATTCCATATACTATTGCATTTCTAGGGGAAAGGGACAAATAATTTATGGTACTTACCTCTAAAAATCTTTTATCCTAAATGAAAGACAGGTGCTAAATAAATTATTTTAATGTAATGAATTACATGATTATATAGAGTCTACAAGAAGCACTACTACATGCTAAGGGGGAAGAACTTAATTTTAGGAATTTTGATGAATAAATAGCTGCCCTTCATAATAAACTGAAAACATGTATCTATTGTTGTTTTTCAGATTCTATGCACAACTGGCTGTATTGATACTGTTATTTACATTCCATAATATTTTTATTTTATCAGGCCAGACTGACAAAATTATTTAATCTGTTTCCTGCAGTAAACAGACAATAAAATAGATTTTTGTACACCTTGAGGGAAATATATCCATTATATCTACTACTAAAATCCTGGTACCTATCACAGTGTCTAGATAAAGCCAGTGTCAGGAGATACTTTCTGAATGGATAAAAGAAGGAGTGAATTGAAACTGTCAAGATAATAGTCTTACCCAAAAATGCATTGGAAAGTGCTTAGATCATGAAATACTTCTAATGTGCAGAGTTTCCTCTTATTCCTTTGAATCATTAAAAAAAAGACCAACTCTTTAATATTGATATGGGTAAAGTTATTATATTAATCTATAAAAAGCTCAAATTAAAATGGGGAAAATCACTAAGCATGTGTAAACAGTAAGTGACAAATGATTTGACAGACTTTAAAATTCTACAGAACTATTGAAGATTTTACTTGCATGATATGTTTAAACATATTCTACATATCTCAGAGGACTGAAGAAAAACAGTGCACTCTGTAAACATTTAAGCAAACACTTTTACAATACCCAGAGTCAAAGATATAATTTACAAAGGGTATGAGCCATTTCTAGAGGTGGGAAAGAATGGTAAACGCAAATTTTTTCCTCTGTTTTATTCTTGACATCTCAACCAGTAGAATATTACAGATCATTGGTAATGGCTTGAATTTGAATTATAAGGCTCACTTTGCTCCAGGCACACAGGCTTTTGTTTTGTTTCTCCAAGTCTAGTTTTCCCTTACTTCTAAACAATTGTATACAATTCCGTGAGAAAACTCTCTTGATCCTTTCACTGATTGAACTATACTTTTCTTCCAGATGTCAAGACAAATATAACCAACTAAGGAAAAATTCCCTGATCTCTCAGCTCTTCCTGATCTAAGAACTCATAACAACATAAAATATTCATAGCTTGTATCGCAGTTTCTGAATATATATTTACTTGCTCACTAGTGTAATCAGCATATCTCTTCCACAAGCTTTAAGTAATGTGTGAACAGAGATGATGCTGTAGGCAGAATAATGATCTCCAGGGATGTCCACATTAATATGTTATGTTCCATGGCATAGAAGAATTAAACTTTCAGATAGAATTATGCTTGCAAAACTTTCAGATAGAATTATGCTTGCAATAATTTTAAGCTGACCTTAAAATTGGGAGATTTTCCTGGATTAGCAAGGGGTGGGTATCATGTTATCATATATATCCTTAAAAACAAAAGAAGGAGTTGGGAGACTCAATGTCAAAATAATTCAATGTGAGAAAGACTACACCAACCATTACTGATTTGAAGATAGAAAGTGGCCATAAGCCAAGGAATATGGGTATCTTTAGAAGTTGGAAAACTTAAGAAAATGGATTCTCATCTAGTGCTTCAGAAAGGAATGCAGCTCCCTCAGCAAATTGATTTAAGCCTAATGATAACATGTCAGACTTCTATAGAATGGTAAGGTAATAAACTTTGCAGTGTTAAGCCCCTAAGTGTGTTATAATTTGTTACTGCAGTCATAGAAAGCAAATAGTAGATGATATTCCCAGAATATAGTACATGCCTGGAACATGATGTTTGATAATATTTGTTTAATAAACAGATAATGAGCCTGAGAGATGCACTGTATCTACTGTATGATATTAAGATCTGAATATTTACTTCTTCATTTATACATGATTTAATCTGAGTCAAGAAACAAAGAAAACCCACAAAAAGATAATGAGCCTGAGAGATGCAGCACTGTTACTATATGATATTAAGATCTGAATATTTACTTCTCCTTCATTTATACATGATTTAATCTGAGTCAAGAAACAAAGAAAACCCACAAAACTCTATAATCAGTATTTTGGAATTTGAAAATTGCAGATCACAATCTACTAATCCTGCATGCATGGTAGATGTAGAGTGAGACTCTGCATTTCCCACCTTCACCAGGTTTTTGTTTGAACCTTTATTCTGGCTCTGGAAGTGGGAACACTGAGATAACATGGAGAGGCTACAGCTGACCAAGTGCTGGAAAATTGTTCAGAAATCAAGTGTGATAAAATGTGTGCCTCAAATTAAATGACTTCCATTATTTGGTGGTGACTATATTAGGACTTCTTACTTCACTTATGCTTTCTCATTTACAACAACCCTGTGGGCTACCTATTACTAGTCTGATTTTCATATTAACAATTCAGGCTCAAAACATCCAGCGAGGGTAGGTCATGGTAATATATGAAAGTAGAAAGATAAAGATGGTGGGAGCAGCCCACCTCAGTAGGGAGCAGTGTTTTATCACTGACATTTTAAAAAATAGCCTGCACATGATGAAAATAAAAAACAGACCAACTTTTCGTTGTTTCTACTCTTCTTTACTTCTCTATAGACAATGCTCTCTCTCCCTTTCTTCCTCCATGGCATTGGGATGTGGGATTAAATTCAGACTCATTGAATCCAGCATCTACTTTTCTTCAATCATGTCATGTCTCTGTCTAGAATGAGGCTGCTGGTTTTCAACTCTTATTTATTTATTTATTGTCCTGCACTATACAGAAAGTTCTTTTTCTTCTTATTTATTTATTTATTTGTCTATTGTACAGCAGGTTCTTAACAGTTATCTATTTTGTACATATTAGTGTATATAAGTCAATCCCAATCTCCCAATTCATCCCACCTCCATCGTCCGCCCCCCTCACTTTCCCCTTTTGGTGTCCATACATTTGTTCTCTACATCTGTGTCTCTATTTCTGCCTTGCAAACCGGTTCATCTGTACTATTTTTCCAGATTCCACATATATATGTTAATATATGATATTTGCTTTTCTCTTTCTGACTTATTTCACTCTGTATGACAGCTTCTAGGTCCATCCACGTCTCTACAAATGACCTATTTTCATTCCTTTTTATGGCTGAATGATATTGCATTGTATATATGTACCACACCTTCTTTATCCATTCCTCTGTCAATGTGCGTTTAGGTTGCTTCCCTGACCTAGCTATTGTAAATAGTGCTGCAATGAACATTGGGGTGCATGCGTCTTTTTGAATTATGGTTTTCTCTAGGTATATGCCCAGTAGTGGGATTGCTTGGTCATGGTAATTCTATTTTTAGTTTTGTAAGGAACCTCCATACTGTTCTCCATAATGGCTGTATCAATTTACATTCCTACCAACAGTGCAAGAGGGTTTCCTTTTTTCCACACCCTGTCCAACATTTGTTGCTTGTAGATTTTCTGATGATGCCCATTCTAACTGATGTGAGGTGATGTCTCATTGTAGTTTTGACTTGCATTTCTCTAACAATTAGTGATGTTGAGCAGGTTTTCATGTTCCTCTTGGCCATTTGTATGTTTTCTTAGGAGAAATGTCTATTTAGGCCTTCTGCTCACTTTTAATCGGCATGTTATTTTTATTCATATTGATCTGCATGAGCAGTTTATATATTTTGGAGATTAATCCTTTGTCCACTGATTCATTTGCAAATATTTTCTCCCATTCTGAGGGCTGTATTTTCATCTTGTTTACAGTTTCCCTTGATGTGTAAAAGCTTTTAAGTTTCATTAGGTACCATTTATTTATTTTTGTTTTCATTTCCATTACTCTAGGATGTGGGTCAAAAATGATCTTGCTGTGATTTATGTCAAAGAGTGTTCTTCCTAAGTTTTCCTCTAAGAGTTTTATGGTATCCGATCTTAAATTTAGGTCTGTTAACCATTTTGAGTTTATTTTTTTTGTATGGTGTTAGATAGCGTTCTAAATTCATTCTTTTACATGTGGCTGTCCAGTTTTCCCAGCAGCACTTATTGAAGAGACTGTCTTTTCTCCATCGTATATCCTTGCCTCCTTTGTCATAGATTAGTTGACCATAGGTATGTGGGTTTATCTCTGAGCTTTCTATCCTGTTCCATTGATCTATATTTCTGTTTTTGTGCCAGGATCATATTGTCTTGATTACTGTACTTTGGAGTATAGTCTGAAGTCAGGGAGTCTGATTCCTCCAGCTCTGTTTCCTCAAGATAGCTTTGGCTATTCAAGGTCTTTTGTATTTCCATACAAACTGTGAAATTTTTTGTTCTAGTTCTGTGAAAACTGCCCCTGGTAGTTTGCTAGGGGTTGCATTGAATCTGTAGATTACTTTGGGTAGTGTAGTCATTTTCACAATATTGATTCTTCCAATCCAAGAACATGGTATATCTCTCCATCTGTATGTGTCATCTTTGATTTCTTTCATCCGTGTCTTATAGATTTCTGAGTACAGGTCTTTTACCTCCTTAGGTACGTTTATTCCTAGGTGTTTTATTCTTTTTTTTGCTGGTGAATGGGATTGTTTCCTTAATTTCTCTTTCTGATTTTTTTGTTGTTAGTGTATAGGAATGCAAAGGATTAATGCAAGATGAAATAATTTTGTATCCTGCAACTTTACCAAGTTCAGTGATTAGTTCTAGTTGTTTTCTGGTAGCATCTTTAGGATTATCTATGTATAGTATTGTGTCATCTGCAAACAGTGACAGTTTTAGTTCTTCTTTTCCAATTTGTATTCCTTTTATTACTTTTTCTTGGGTAGGACTTCCAAAACTATGTTGAATAATAGTGGCAAGAGTGGACATCCTTGTCTTGTTCCTGATTTTAGAGGAAATGATTTCAATTTTTCACCATTGAGAATGATGTTTGCTGTGAGTTTGTCGTATATGGTCTTTATTATGTTGGGGTAGGTTCCCTCTGTGCCCACTTTCTGGAGAGTTTTTACTTTCAGTTTTTCACCATTGAGAATGATGTTTGCTGTGAGTTTGTCGTATATGGTCTTTATTATGTTGGGGTAGGTTCCCTCTGTGCCCACTTTCTGGAGAGTTTTTATCATAAATTGTTGTTGAATTTTGTCAAAATCTTTTTCTGCATTTATTGAGATGATCATATGCTTTTTCTCCTTGAATTTGTTAATATGGTGTATCACATTGATTGATTTGCATATATTGAAGAGTTCTTGTAACCCTGGGATAAATCCCTCTTGATCATGGTGTATGTCCTTTTAATTGCTGTTGGATTCTGTTTGTTAGCATTTTGTTAAGGATTTTTGTATCTATATTAGTCAGTGATACTGGTCTATAATTTTCTTTTTTTGTAGTATCTTTGTCTGGTTTTGGTATTACAGCGATGGTGGCCTCGTAGAATGAGTTTGGTAGTGTTCCTTCCTCTGCAATATTTTGGAAGAGTTTGAGAAGGATGGGTGTTAGCTCTTCTCTAAATTTTTGATAGAATTCACCTGTGAAACCATCTGGTCCTGGACTTTTGTTTGTTGGATGATCTTTAATTGCAGTTTCAATTTCATTACCTGTGATTGGTCTGTTCATATTTTCTTTCTTCCTGGCTCAGTCTTGGAAGGTCATAACTTTCTAAGAATTTGTCCATTTTTTTCAGGTTGTATATTTTACTGGCATAAAGTTGCTGGTAGTTGTCTCTTATGATGCTTTGTATTTCTGCAGTGTCTGTTGTAACTTCTCTGTTTTCATTTCTAATTTTATTGATTTGAGTCCTCACCTCTTTTACTTGATGAGTCTGGCTAAATTTTATCGATCTTGTTTATCTTTACAAAGAACCAGCTTTTAGTTTTACTGATCTTTGCTATTGTTTCTTTGTTTCTATTTCATTTATTTCTGCTCTGATATTTATGATTTCTTTTCATCTACTGACTTTGGGGGTTTTTTGTTCTTCTTTCTCTAGTTCACTTAGGTGTAAGGTTAGATTATTTATTTGAGATTTTTCTTGTTTATTGAGGTAAGATTGTATTGCTGTAAGCTTCCCTCTCAGAATTGCCTTTGTTGCATCCCATAGATTTTGTGGTATGCGGGCCTCCCTCTGTTGTGACCTCTCCCGTTGCGGAGCAAAACCCGGTTCCCCTGCATCGGCAGGCAGACGCACAACCACTGCGCCACCAGGGAAACCCCCATCCCATAGATTTTGGATCATCGTATTTTCATTGTCATTTGTCTCTATGTATTTTTTTATTTCTTCTTTGACTTTTTCAGTTATCTCTTGGTTATTTAGTAGCACACTGTTTAGCCTTCATGTATTTGTGTTTTTTACAGTTATTTTTTCCCTGTAATTGATTTCCAGTTTCATAGCATTGTGGTCAGAAAAGATGTTTGATATGATTTCAATTTTCTTAAATTTACCAAGGCTTTATTTGTGACCCAAGATTTGATCTGTCCTGGAGAATGTTCCATGTGCACTTGAGAAGAAAGTGTAATCTGCTGTTTTCAGATGGAATGTCCTATAAATATCAATTAAATCTATCTGGTTCAACTTCTTTTCAAATCTGAGTACCAGTTGCTCTTTCCCTGCCTCAGTTTAATCATCTATTAAAGCAACAATATATATCTCAAAGATTTTTCTTAGATTTAAATGGTTTAATATATGAAAAAATATGCTTAGAATAGCATCTGCCATAGAGATGCACTTTGTATACCTTAGCTCTTATCATAAGAACTCTGAAATTGTCACTCGAAAATCTTCTCAGTGTGAGCTTGGAAGAAATATTTTGCTAAACTACATGAGGTGATTGAGGAGACAATCCTATGAAGCATGGATAATATATTTTGATCTAACATGCTTTCTTAAAAAGGATGAGTTGGATCAGCTAGAAGGTTTTAGTTTGCTTACTAGTATGTTCACATTTCAGGACAAAGCTGACTCTTTGGGCCAATATAATTGCATCAAGCCTGGTTTTTGAGTCACACGCCCTGGGTTACAATGTCAACTCTGTCACTTACTATGTGTATAACTTTGGGCAAGTTAATTTACCTTTGGTGCCTCTATTGTATTGTCTATAAGATAGGGATAGTGATGATACCAAACTCACAGCGTTCTGAGTTTTAAACAAGTTCATATTTGAAATGTACTTATAATAGTGACTGTCTCATAAGTGCCCCATAGTTATTGGATATTTTTATCATAATATTCCAAAATGGTCTTTCACAAAATCTAAATTATTTTTAGACTAAAAGCATTATTTTATTTCACAGTAGATTTTTAATGGTTCAAATAACTAAAATAACAACAACAACAAAGTAAACAGCATATGTTCTTCAGAGCCAAGGTCACTTACCACTAAGCAGATTGGAGATATACTTACTTCACATATTCACTAGCTAGTTAAGCTACAAAAGGGGATTTTAAAGATTTTGTTGTTGAAATTATAAAGTTAAAACTATGGTAGTGGAATGTTTGTGAAGATTTTTTTGTTTCATTTTCTGGTATACAAAAATAACTTTCAAAAAGCTAAATGGCGCGCTTTTATTTGTTTCCTGTCACACATCCTAAAGGGCCTTTAAAAGTCAGTAGCTGTTACTGAAGAATAATGAGGTACATTATACTCTCAATGCACATGCAAACCTCCAATTAACACTAATGGGATTTATGGCAGTGAAACCAAGGGAAAATCTACTTCAATGTTTCACAATAAGGAACCTTTATTTTTGATACCTAAATTTTTACCATCTAAGTACTGTCAAGCAAAAATAAACAAATTAGTGTTAAGCATCAATTTGACATGCCCATTCCTGTTGACATTCTGAAATACTGTCTTTAAACAGTAATGTGTTTTAAAGCAGAGATGTGGCTTTAGATATCAGTTAAGAACATATATGTTTCTCCCTCCTCTGCCATTAGTATTAAAAATACAGGGTTTTCCTGGTGGTGCAGGGGTTGAGAGTCCACCTAAATGCAGGGGACACAGGTTTGTGCCCCGGGCTGGGAGGATCCCACATGCTGCGGAATGGCTGGGCCCATGAGCTATGGCTGCTGAGCCTGCGCATCCAGAGTTTGTGTTCCGCAATGGGAGAGGCCGCAGCAGTGAGAGGTCCACGTATCGCAAAAAATAAATAAATAAATAAATAAATAAAATAAAATAAAATAAAATAAATAAAGAATAAGCTGAGCAGTCCTGATAATGCTTGAGAAATACAGAAATGATGAATTTTTTGAGTATGTGTGGCAAAACATTTTTAAGAGCAGCATTTCAGAAAATTATCTCTTTTATGTGCTGAGATACACATAGAATCCTATTATGTCTTTCATGCACAATCATATATCCCTCTTTAGTAAATATTTCTTTCTTAGATTTCTATAACTTTAGTCTTAATCATGTAGTCAAATCTATCTAGGAGGCACCTTTTAAGTAGGGAAGTGAAAAACCATTAAGATACTACTGAATTGAAAGAGCGTGTTAAAGAATGTATTCTTGAGGTATTTGTATAACTATCTGTATGAGATGTGAGAACACAATTGAAATAATTATTTTTATTAGCCTAAGTGTAGGATGATCTATAGACACTCCAGCCATAGATCTTTGGTACAGTCTCAGTCTATAAGATAATTATTTAAAGACATTGGACTACATAGTTAAAGTGTAAATCCCTGTGGAAAAAGGACAAAGAAACCCACTTTAATAGAATTCAGTCAAAAAAGAATAAAATATATGATAATATACAGAATATATGTTGATACAGCCAAAGTCTATTCATTCATTATCTAACACTATTTATTTCTGGATGCCTGAATAAACACATCTTTCAGAAAACTTATTCAAAGTGACTATAGCAAGTAAATACCTCATAAAAATATAGAAAAATATGTTTTCCTGGCTATTAAAATAGAATACTTCCCTCTAAAGTTTTGACTGATAAAGTAAAATCACCCACAAGCTGAGATATTTATCTCACATCAACTCATCTAGGGTGTAATCATGTCTAACAAGGGCTATCAGTCTTTTTTAGGTAGAGATAAGTTGACATTTTAAGAAGCTAATGTATTAAAACAAGAAGTGAGTTTTATTTAACATGTCCACCAGATAGTCTAAGGAAAATTTGACTTAGTGATTAGGCCTAGAAGAATGCAAAGAACACAGTAGGTACTTGATAAATATTTTTTGAATTAATAAATTAATTAACTAACTTTTCAGAAATTCTATTTGCAACATCAAAAATGTGTTTGCCTCTTCTGTACCTTGACTTTCAGTTCCATGAGCTGAGAACAAGATATATTAGTTGGCTTTATGAAGCTCAAAGTGTGCCTGTGTATGGAGGAAAAAGAAAGTTATTATGATTTAATTTAATAAGTATTAATGTATAATATAGTAAATGACATTTAAATGAATTAATGCCATTCCATATCAGATACATACAAGAAGTTTATTTTTGGATAAAGTTTTTGTTTTAAAACATATTAATTTGCATGATTAGTTTGTTAATTCATCCTTATGTACTCTAACCTATCAGCTTTTGTCAATAAGTATATTTTTAGATATTCCAAAAACACAAAGGATACTTGAACATTGTTTTTTATGTTTGTTTGTTTTAAATTTTATTTATTTATTTATGGTTGTGTTGGGTCTTCGTTTCTGTGCGTGGGCTTTCTCTAGTTGCAGAGAGCGGGGGCCACTCTTCATCGTGGTGTGTGGGCCTCTCACTGTCGCAGCCTCTCTTGTTGTGGAGCACATGCTCCAGACGTGCAGGCTCAGTAGTTGTGGCTCACAGGCCTAGTTGCTCTGCGGCAAGTGGAATTTTCCCAGACCAGGGCTCAAACCCATGTCCCCTGCATTGGCAGTCAGATTCTCAACCACTGCACCACCAGGGAAACCCCAAACATTGTTCATTATACATTTGGATTCTATTTAATTAATAAAGTAAAAAAAGTTACCTACCGGGCTTCCCTGGTGGCGCAGTGGTTGCGCGTCCGCCTGCCGATGCAGGGGAACCGGGTTCGCGCCCTGGTCTGGGAGGATCCCACGTGCCATGGAGCGGCTGGGCCCGTGAGCCATGGCCGCTGAGCCTGCGCGTCCAGAGCCTGTGCTCCGCAACGGGAGAGGCCACAACAGAGGGAGGCCCGCATACCACAAAAGTTACCTACCATGTCTTAAATTTATACAAATAAAATTATATTTATTTGCTCAGCCAAATGATTACCTTATCATGAAATTAGTAATTTGCACTAATTTCACTGATGATACTGTCAATTTTATAGTGTGAAATGTTGGTTAGACATAGTCTAGGGGATATAGGAATAGTTTTGCTTTTTTGTGTGATCATATTCATGACAACTGGGATTTTATTTACAAATTACTGGTAGATTAAATTGTTTCATATTGATTTATAGCCATCTGGATTTTTAGCTCCTTGTTCTCAAACATGACCATGCAACTAATTTTGGTTGATGGCCTTTTATCTCTGCAGTGGTAGTATCACCCTAAGTGGTATGTCATCAGGATCCACTGAAGCCAATTTTAGTTTTTGAATTTGGTTTTTTGAGGAGTTCTAACTCTTTGTAAGACTTGATATTTTATGATATTTAGTCTTTCTTAACTGTCCTTTGAAGAACAAGAAGAAAATTTACTTCATATTTTTTGACTGAATATAACTCATTCTATCCCATAATTAAAATATAGGCTCATTGGATCTCTTTATGAATCTAACATACATACTGGGTCTTAGTTATCTTATATTTCCCATACATTGAAATATTTTGTTAATTATCCTCAAAATTATTTCACTGCTGTTTGTCCATTATTCCCAACTATTCAAAAAATAAATAAATAAAAGTTAAAAACGAATCAGGCTCCCTGACTTCAGATTATACTACAAGGCTACAGTAATCAAGACAGTATGGTACTGGCACAAAAACAGAAATATAGATCAATGGAACAGGATAGAAAGCCCAGAGATAAACCCACACACATATGGTCACCTTATCTTTGATAAAGGAGGGAAGGATATACAGTGGAGAAAAGACAGCCTCTTCAATAAGTGGTGCTGGGAAAACTGGACAGCTACATGTAAAAGTATGAAATTAGAACACTCCCTAACACCACACACAAAAATAAACTCAAAATGGGTGAAAGACCTAAATGTAAGGCCAGACACTATCAAACTCTTAGAGGAAAACATAGGCAGAACACTCTATGGCATAAATCACAGCAGGATCCTGTTGGACCCATCTCCTAGAGAAATGCAAATAAAAACAAAAAAAAACAAATGGGACCTAATGAAACTTAAAAGCTTTTGCACAGCAAAGGATACCATAAACAAGACCAAAAGACAACCCTCAGAATGGGAGAAAATATTTGCAAACGAAGCAACTGACAAAGGACTAATATCCAAAATTTATAAGCAACTCTTGCAGCTCAATAACAAAAAAACAAACAACCCAATCCAAAAATGGGCAGAAGAACTAAATAGACATTTCTCCAAAGAAGATATACAGATCGCCAACAAACACATGAAAGAATGCTCAACATCATTAATCATTAGAGAAATGCAAATCAAAACGACAATGAGATATCATCTCACACCGGTCAGATTGGCCATCATCAAAAACTCTAGAAACAATAAATGCTGGAGAGGGTGTGGAGAAAAGGGAACCCTCTTGCACTGCTGGTGGGAATAATGTAAATTGATACAGCCACTATGGAGAACAGTATGGAGGATAGACCTGGAGTCTGTCATACAGAGTGAAGTAAGTCAGAAGGAGAAAAACAAATACCGTATGCTAACACATATATATGTAATCTAAGAAAAAAAATGTCATGAAGAGATTAGTGGTAGGATGGGAATAAAACACAGACCTACTAGAGCATGGACTTGAGGACGTGGGGAGGGGGAAGGGTAAGCTGTGATGAAGTGAGAGAGTGGCAGGGACATATATGCACTACCAAATGTAAATTAGATAGCTAGTGGGAAGCTGCCGCATAGCACAGGGAGATCACCTCTGTGCTTTGTGACCATGAGAGGGGTGGGATAGGGAGGGTGGGAGGGAGGGAGACACAAGAGGGAAGAGATATGGGAACATATGTATATGTATAACTGATTCACTTTGTTGTAAAGGAGAAACTAACACACTATTGTAAAACAGTTATACACCAATAAAGATGTTAAAAAAAAAAAAAAACTATGCATTTAAAAAAAAAAAACAAAAAAAAAACAAAAAGAAAATGGAACAGAAGAATGAATCACCTAGAAAGATGATGCAATGAGAAATTGATCGTCTCTCATATTTCTTAGTGTATTGCCAAAATATTGCATCATCTTTCATGAATGTATTATATTCTTCCTTTAGATTTCACTATGTAGAGAATTCAGAATCTTAAAATTTATTCTTTTAGTAGCAAAATCTGAAAGAAGATATTTTACAATTATAAGAATCAGAAGATGAATGCAAAATTATTCATAGCAGCTCTGTTGACATTAATCATGACAGTGAAATTGATCATATAATTCTGCAAATCATATAATGAATGATTAAGGACAAAAAGGAAATGTGTTATTTTCTTCCAGTTGGCCTTTCAATAGGAAGAACTTTATCATGCAATGGACCATTACTTTTTGCCAAAAGAATATGTGGTAATATTCATTCATTTATATTTCTCTTGGTATGCTGGGGGTTAAATGACCACAACATAATCACAGAAAGTTGTAGATAAAAGGCACAATATTGGATATTTCAGAGATGCTATCTAAAAAAATTTAGTACAGTTTTATGTGTTTTAAAAGACATTGAAACTCATAAACATCTAAACAATCATGAGGTCCCAAGGGCTCCCAGAAGTTTTTCAGAAGTTTCTCACCTTCTCAGGTTTAATATAGAAATGATTATGTTCCTAAAAATAGGCCACTCTTTTTAAATGGCAAAATAGGTAGTTGGCACATCTCTAAGAAATGAATATAAATTTTATTATATAGTTTAAACTTAAAAATTTAATAAAAAGTTAAGTCTTCTGGTGAAATCAGATTTTTTCCCCACTAATTTAGAAGTCAGTCTCAAAAAAAGAACTCTTCATTGACAGTGGATTTCAATTGTGAAAAAATCAAGCAAAAAGAGAGATAGGATAAAGAAAAACATACATAGTTGGATGATAAACTGGGAGGAAATCTGTCCTAGAGTGGTTTAGGAGCAATTATCAACTGCATTATTTTTCAAAAAATATGCTCTTATTGTTTTTTATGAATCTTCAGGAAAAAAAGGAAAATTTATCTTCACTGGACTTTCAGAAAAAATGATCTGTTAAAACTATTGATTGATAATTTCAGATACAATAAAAGTACATTATAACCTACATATTTTTTTCCAGTTGAGATGGATATAATTTCTGTGCAGCAGAAATAATAACCTCAAAGTTTAGACTAAATACAAAGTTGGATATTAACCATCTTTGTATCTAATTCAGAAGTTTATGCTAAAATTCATTTATTAAATTCATGTAAACACCTAGCTTCTTAAATGGTCTTCTAATAATTTGGAAATTTTTTGAATCTCCCATTAATAAATGATTTGGATAAAATTTTGATACATATTCATTATATATTTTTATGAATCATGTTCTTAACTTTTTGGAAATTTTACTTCAATAGTTTTAGAGTTTGTCCCAAGTGGAGTAACCTGATAATCGTTTAAACAATGCTATTTAAGAAATGCACTTCATGGGCTGCTTAAGCCTTGTCATGCGCATTTTCTTATCTCCCAGAATGAATCCCAAGTGGCAGTAGAACATTAACGTTCTGAGCCTCTTTATCTGCATTTTTTCTTTTTTCTTCTCCAATGATTTTGTAATTTTGTTTTTGTTTCTGCTTCAGTCATGTTCAGTAAGAATTTTCCATATGGACCCAGTGCCTGCTAAACCCACAAGGATGGCTGGCTTACTGGGACCAAATCTCCCACCTGGAAAGGAAGCTTACTTCCTTGCAGACCAGAAACTTTAGCAAATTTGGAGCATATCAAAATTAGAAGAATTTACACACAAAAATTACTAGTATTACATTTTGAGGACAGTGTTAATTCTCTGGCTTAATAGTTGCACAATAGATTTATATGGCTCTAAATTCATAGTGCAAACTCAGGGAGGTCTTTATCATGTTGCATCTATGTAAATAATCAGTGTAAACATAATAAAACTTGCCCATTTTTGCAATTAAGAATGACTTTTTTTTTTTTTTTTTTTTTTTTTTTTTGTGGTATGTGGGCCTCCCTCTGTTGTGGCCTCTCCCGTCGCGGAGCACAGGCTCCGGACGCGCAGGCCCAGCGGCCATGGCTCACGGGCCCAGCCGCTCCGCGGCATGTGGGATCCTCCCAGACCGGGGCGCGAACCCGGTTCCCCTGCATCGGCAGGCGGACGCACAACCACTGCACCACCAGGGAAGCCCAAGAATGACTTTTAAAGACTTTTTATAATCACCATGGAAAGGAATGTTAAGACAATTCATTTACATATCCAGATTTGGTGAAGTTCCTTATTATCTTCAGATTTTTGTCTGGTTGATATGTATTTAATCATTCAGTGGCAAAATCCTCAGTGATTTGGTCTTATTACCTTGTAGAACATTAACTAGTTTTGTATTTAACAGTCTTATACTAACATTTCTTTATTAGTTGCCTATAAATTCTTAGCACTCTATATGCTCTCTGAACCAGTTTTAATATCAGACTGGTTACCTCACTAATTAGTTGAAAAAACTTTTGACACATATTCATTATATATTTATGTGAATCATGTTTTTCAATTTTGAAAATTACACTTTAACAAATATAAAAGCACATGGTTATTTGTCCCTAAAGTAACTTTATGTTTCTGTTTTATGTGTATATCCCAATACATAAAATTGAGTGTGAAAATGTATTTTTATTCAATAAATGTTAATTGAATGAATAAATGGGTAGACAATAAATAAATATTAACATTTGTAGCTAGATTAAAGCTAAAAAATGCATGTTTTGATCAAGCTTAAGCGTGTTCTTCAATAATATTGTTATAGTACGGATACAGTTCCTGACAGTGGTATAAAACATGAAGTTATATTTTTCTTCATCCATTTGTTCTCTATGACACTTCCTTTTTTTTTTTTTT